>NC_073307.1:79862992-80177055 GCF_027595985.1 Sorex araneus
TTCAGTTCCCAGCATGCAACATGTTCTCCCAAGCCACACCAGGAGTGAATCCTGAGCACTGTGGGTGTGGCCTAAAAATTTAAAGAAAAAAACACACATTTCTTAATCATGAGTTTCTGAACTTTCATGGCTCCCCTTCATAGATCTTAAAGACTAGTAACGGCCAATTAGGATCCCCTGCTTCATTTAGACCCTGGTATTAAAAATGAAGGAACGGAGAGAGAGGGAGGGTAGCAAGTCTTCCCCGAGCTAGAGCAGGATGAAGCTGAAGCGTGAAGAGAGGAGACCGAGGTGGAGCCCGGTCGTTGGCGGTGCAGAGAGCGCACCATCGCCTCAGTCCCACGTTTCACCCCGACCCGGGCTCAGCCCAAGGATGCTGCAGTGCCGCTGGGGGTGCACGGCGGTCCCCCTGCGTCCGCCAGCATAGAAACCACAGCCACAGCAACTGGGCAGGACAAAGGCAGGGGCGACCAGGATCCAAACCCTGTGTCCTGAGCGCTCATTGTCCCTTTCCAGATGCCAGAGACAGGTGCATGGTGGCATGGCGGGCAGAAGCCTGCTGTGCGTGAAAGGCCGGTGGTCTCGGGTCAGTCGCTGCGTGCTTTGACTCCCGCACCCTCCTCTGTGTGGTGGGGGCTCAGGCTAAGTCTTCCCCGGCCCTCGTTCTAATGCCTTGTGTGAAACAGTGGCCTAGGACAAAGAAATATGTCTTTCTTCCCCTCATTAAGCCCGGACCTGCCCAGGAAGTCTCATTGCTATTCTTTGCATTCATTGGCTCCGGCAGTTTGCAATAATAATCAAGAATTTGGTTTGGTTTGGGTTGGGGCGGGATGTTAGCACGGGTGACCTTCTCAGAGGACCGTGCGGTCCTAGGAACCAAGACTGGGGCTCTAGCAGCAAACCCTGGGCTCCAGTCCTTTGAGTCCTCTCCCCAGCCCTCATTAATGGAAGCATTTAAAAAAGGGCATCATAGATGCTCAGGAAATATTTGTTGAATTAGATAGAAACAGCGTTTAGGAGGACTTTATAAGTAATAGTCATCTTTATTTATTTAGGTTTGGGGCATACTTGGTGTTGCTCAGGGGTCGTTCCAGGCTCTGCACTCAGAAATCACTCCTGGCAGTTGCTTAGGGGATGCTGGGGGTCGAAGTGGGGTCAACCATGAAGAAGGCAAGAACCCAGCCTGCTGCACTATCACTCTGGCCCCGTCTTTAAACAGGCATGTTTCTTCTTACCTTTCTGTAATGTACCTAATACCTAATAAAAATTTCACAAGAGGAATAAAGTTATTATATATGTATATACTTATACATTTAAAGTTATTTACTTATTCTTAGTGAGGTAAATAACTTTATTTAGGAAATTTAAAAGAGAGAGAGAGTCAATACCATAAAGAAAAAATATTTACACTCCCACAACTGACATGTAGAGGCCTCCAGAGTGAAATGTACCTCTTTAAAGGCAGGAATGAGCCTGGCCATGCTCATAGTACAGCAGGAAAGGCATTTGCCTTGCACGCGGTTGACCCAGGTTCAACCTCTGACTACCAGGAATGATGCCTAAGCATAGAGCCAGGAGTAAGCCTGGATCACCACTGGATGTGGCAGAGAGAAAGAAAGGAAAGTAAGGAGAGGAGAGGAGAGGAGAGGAAGGTAAAGGAAAGGAGGGGAGAGGAGGGGAGGGGAGAGGAGGGGAGGGGAGGGGAGGGGAGGGGAGGGGAGGGGAGGGGAGGGGAGGGGAGGGAGAGGACGGGAGGGGAGGGGAGGGGAGGGGAGAGGAGGGGAGAGGAGAGGAGGGGAGGGGAGAGGAAGGAGAAAGGAGAGGGAAGGGAAGGGAAGGGAAGGGAAGGGAAGGGAAGGGAAGGGAAGGGAAGGGAAGGGAAGGGAAGGGAAGGGAAGGGAAGGGAAGGGAAGGGAAGGGAAGGGAAGGGAAAGGGAGGGGAAGGAGAGGGAATGAAAGGAGAGGGGAGGAGTGGAGGAAGGGAGGGGAAAGGGAAGGGAAGGGGGAGAGGGAGAAGGAGTGGAGAAGAAAGGGGGAGGGAGATGGGAAGGAGTAGGGGGAGAGGAAGGGGGTAGAAGGGGGAGGGGAGAGGGAGGGGAAGGGGGAGGAGGAAGGGGGGTGAGGAGGGAAGGAGGAAGGGGGAGGGGAGGGGGAAGGGAGAAGGGAAGGGAACGGGCTTCATGCAGATCAGTGGATTAATTCCATTTATATGGAATAGCACAGAGTGTAGATCAGTGAGTGGTGCCAGGGACTGAAGGGCACAGGGCAGAGGAGTGGCTGCTAGTGGGGCGTGAGGAGTTGCTTTAACATCAATGCCGCCACAGCTGCACAGTTCCGAGGATGCACCAAAAGCTATTGCATGTTACTCTGCAAAGGTTACTCTCCACCCCACCCCCATGCCCTTGCTTGTTTTTATAACCAGTACTGAAAATCAGCATAAAATTGCGAGGGATTTCTTTTTTCACTAAAATAATGTCCCTGCAATACAATTTTTTTAATTCAAATGCTTTAATTGCCCCTGTTCAAGTCAGAGCACAGCTGATTGGACATCAAGAGCCAAGCCCCACGAGCTTTCTAATCTCATTTCCTATCGTCCTTCCTGTGTCTCATGAGCCCAGCACTACCTGCCTCCCTGTGCTCTGCGAACACGCCAAGTGCACTTTCACCCCAGGACCTTTGCACCTGCTGTTTGGTCTAATTAGATGGTCTTCACCCAATATCCATAAGACACAGTCCTTCACCTCCTTCAAGTCTTGCTCAAAAGTGACCCTTCAATGAGATGTCCCCTGGTTCCCTTATTTCACACTTCAAATCCCTTCCCCCCCACCCCCCACCCCTTGACCCAGTATTTTCTTTCCCTCCCTCCTGCTGTGCTGTTTGTCATTCCACTCAGCACCTTTTGACAGACTGTGCTTTTACTTACTTGTCTGCAACTGTTACCCTTGCTACCCTTCACTTAGAAATGACACACAGAATACTTTCCAGATGCAGAATACTTTCTTGTTTGCCTCTAGAACAGTTCTTATCACATCGTAAGTGCTCCTCTTCTCTCCTTCCTCTCCTTCCTTTCTTTCCATACAATAGATGGATGAGAAAACATATTGGCAAAGCATACCTTCACCAAGGGATTAATATCCAAAATAATAAAGAACACATACAACTCAATCAACAACAAACCTGGCTTTAAAATGGGTGGAAGACGTGAAAAGATGTATTCTCCAAAGAAGATAAATAAACCAAGCTCTAAGCACACGAAAATATGTTCTTTGCACTTACTACTAAGATAATGCAAGTCAAAACCACAACGAAGTTTCACCTCCTCCTGTTAGGATGGCCTATATCAAAAAGATAAGCAACAGAGCTAGAGAGATAGCACAGTGGGTAAGGCTCTTGCCTTGCAAGCGGCCAACCTGGGTTCAATTCCTGGCATCCCATATGGTCCCCTGAGCACTACCAGGAGTGATTTCTGAGTGCACAGCCAGGAGAAATCCCTGAGCATGCCTAGGTGTGGCCAAAAAAGCAAACAAAAACGATAAGCAACAAATGTGGCAAAGATGTGAAAAGAAGCACACCCTCATGGGAATGTAAAATGGTCCAGCCACTATGGAAAGAGCTGCGGAGAGTCCTTTAAAGCTTTAAAAACAGAACTCCCATACAACCCCACCTCTGAGCCTCTACCTGAAGAGCTCAAAAGCACTAGATCAGAAATAGACACATTCCCACAATACTCACTGTGCACTATTTCTAACAGCCCAGTAAACTGCTCGGGTGCCCACCGACAGATCAAGGCGATGCGGCAGAACTAAGAGAGGCAACTACTCAGCTATAAAAAAGATGAAATCCGGCCATTTTGCAACAACACCAGTGGGAATTAATGAGAGAGGAGGGAAACAACAGTTATATGATTTTGCTCACATCAAGTATAGAGAGGCCAAACAAACGCTTTGACACAGAGAACTTCATGTTGGTTGCCTTGGGGGCTGGGGGTGGTGGGTCAAGTATTGGGCAATGTATGGAGACCAGAGTCTTCAGTAATGATTACGATGGGGTGTTTACAGATATAGAATTATAGTGCTGTATGTCTGTATCCAAGATGTTCCAAGCCAATATGACTACGATAAAATTTTATTTTAAAATATATAATCATTTTAGTTGAGAGGATAAATACACTCTACCAACTGACATTTGTAGCAAGCACCAAAGGAGCTTGTTTAAAGAGTCAGCTCCAGGGCTGGGGAGACAGTGCAGGGGAAAAGGCTCCGACCGCCCATGAAGCAGACCCAAATTCCGTTCCTGGCACCCCATAAGGACTCCTGAGCACTGCCAGGAGTGGTCCCTGAGCACAGAGCCAGGAGTGAGCCCTGAGCACCGCTGGATGTGGCCCCACAGCAAAATAGCCATCAATAAAAATAATTCCAATTTAGAAGTCAGACTCTCCAAGGCGGCACATTTCCTCTCGTAATGTTCTCTGGGCCCCCGGGAGGCATCACCCCCACTCTCCAGCGGGGCACACTGAGGTCAACGGTAGCGCTAGAGACCCCGCCAGTCTCTAGGTGCGCTCCAGCCTCCTTCCATCTACCGCTCTGCGCCCAGGCAGGCCCGAGTGGCTGTCGGGACGCGGCTCCCCACCGTGCCTACCTCAGAGTGAACTCACCACCTCCGTTTTTGTAGCAGAGATAGGGAAACCTCCAGACATTGCCCAGCCCAATGATCTCCCCGGCCACTGACAGCACAAACTCCATCTTGTTGGTCCACTGGCCCCGGTCCTTCACCTGCTGCTGGCCTTCCCGATCCAGCTTCTCTCCCTCCTCGGGGACCCAGGAGACCACAGGAAGCCCATCCTCGTGGACTGCCACTTTGCCGTCCATGGCCATGTCCCGGGTGGAGAGGCAGCAGAGCTGGGGCCGGGGCAGGAGGACAAGACACAGCCTGGAGGGAGGAGAAGAAGTGAGCTCACAGCCCCAGCAGTGCCCTCGCCGGCCGCGGCACGGCACTGTCAGGAGAGGGTTCGTGCCGGGAAGGTGTTTCCTATGGTCCCACTCCTGGCTTTCTTCCCCAGTTCTCCATGACATCCACTCCTAAAGTTTCCCTTGACTCTCATGACACCCAAAGCTCATCTTTGTGTGCCCATTTCGCAGATGGGAAAACCTAAGACGCCTTCAGGAGTAAACTGGGGTAAAAACTCAAACTTGCAACCTTTCATCTCACGTTCTTTAGGATTTTTATATATATATATATATATATATATATATATATATAGCCAGCCACCAGCCCCACTGGCTTATCTGCCCCAGCTTCTCTATCCAAAAGGATCCAAAGATCGGGAGGTCAAAGGGCAGGCATGATCCCGGCTACTGCCTAGTCTGCTCCAGGCCAGTTGTGTGCTCACTCCTGCGCCAGGGCAATCGATCCCCTCAGAGTAAACATGGGAGCCAGCTGACTCTGGGCCTCTGATTGGGAGGAAAGAAGAAGGCGGGACCTTGGAGGAGAGCGTCTCTAGAAGGGAGGCTTACCAACAGCTGCCTGTCACACCAGGTCGCTGCCCTTTCAGACTCTCTCTCTGGCCCCTCCACTCCCCAGAGTCCAGAACTCCCTAGGGTTCTAGAAAAATGTCTCTGCTTATTCTATCCTCGCATCAGTTGGTCAACTGCCAGGAGACGCCTTGCAGCTCTGTGTGGTCTGTCAGGATGGAACCTGCCTCCACCTCCCCACGCCACCCCCTTCCCCCCCGCCACCCTGAGACCACCCCCACATGTATTTCCCCGGGGGCATGAGGGGAACCAGGGAGGCCAGGAGCTCCGGAGGGTTCTATGCTCCCCCAAGCCCAAGAGAAACACAAGGGATTCTTTTTATGAAAAGAAGAGCCTGTGTTTATTTGTTGGTCCTTTTAACCCAGGCAACAGCCCAAGCCCAAGTGAGCTACAAAGGCGTGGCAGGAGCCATTCGAGGTTATGGAAATTTTTGAAGGTGACTTGGAGGGTGCAGGTTATCCCCGGAACGGGAAAGCACGTCAGAGTGAAATTCTGGTATTGGGACCTGTGTCGAGGGTTCCACTGCCAACTCGGGCCTGCAGGGAAGATGAGGGGAGAGGCACCCTGTGGGAGAGTCAAGCCTTGGGCCTCAGGTGTAAGGAGTGGGGGTGGGGCAAGAAAAGGGCAAAGGGCGCCAGGTTCCCACCCAATGAAGCAGATGCCGCAGGCTGACAGACAGGGAAGTCGAACCCCAAGGGGAACGATGGTGGATGTTGCTTCTGGCGTGGGGCAAGGGCAGCTGGAAGGATGGATCCTGATTCCTCATCCGAGAGATGAGTGAGCAACAGACCAATGAATGAATGAACTCAAAGCCAGGGATTAAGAAAAGCAGCAGACTGGAACCCAGGCTAGAGTCCAGAACTCGCTATGAGTAACAATGAAAGTTCACCCTGGAGCTCGCACTGTGCTCAAAGCATCATAGACACGAGAAAATATCACTGCTATGAAATGGACCCCATTGCTCTGAAGGAACCCCGTTTTGCAAACGAGGTGAAGCAGGGCGGGGTGTAAGGGCGGGATGAAGGAACAGGATGGACCTTGGCAGGTGCATGCTGACTTGGGTCCACTTACCTACACGCTCAGCTCTTCCAACAACACACGTGCGGTGCAGTGAGACCCCAGTCCAAACACACCTCCTGGGGGAGTTGGGGGGGAGAGGGTGGTGGTTAGTCTTCCTGGAAGAGAAAAAAAATGACTGACTCAGGTGGGTGCCGCAAAGGTGCGGAGGGATCAGAAAACGGAAGACAGGGAGAAGGACCCCGGGCACCCCAGAAGAGAGTCCCCAAGGGAGGGCTCTGGGAGAAGTCTCAGCAGCCCCAGCCCAGGGGCCACTATTTCGGGGCCCAGCTGTCCTCACAGGAGAGGGGAAAGAATGTCTGGGGAGGGATAAATGAGAAAAGAGCAACTGGGAGGGTTGGGGGTGGGTGAGATGGGGGGCTGAGCCCGGAGCCCAGCCTCAGCCCCAAACTGACACCAAGGGGACAGTTTGGAGTTCTTTTTTGCTTTTCTTTCAACAACAACAACAAACAGTGGTTCCTGGGAGGAGTGGACTCTGCCGGTAAGAATGAGAAACCGGAACGGCAGATTGAGACTCAGGACATGTAAGTGGGGTGGGCGCTGGTTGCCTCAGGATAGACTGAGGCTAGACTCAGGGCAGTGAGCCCAGGAGCCCTGGGCAGGAAGCAAACCCCACAGAGCTCTTCTTTGGGGGTGGCTTTGGAGGTCGCATCCCATGGAGCTCATGGGCTACCTGTGACTTATGTGTTGGTAGTCACTGGGGGACTAAACAGTGCTGGGAAGCAACCCTGTGCCACCTGCATGCAAAACACTCTCACCAGCCATTGAACTCTCTCTGTGCCCATGGCGGGGTGGGGGGGCGGGCGGGGGGAGGTGGTTAGGAATCTGAAATAATAGCATACCTCCCTCCTTGACCCTCCCCCTAGGGTGCACACACCTAGGAATAGTCAAACAGCATGTTTGACCCCAGCATTGATGGTTTCGGGGGACGCACAAGTCTCAGTCACTTCCCAAGTAGCCTGTTTTTCGGGGGGTCATGGGATGGACCATCCCTTGGTGCCGTCCCAATGCCAAGCTCCAAGCGGCCCATCGAGGAAATCCTCAAGAGGCTCGCCTGGCCATGGACCGTTTCCAGGAGCCAGCCCGGAGCCGGAGGCCAGGCCTGAGTCGGGCCAGGGTACAGACCCGTCCAGAAAGGCGCCCCCCCCTCTCCCATGCTGCAGGGTCCAGCTCAGTCCCGTCCGGCGCCCCAGTCAGGCCTAGGAATGCGCTGAACGGGGTGGGGGTGGGAGCCCCAGGGACGCACAGGGTTCAGCCCACACCCACATACCAGGTCCACTTCCACACACGCTCACGGGTGCCATTCCCGTCACGTCCCTTTGCACACACATACCTGTGCTCAAGGCACCAAAACCTGCCCCCCTCCCATCCAGTCTTCACACCCCAGAGTCGGCCGGCTCAGCTGGGGGCCGTCTGCACCTCCCACCCGCCCCCTTCCTGCCCGGCATGCCCGGTCCACACCTCCACCCTGCAGAGAGCCAGCAGAGCCGGGCAGGCAGCTTTGGTCTGGGGCATACCGGGCTCTTGGCGCGCTCCGCCGGCTGCTGGGTGGGGAGAAGGGGCAGGCAGAAGCCCCCCACCTGCTAGCTGCAGCCCGGGGCTTCTCCTGTCTGCCTTCCTGCCCACTTCACTGGGCACCGCCTGCCTCCCCCTCCCTCTCAGTTAGGCCACCATTCATCGGTCCCTCCCCCTGGAGTCGCCCCCTGTCCCTGTGCCTCCCTACTCCCCAGGCACTGCCGGGTGACACTCCTCACTCTGTGATCCTCAGACTTCAGACTTCCCCCAGCCCCAGACGGCTGTGCCACAGCCCTAGGACTCCTTTGCAGAGCCTGCCACGTCCCTCCGGCCCCGGTGGGGCTGATCTCTAAGCCCCTGAGACAGACCCAGCCCTCCACTTCTTGCTCACCTCGTCCTGCTCTGGCTCCTATGGTCAGCTCAGCTCCATGCCTCAGGTCCCTCGGAGAGTTCCAGAAAAGCCGCTCACCAAAGTGCAGAGAGCGAGCGAGAGAGAGAGAGAGAGAAAGGGGAGGACCTGAAAGGGAAAGTGTGGTTCCACCTTCCCTTCTCCTGTGGCTCCTGGCTCAAAATCCCATTCGAGTGGAGTCCTTGTCCCGGGACTCCCGGAGGACAGAAAATAACTGTGTGTGTGTGTGTGTGTGTGTGTGTGTGTGTGTGCGCGCGCGCTTGTGTGTGCTTGCGCCAGTGAATTGGGAAGTGCAGGGGCAGAGAAATACCACGAGCCACAGGAGGGACGGAGGCCAAAAGTTTGTGAACCAGGATTACAACATCCAACCTCAGGAAGTCAAGTCCTCTGCCCCCGGCCCCCCGCCCCCCTCTCACGCCCACAGTGCACCCCTCCTGCCTCCCTCCTGGTGGGCGCTGGCCCAGCACAAACCCTTTGAGTCTCCTGGCCTCCCATGCCACCTCACCTCCGTCCTTTCCCCTCCAGACCCCCCTTCCCCTTCTCCCCTCTCACCTTGCCCCCTCCAGGCACGAGAAGAAAGGAGGGGATGTCCAGGGACCGGACAGCCCTTTCTTTGGACCCGTGGGGTGGGAGCCGCCCCCTCTGGGCTGGAAGCAGAAGCTCGGGAGGGGAGTTGGCCCCGGGCATGGGAGGAGGGTGAATCACGAGCTGGAGTTTTCCACCCGGTACCTGCCCCTGTGGTTTCAAGGCAACATTCTGAAGCGCCCCTCTGGCTTGGGATTTTCCTAGACAAAGTTGCCCCAGGGGGAGCACTCAGGAAGATAATCCAGAAAGGACCCCAGTGTGCTGTGGCCCAGCAGCCCCTGTCAACCCAGCACAGACTGAGCCTCAGTTTCCCTGTCTGTAAGAGTTGCAGGGTTGGAGACAAAGCTGCAGGTGGCCAGGGTTGGTGTGGGTGTCTAAGGAGAGCCCTGGGCGTCGGTTGTGGGGGGACAAGGGAACCGGGGCTGGGGGGCTGGGGTGCCTCGCGGGCACTGGGACGTATGCCGGGGTGGGGTGGGGAGATGACTGAAGACCTGGAGAACAGGCCTTGCATGCAGGACCCCTGGGCTCTGTGGGAGGGACCCCCAGGCCCTGAGTCAGGAGTAGCCCCCGAGCTGGTGACCTCTTGGCCCGGAGGCACAGGAGCTGTTTCTTGGCAGCCCGCATGGTGCATTGGTATTTGTTTGATAAATAGGTGTGCCCCGTGCCGCCTGCCCAGGGAGCTGCTCCGGCAGCAGGTCCTCGTCACTGTCCCAGCCGGTCCTGGGCTGCCGGGCACGGGTCCCCTTGGACCCTTCTTTCAGGATTCCTTCCAGACAGTGAAGGTGCTTCTTCAGCCCCGGGTGCAGGCAAGGGAGGGGAAACGGTGGGGAAATGCCCTTTGTCCGTGCTTCCCCTCGCAGCGCTTCCCAGCAGGGCCGGGAGGGTGAAGTGAGACGCGAGGCTGTACTTTTCCATGAAGCACCCCCCTCAGCGGCTCTCAGGCCCCTCTCCACCTCTCTGCTGGGAATTCTCACCGCTGAGGCTCGGTTCTCAGACCTTTTGCTTCGGTGACACCACAAGCAGGGCTAGGGGTCAGCTCTGGCAGAGGGGGCGTGGCCCCAGCCGGAAGCCACATGCTGGCTTCGCCTGGGCTGTGCTGGGTCAGAGCACTTAGTCTGCTGCATCTGCCCTGTCTCTGCTCGCCCGGGTCACCGTGTGTCAACCATACCACTCATTGCACTGGGGACACCAAAGTCTAGGAGGGAACCTAGTTCCAGGACCGTATAGCCTCCCTCTCTGGAAGGGGGGATAAGAGAGAGGAGAACGGGGCTGGAGTTCCTAGCTCTGTTCATTCCAACTTTGGTTTGTGCCTATTAGGCTTTCTGGGAGAACTTTGGAACACCCAAGATCCAGCAGTGTCCCACCTCTCCTTCCCCTTGGAGGAGAACAGCTGCCTTGTTTGACCCTGGCATCCCCTCTTGCCTTTCCATTCTTAATCCTCAGAAGATCCCAACTCTTAATGGGTGTTCAGATCAAAACTCCCGCCATGCAGAGCTCCCATCTTTCCAAAGTTAAATATCCTCATTTGGAAAATTGGCATGAGGTAGCGCTGTTCTCTTCCCCTGGGAAGGGTTCAGAGATGAGGTGAACGGGAGTTAAATGAATCCATCACCTTGTGCAGTGAGAACCACTGAATCCCAAAAAATGTTCTCATGCCCTTGCCACCATGTGCTTTTAGAGAGACTGGCTTAGCACCTACTCTCTGCGCATCTAAGTCAGGTGAGCTCTTTCCATGGCACACAATTTAGTCTCACAATATGTCTCCTTGAAAGGTAGAGACTGAGACTGGATTTACAGGTGAGAAAATCCAGGCAAATAGAAAGAGACTAAGGGAAGTGTTCTGGGGGCCACACTCCAGCAAGTAATGGAGCTGTGCTTTGAATCTGAGCCTCTTGGCTCTAAATAAAGATCTTGCAGCAGACTCCCACGGTAACTTCTTTGTTCCTTCTTCTAATATTTCACATAACATTGTCCAGAAGAAAGAACTCAGAGAAAGTACTTGGATGGTTTGGGATGGTGGGGTAGATACATTTATGGGTGGATGAATGGATGGATGGATGGATGGATGGTTGGTCGGTTTGGAATAAATGAATAGACGGTGAGTGAATAGATGGATAGATAATGAATGGATGGATGGTTTGGGTGTATGGAGAGATGGTTTAGGATGAATGAATAGATAGATAAAAGATAAGTGGACAGTTTGGGATAGATGGATGCTGGATGAATAGATGATAAGTGTATGGTTGGGTTGGGATGGTAGTGAATGAACAGATGGATAAATGAGTGGATAGGTGGATGAATGGAACTTGGGAATAATGATCCCACTCTTCCTTTTTCTCTGAGAACATTGATTTTGCAGAACCAGGGGACAGGCTTGAGTTCTGCTTTTCGTGAAAGTTACTGCCTTGCTAAGCAGAACCCTCAGGCCACAAGATTATTTCACTTTGTTTCACTCACAAAGATATTTAGCTCCTGAAACATGTGGCCTCTCTCTGGAACCTTCATCCTGCAGCCAGAACGGAGGAAGCCAGAGGACAGCAGGGATGTGTCCGAAAGTCTCCCTGGGTTTCCCTGCTTCACCGGTGGCCAGTAGGAGGTGTCATGTGGGGGTGCGGGAGCCACAGGAGATGGGACACATTTGCTTGACTTTGCTCCCTTCTGACACTCTCAACTGAACTCCGACAGCACCAGGATGTACATGCCACCGTTCCCATGGACAGAGGAGCAAACGGAGGACCAGAGGACACATTACTAGTGAGTAAGGGAGGTTCGGACCCAAGCCAGCACTGCAGGCTTCCGCCAAGGAGTATGCCTGGCTGGAGCCCACTTATTGGGGGCACGAGGGCAACACACAGGTGCAAGGGTCTGAATCTAAGACCTCTGAGGTATAAAGATAGCCTGGTGGATATGGTGTCCAACCAACTGCATCCCTGTCCAGCTGCAAGGGTATCCCTGCTCTTTTTCCCATGCTCTGTGCTCTTCTTCAACAAGCACTTGCCCGGGAGTCTCCCAGCATGCCTTTCTTCTGCCTGCTTAGCAGGAATGGCCTCTAGACTGTACAATATCCTCCTTGCTTTTATTTCTCCTTCCTCTCCCTCTCCCTCTCCCTCTCCCTCTCCCTCTCCCTCTCCCTCTCCCTCTCCCTCTCCCTCTCCCTCTCCTTCTCCTTCTCCTTCTCCTTCTCCTTCTCCTTCTCCTTCTCCTTCTCCTTCTCCTTCTATTGTTGTTGTTGTTGTTTTGAGCCGTACCTAGCAGTGCTCAGGGCATACTTGCGTCTCTGTGCTCAGAGATCAGTCCTGGTGGAGCCCAGAGGACCCTTTGGGATGCCGGGGTCAAACCCAGGTCAGCCATGTGCAAGACAATCGCCCTTCACACTGGGCTAGGGCCCGGGAGCCTGCTTTCATGTCATCTGCCGGAACTGCAGGATTCAGTATGACTCGGGTGTGCAGGCCGAGAGAGCTGAGAGAATTCAAAGCAACCTCCTCCCACCGCCCCATCCTTCAGTTCCTGGGCTGAAGCCAACGCAGGTAATCCTGCTCCGCTTTCCTGTCCAGGCACCCGTCTCTCACACCTCTGCCTGCCAGGCACCGCGGCGGCGGGCAGCTCCCTGGAAGCAGCGGCGCCCGCCCAGCGGCCCAGTAGCCCCCCAGCGCAGGCACCCTGTCTGGAAGGCGCTCACGCCCATTACCTCATGGGAGCCCTAATGAAGGGCGCCCGGGGATGTGCGGCGGCACCTCCAGCGGAGAAGAATGAAGGCGCCATTCCAGGCGGCACCACTGAGACCAGCCAGGAGCAGCAGGTCAGGGCGAGAAGCCGCGGCGCGGGGCCCTCTTCCCGGCCTGTCTCCGCAGCACATTCCACCTCTAACGAAGCAGCAAGCCCGGGTGCCAAGCTGCCTTCCTGGGCGGCCTCAGCCCTCCCCGGCCCAGCAGCCGGCTGCCCAGAGCTGGCGGGCGGGTGGAGAGACAGAGCCCCTGGGAGACAGTGCCCAGCCTCAGGGCCACCGGCGTCCACCCCCGTCAGTCTTTCTGGGGCCACACTTCTCTTTCTTCTTAGCATCAGTCACCTTTTGTCTTTTTGTTTGTCCGTCTGGGGCCACATCCAGCAGTGCTCAGGGCTGACTCCTGGCTCTGTGCTCAAAGATCACTCCTGGAGGGCTGGGGAGACCATCTGGGGCGCCTGGGATGGAATCCAGGCAGCTGCTGCACCCTCTGTACTATCACTCCGGGCCCTCCATTTGTCATGTCTAACGTGTGGACCAGAGACGCAGCGGTAGGGTGCTTGCCTCGCACACATCCAAACCAGGTTCCATCCCTGGCGCCCCAGTGGTCTCCCGACCCCACCAGGAAGGATTCCTCAGCACAGAGCCAAGTCAGCCAGAGCGCCACCGGGTGTGGCCCAGAAAACAAAACCAAATAAAACGTACCTACTGTGGGTCCTCCTGTGCCACAAACACGGCCCTGAATTCCCACAGAAGATTCTGGAAATGGTGTCAGCTGGCTGGATGGACAGAGGGCAGGGGTCTGCTGCTCTAGATTTAGGGCTCATGCCTCAGGCCCGCGGTGGAAGCTAGCAACCCTGGGAAGTGCCCAAACAGGTCCAGAAAACAGCAGCCTGAGTCAGGGCCACCGTCTGCAAACACTCACGTTGCTAATTGATCCTGGGAACAAGCGGGCCAGGTGGGTTTCCATGGGCTCCAGTAGCTGGGTGGGAGTGAGACTAAGGAAACAGGAGCCCGGGACCCCTCGGGCTGCTCCTCTGAGAGGTCCTGCTGCTCCCCAGGGTCATCGCCCAGGCAACTGCAGAAACTTCCACACACTCAGGGCAATAGAAGGTGTGTGTCTCCTTAAACACACTCACTCGCACTCACGCAGACACTCAGACTCACTCACACATGCTCACATACACACATTCACACATGCTCTCATCCATGGACACACACATGCTCATTACACATACACTCACACAAGCTCACATACAGGCACACACATGCTCGTGCACATATAACCCCTCAAACACATACTTACACACATGAACATCCACTTGTGTTCACATGCACACACTCACACACTCTCAGACACACACATTCACTCTCATGTGTAAACGCTCATGCTCATTCACACACTACACATACTCACTGGCACGCACATGCTCACACGCACTCACATACAGACACATACTCACAGACACTCTAAGCACTCTCCCGCACTCTAAGCCCCTGTCTCACACCTGCTCAGAGCCATATGTGAGCTACCTGGGGGTCTCAGCCAAGCCTACTGACCCCACGCTGGGTCAGGCTGTGCCTCGCACCTGGCTCCCCCTTGTAAATGAAACCTCAGGGTCTCAACAGCAGAGCTGAGCCTGGCGGCAGTGCCAGGTCAGTGCCACCCCCTCGTGGCCACCCTGGGGGTTGGCATCCAGCTCTGATCAGCGCAGGAAGCACAACGCTGAGTGGCACTGAAGAGGCGGGTCCCTCTGCTGGCGGAGTCAGGGTAATGGTCTCCAGGGCTGTGGCACTTGCCCCTCCTCCCCCGCGCCTGCGCCTGGCACCCCACTGTTTAGCAAACAGGAGAGAACAGAAACACAGAAACAAACCACGACCGCCTCTTCCTGTCTTCCTGTCTCCTCGGAGCTGGGCTTTGTGCCTCCTTCCCTGCCCTTTGTCACTCCACAGAGCTGATGGGAGGACAGGGCATGCAGGGAGCCAGGGCAGTCTGTAACGGGGGTCTCACTGGCACTCCCACCCGCCCCCTCTGCTGGGGGCCGCCAGGAGACCTCAGCAGGGGAAGGCGAGCCAGAGGCTGCCCAAACTGACCTTCCTAATTTTTATTTTTTGGCTTTGGAGCCGGACCCAGCCCCGCTCAAGGCTTACTTCTGCATATGGGACCATCTGGGGTGTCAGGGATGGAACCCAGGTCAGCCATGTGCAAGGCAAGCACCCTGTCCCCACTTTAAAGGCAGAAACTGGGCACAAGTGTTCATCATGGGTGGGAGGAATGCAAATTAAATGGGATGGAAATTTCGGGGGGGTGGGCCAGAAGCCAGAGCCCCCAGTAAGCCCACACCCAAGGCCCATGTCCCCCAGCTCAACGCTGGCACTTCAAAACTATCATGATTCGGGGGGTAGGACGACCACCAGTTCAAAAGATGGATTCCCAAATCACCCCCCTCCTTTATTGGATTTCGCCTGGGTGTGTGTAGTGGGGGAGAGAGAAGCTTCTGGAAGCTGCCCCGCCAGGCCCTTTTGCAGCTGTTCCCCGCCCCTGCCCAGACCCGGCCCTCCCAGATGCCCCTAGCAGTTTGACTCCAGTTCTGTGAGTCGGAGGAGGGAGCTCCTGGGCGAGGCCAGCGCGCAGGGCTCCGCCCTGGGGCTCAGCTTCCGAGGGGGCAGGTCCTGTGCAGGGCACACGAGCTGGCGGAGTCTCTGCGGGGAGAGGGGGAGCTGAGCACGTCTCCCCCACCCCGGCACCCCTCCAGCTGCCACGCAGCAGTCCAGCCCCGGGACTTGAGAGCCCCTCTCTCCCCAGCCCTGCCCCCTGCCCCTGCCCCTGCCTGCTCGCCTCCCTCCCACCCGTACCTCTCGGAAGGGGCCCTTGAGGGCGCTGAGCTTGTAAGCACTCCAGGCCGGGATGCAGACCATGGAGGAGAGAGCCAGGAGCCAGCCCAGGGCGTCACCCCACCAGGGGTACGTGTACTTCTTGTTATAGGTCAGAGGGGTGTATTTGATCAGGGAGAAGAGGAAGGTGGCCTGCGAGAGAGAGGGGGGGCAGAGCCACTGGTCACACAGGGACCCTCCCCAGCCCCTCACAAGAGCTGGCAGCAATAACCCTGCCCCCCCCCCGCCCCCAATCCCTAGCCTGGCTTTGCCTCCGGCCTCCTCTGCATCAATCTCCCACAACCGACTGTCCCAATCCTGCACCCCACTGTGGGGGACATTGTCTCCAGACCCATTGCTCCGGGCCCCTCCTGCTGATGCTCCCTGCGGAGCAAGTCACCCCTGTCGGGAGGGATCATGCCTCTTACCCCGCCCCCTCCCCACTTCTGAGCAACCCTGTGGACTGGGAAGCCTGGGCGAGCACTGACACCGCGAGGAAACAGCAAGGCTGGGGGGCCAGAGCCCAGTTGCCTGGCCTTCGGTCCTCAAGGCCACATACTCAGGGAAGGTGCCGACTCTTGTGTGGCTTCAGTGTCACCTGGAAAATGAATATCAAGGAAATTTTCTGCCTGTGGAGCCCTTAGGACTGTGCAAAGGGCCCGGGCCAGGCCACCGGGGGCAGCGCTGCTGTCAGGATTGAGGCGCCTCCTGGCACTGCTCTGAAGAGCCCCCTGCACTCGAGTCTCGGGGCCTGTCTGCAGCCCTCGTCCAACCCCCATTGTGGCTGTAGGTCAAGTAGACTCACAGCACTGGGACTCAGCTTGTCTTTCTGTGAAATGGAAAGGCAGATTCTAACCTGCCATCCCTTTCCAGAATTCAGCAGAAGGATGAGGGAAACACTAAAACATCTTCAATTGTGGGAGAAATCCCTGTGAGCCATGCCTCCCCCCACCTCCGGTTTTTTGTTTTTTGTTTTTTTTTTTTTAGTTTTTAGTTTTTAGGCCACACCTGGCAATGCTCAAGAATTACTCCTGGTACTGCTCGGGGAACCATATGGGATGCCAGGGATCAAACCCAGGTCAGTTGTGTGCAAAGCAAATGCCCTACTACTATGCTCCCTCTCCAGCCCCAGCCTTTGGGCTCCTTCTACAAGTCCCTCTGAGGCCACTTTATCCTTCCTGCCATCCTTGTCTGTCTGTCCTTACACTTGACTTCCCTTCTGGAAGCTTCTCTTACTGTGCACACAGCTGGCGTGAGGAAGAGCCAACAATATTTGATAAGAGGCCATGGCCGGTATCCAATCATATCTTCAATATTGTCATAGAAGCGCCCAGCTCCTACCATGAGGAAAAGAAAAGAACATTCATTAGTATCCCCTGCATCAGGATGGGCACCAGGCAAACCATCAACAGAAGGCATGTTGGTTGTCTTTTCTCTTTTAAAAGAAAAATCTATTTCTGCTTTTTCCTTTTCTTTGCTTTTTTTTTTTTTGTGTGTGTGTGTGTGGCAGGGGCTGCCACATCTGGTGGTCCTCAGGGCTTACTCCTGGCTCTGTACTCAAGAATCACTCTTGTTGGAGCTCTGGTGCTGGGGATCAAAACTGGGTAGGTCATGTGCAAGGCCAGTGCCCTCCCAGCTGTACTATTGCTTTAGCCCCACTGGTTGTCTTTTCAAATCAAAAGACTCTTATCTGGGGGTTTACAGACATCCACACCCCTGGACAGAACCTGAAAGGGCTCGAGATAATCATCACTTCCCAGTTCTCAAGTTGATCCCAGACTGAGAAGGTTTGGCTCCATAGGATACGGGCCCTCCTGGGGTGGGGCTAGTACAGTCCTAATCAGGAGAAGACTGGTGGGGGGTGGATGGGCTCTCCTGGAAGAAATTTAGGATTCTGGAGATATCTGAGACCAAAATGTCGGGGGGGGGGGTTGCGGGGGAGGGCAGGTTTCCAGGAAAAGAAAAGGCTGAGTAAAACCATAATGCACAAAAGGAAAAGGAGAGAGAGAGAGAGAGAGAGAGAGAGTAAGAAGAAAAGTGCCTTCCATAGAGGGAGGCAGGCTGGAATTGGGGGGTGGGGTGTTGGGGGATGATGGGAGGGAACAGAGGACATTGGTGGTGGGATGTGTACACTGGTGGAGGGATAGGCACTGGATCATTGTTTGAGTGAAATCCAATTATGAACAACTTTGTAATGGTCTATCTGCTGAATATCAACAGATATTCATCATCATCATCATCATCATCATCATCATCATCATCATCATCATCCCGTTGATTGTTGATTTTCTCTAGCGGTCTCAGTAACGTCTCCATTTGTTCTGGCCCTGAGATTTTATCAGCCTCTCTTTACTCGTCCTTCCCAAAAGTGCCACATTGGAGGCTCTTTCAGGGTCAGGGGAATGAGACCCATCATTGTTACTGGTTTGGGCATATGAATATGCCACAGGGAGTTTGCCAGGCTCTCCCATGCGGACAGGAAACTTGTGGTAGCTTGCCAGGTTCTCCAAGAGGGAGAACTAGGCAAGGGACTCTGCGTCACTCTCTTCTGGGAGCTTGGTTTTATAGTCTATAAACAGATATATATACAGTCTATATATAAACAGATATAATCTATAAATATAATCTATACAGACTATATAGTCTATCAACTAAACAGGTATAGTCTATAAACATATTCAATTAAAAATAATTTTTAAAAAGTAATGTGGAATTCATGCCCACTTCAATCAGCTTAAGCAGCTGAATCAGTGGCTGAATAAATAGCAGTACAAGAAGACGATGGAGAAGGAGGAGCAGGAGCAGGAGCAGGAGCAGGAGAAGGAGAAGGAGAAGGAGAAGGAGAAGGAGAAGGAGAAGGAGAAGGAGAAGGAGAAGGAGAAGGAGAAGGAGAAGGAGAAGGAGAAGGAGAAGGGGAAGGGGAAGGGGAAGGGGTGGGGAAGGGGAAGGGGTGGGGAAGGGGAAGGGGTGGGGAAGGGGAAGGGGTGGGGAAGGGGAAGGGGTGGGGAAGGGGAGGGGGAGGGAGGGGGAAGGGAGGAGAAGGAGTAAGGGAAGAAGAGGAAGAGAGGAAAAGGCTGAGCAGTGGTGTTGGGTCTCTTGTCAGAGGGCTCTGGGGAGATTCCTGGGCTCGGGCAGAGGGTAAAGACTCACCATAGACCCAAGCTACACAGAGGGACTCAAAGATGGCCACGAACAGGAGGCACATGCCACTGGCAGCATAGTAGTCGAAGAGCTGGAACACATACATGCCACCCTGGGCAGGAGGAGAGAGATCAAGAACCTTACTCCAAGGCAGCAGGCTCCCCCCTGCCCTCCAGCCTCTGCGCCCTTGGGAGAGGCCAGAGGACCAAGGGAGGAAAGGGGCTGCTTGCAAGCTGTCAGGTCCCTGGACCTGAGACCAGAGCTCGTTTTGATTCCTAGTTCAGGGTGGAAAAGAGAAGCAGAGGGACAGCAGTTGTTGGATGATCCCTGACAGCACTCGGGGGCCGGAAGTCCAGGACAGTGGCTGTGCCTGGGATCCCACTGAGCAGGGCCCTCTCCCTCCTCCCTGGGGACCTGGCCCAGGACGTCAGTCCTCTCCGTGGCTGGCTTTGAAGTTGCTCCCCGCAGCTTGGTTCTCTGCCATGTTTCCTAATCCAAGGCTTCCGGTCCACCAGGCGTCCACGTCCCATCTTGCCACGGGATCCGGATGCTCTTCCCACCCCCCCGCCGGGAGAAAGACAGCACCCCTGGCTAGAGACAGGTGCTTGCTATGGGTCAGGGCAAGGGGCGTCCCCATGCACCTGGGCAGCCGGGCCCCGGCCCTCACCTCCGTGAGCATGATGAGCCCGAGGAGGAAGGAGACGACTGACACGCCCAGGATGAGGAGCTCCCGCCGGTTCTTCTTGCGGAACACGCGGGGGTACATGTCCACCAGCGCCGTCACCAGGCTCTCGACGCACACGAACTGCGTGTGGGGACACGAGAGCACCCAGATGAGTCCTGCCACCAGCCGGCCACTTCCCTTCTGGCCTCCCGGCGCCGCCCTTGCAGGTGAGGTCTGGCCCCCCTACCCCAGCCCCCACCCAGGAGCAGAGCTTTCTTCTATCCACCAGATCTCTAACGGCCTGGGGGATCCCTGGGCTGTGAAACTCAAAGCTCTCCCCAACCCACACACGCCCCACAGCCTCCCAGGCACTGAGCGGCCCTCCTCTTGATACCTGGCTGTCCAGTCCCAGGAGGACGACCATGAAGAAGAAGCAGCAGGCCCAGAACGGAGAGAAGGGCAGCATCACCACAGCCCGGGGGTAGGCGATGAAAGCCAGGCCAGGGCCTACGCAAGGAGCAGAGGGTACAGAGCATGTCCTGGCCGGCTGCTGGGTCACCGAGGCACCGGAGCTGGGGGAGACCTCACCCAATGTCACCACGGTCACCACTGTCCTCACCCAAGTTGCTAGCTGGTGCCTAGATTTCCCCTGTAAACTCACTGGCAGGGAACTTAGAGACCACAGGGATAAAGAACTCTGGGAAGCAGAAGTTGGGCTGTTTGCTGCATGTCGGTAAGTTCCACCCCATCACTCAAGTCTGACTGTCCAGATCTATTGGCCCAAACCTGAGGCTTCAAACTCCTAAAGACTCGGCACTGGGGACTGCAGACTAATACAGTGGGTGAGGCGCTTGCCTTACGTAATGCTGACCCAGTTTCCATCCCTGGCACCACATAAGGTCCCTGGAGCACAGGTAGGTGCGCCCACCTTGCCCCAGGGCGTATAAACTGCCTGTGTGAGGAAACTAGCTCAGAGATATAGTCGAGGGCTGAAGATGCTTGCCTATCACACAGCCAACCCTGGCTTGGTCTTCAGTATCACCTGTCATCCCCTGAGTACACCCGGGGGTGACCTGTGAGCACAGAGCCAGAAGCCCCAAGCACTCCAGGGTGCAGTTCAAATCTAAAAAAAAAGTAGGGACTCCACAGGTCCACAGAAACTGACCACTGAGCCGTACTCCTTTTTAGGGGGAGGGGACTTCCCAAATAGTGCTCAGGAGGCCTGAGGGTCCCACTGGCAGTGCTCAGCCAACTGGACTGTCCATTTCATGCAAATGCCCAATAATGCAGTGCTGCTAGGGCCCTGCACTGCTGGAGATACCCCGGTCACCCAGCAATGTTTGGGAGACCAGGTGGTACCGAGGCTGAGTACAAGAGAGGTGGGCGCCCTAACCACTGTACTGCCCTAGTCCCTGAGACACAGTTTCTAAAGCAAATGAAACAAGGACCGGAGAGATGGCTCAATGGGCTGAGCACACACTTTGCATTTGGGAAGCTGAGGGTCCATTCCCAGCACTGCCCCATCCCCTGAGCACTGTCAGAGCGACCCCCTCACTGGGGGTAAACCCTGAGTAATGCCAGGTGTAGTTAAAAGATCCAAAAATAGGGGCTGGAGTGATAGCATAGCGGGTAGGGCGTTTGCCTTGCATGCGGCTGACCCGGGTTCAAATCCCAGCATCCCATATGGTCCCCTGAGCAGCACCAGGAGTAATTCCTGAGTGCAGAGCAGAGCCAGGAGTAACCCCTGCACATCGCCAAGTGTGACCCCCCCCAAAAAAAAGATCCAAAAATAGATAAATTGATTTTTTAAAAGTAAATAATAAACAAAATGAATAAAACCAGGCATGGGTGTACATAGCAGAGCATCAATTCTGTCTTGTAGAGGAACGAGAGGGAGTAAGAGCACGTGTGCAGGCACGCGTGTGTGCAGACATGCATGCATGTGCGGTTGCATGTGTATGTCTCTTCCTACGTTATCGGACTGGCATTTGAGCCATGCCTGCCTATGGTCGGGGATTACTCCTCTGCACTCAGGGATCAGTCTTGGCTGTGCTGGGAGGGACCATCTAGGGTGCCAGGGAGGGCTCGAACCCAGGTCAGCCACGTGCAAGGTGAACGAATGCCCTCCTCACTGTATTATCCCTCCATCCCCAAGAACTTTTCCTGAAAGGAGAGCCCAGAGCTGTCACTGTTTGTTGCCTCCGGGTGGAGGCCGAGGGCGGGTAGGGAAATGCTCAGATCTCCACTGGACACTCCTTCGCAGAGCAGGGCGCCGTGGACAGGGGACCACAACTCAGCCGTGGTGGGGGTGACAATAGGACCATCTGGTGAGTGGCGGTTCCCGCCTGCGCCTCCCCGCACAGCACCCACCTGACTCGGCCACCTCAGAGATGGGCACCCCCTGCTCCTGAGACATGAAGCCCAGGATGGAGAAGATGGCAAAGCCGGCCACGAAGCTGGTGCCGCTGTTGAGGAAGCAGAGGGCCATGCAGTCCCTGGGGAAGGGGCGGGGAGAGGAGGATCAGAAAGGGGCCACCGTCTCTGACCCCCAGAGAGCTCAGCCCCGCCCACAGACAGGTAGCCAGAGGGGCCAGAACAAAGCACCTTCGAGGGGTGGGGCTGCTCCTCCGTGCCAGCCAACACAGTTGCGGGAGAAGCCCAGGGCATCCAGCCGCTGAGGAGAGGCTCTGGGCCAGGCCCGTGGCCCTCGTGCGCAAGCTTTGCATGCAGGAGGCCCAGGTTCGATTCCTGGCACCACATGATCCCCCAATAGATCCTGAGTACCACCAGGTGTGGGGTCCTTG
The DNA here is from genome assembly GCF_027595985.1 of Sorex araneus. Lineage (NCBI taxonomy): Eukaryota > Metazoa > Chordata > Mammalia > Eulipotyphla > Soricidae > Sorex > Sorex araneus. Next base: position 79,885,314 of record NC_073307.1, read on the forward strand.
CTTCTCCCTCCCCAAAAATAAAATTAATGAGACCCCCCCCAAAAAAAGGAAACATGAATGTAAGGAGGGAGTGACAGTACAGTGGGGAGGCCTCTCGCCTTGCACGGGGCCAACCCAGGTTCCATCCCCGCACCCCGATGGCTTCATGAGCCCCACCAGGAGGGATCTCGGAGCACAGAGGCAGGAGTCAGCCCTGAGCTCTGCCGGGGGAGGCCCCCAAATCAAAGGAAAATGGAAGCTGTGAACCGAAACTCGGCAAACTGCCGTGAGCCGTCCTGCCACCCGCAGCATCCCCGTCACTCTCAGCCCGGGGCTCTGGCGTCTGGACCCGGTTCCGCTAGGCAGCGGAGGGGCTCAGGCAGGGCGCCTGCCCAGCAGCAGACGCCGTGGGATCCTCTAAACTTGACTTTCAAGTGGCTGCCAGGCTGCTTTCGGCTCATAGAGGACATGAGCCTTCAGTTCTGCAAGGCCAGCAGGGCGCCAAGGCCCCGCAAAGGTTGTGCTTCCTGGGACAAAGAATAAAAAAGCAGGAAGCCTGAAGCGTGGGGGTCACTGGAGCCCCAGCTTTGAGGTTAAGCAGAGGGGCCAGCGAACCCCAGCTCCCCACTGCGGGGAGCGCCTCTCCGGGCCCGGTTAGCCCAGGGGCACTGGAAAACGGGGCCAGGACAAAGCGAAGGGATGGGGCACCCTCCCGGGCACGGCCGCCCTCGCAGAGCCGCCCCCAGTCACCTGTAGCAGTTGTTGTGGTACTTGTTGTAGCTGCCCAGGGCTGTGAGGCACCCGAGACAGATGGCGAAGGAGAAGAAGATCTGGGTGCCCGCGTCCATCCACACCTGCACGGGGCAAAGAGCAGAAAGCTGCACCCCGGGAAAACCCAGCTGGGTGGTCTCCAGGAGACATGGCGGGGCCGGGGCCAGGGTGCTGCAGGCGCTCAAGGTTCTGGGTCGACACCTACAGGCTCTGTGGGGGGGGCACCCCAGAGCCGTGTGCCACCTTGCTTTCTGGGTCACACCTGGTGATGCACAGGGGTTACTCCTGGCTCTGCACTCAGGAATCACCCCGGCAGAGCTCAGAGGACCATATGGGATGCTGGGAATCGAACCCGGGTTGGCTGCCTGCAAGGCAAACGTCCTCTCCGCTGTGCTATGGATCCAGCCCCACTCTGTGCCACCTTGACAGCACCTTTCTGTCCCGGAAACACGGCCCCGGGGTGCCGTGGGGAAGGGACCCGGAGACAGGCTCTCTGGGGAAACGGACCCTTCTCTCGGTGCCCTGGGAGCTTGGAGCTTCGACCCTGTGGCTTCACCCCACGTCTGCAAAACAGGAAGCAGACCCACAGCTCAGCAGCAGGCCAGAGACGAGTCTGTGGAGGGCTTTGTACTCCTCGGGGGGGGGGGGGGGTTGTCTCTCCCACTGAACACAGGCGACGGAGGGGCCGTTATTATCTCAGCTGGCTGGCCCAGCCTGCCTGTTATGATTTAGCTCTCACAGCTAGAATAACAGCCCCTCGAGAAGGAACATCAAGGCGAACCGGAGTGAGGCCATCCAGCAGGACGACGGGAGGTGGGGTCCCAAGGCGACTGACCCTCCCGGCACCCCCTGCCTTTAGAGGAGGTGAGCACCACGAGGGATCCTCTAGCTCTACACGCGGACGTCACCAAGCAGGTGGCCTAACATTGCTGTGTTCTCCCTCCCTTGGCCTTTGCACAAGCCCCCTGCTGTCCTTTCATGGGTATCAGCACCCCCCAACCTCTGGCCCTGAGCTCTGTGTTCTCCCCGATGCTCTGCCCGTGACACTATTGGGGCGCGGGTGACGGAACACAGCATCGGGGACTCATCCAGAGTGGGGACACACTCCACTCCCTGTTTCTGCTTCAGCAGGAATGAGGGGAAATGATGAAGCAAAAGAGACCGAGGGAAAAGAAAAAGGGAGACTGTCGCTAGCTGCGTGGCTCTCCTGCTCACGGTGAGCCCACTCCCCAAAGGATTTGCCAGGCAGAGTTGCCACCAGGGAGAGGTCAGAGAAAAGGGTCCCAAGAATGTCCTCATGAGCTAGGTCAGCAAGGAAATCGCACCCAAGGTGGCAGGCACCAGAGAGGCATCTTGGGCAATCCTTTTGCTCCTTCAAAATATTCCATATTGGGGCTGGAGCGATAGCACAGCGGCTAGAGCATTTGCCTTGCACGTGGCCAACCCGGGTTCGATTCCCAGCATCCCATATGGTCCCCCGAGCACCGCCAGGAGTAATTACTGAGTGCAGAGCCAGGAGTAACCCCTGAACATTGCCAGGTGCGACCCAAAAAGAAAAAAAAAAGATATTCCATATCTGGGGCCGAAGAGACAGGACAGCAGGTAGCACGCTTGCCTTGCACAAAGCTGACTCAGGCTCAATCCCCGACACTCCATATGGTCCCCCAAGCCCTGCCAGGTGTGACCCCTGAGTGTGGAGCCAGGGCTAAACCCTGAGCACCACCATATGCGGTCCAAAAGAAAGGGAAAAAGATATTCCGGGTTGGAGATACAGTCCAGCAGGTAGGGCGCTTGCCTTGCGTGTAGCCAAGCCGGGTTCAAGCTCCAGCAGCCCATACGGTCCCCCAAGCCCACCTGAGCACAGCGCCAGGCATAAGCCCTGGGCGGCACTGGGTGTGGCCAGAAACAAAATGAAAAACCAGATAAACGAAAGTTCCATTTTCTTTTCCAGTCCTCTGGCGTACTGATAGTGGGAGACTGTCGTCCCCATAAGCACCCAGTGACCTCCGCCTCTGCCACCCTCTGCTCCCCCACCCTCCTCACTCAGCGCTTAGTCCGCTACCCCGGAGCAGGGCCCTGCATCCTGGGAGCTGCTTTGACGAGATCTCTCCCCTGAGATGTGGGGCCTCCTGGGTCCCTCCAGGAGGCAGGTTAAGGCGGGGTGGGGGTGGGGGCCTCCTCCTGGCTGTTATGGAGGCGACGGGGAGAACCTGTGTGCATTTGGGCCACAGATGATGCTTCTGGGGTCTAGAAGCACGCGGGGTACAGCAGGACCCACGGTGACCAGAGAAACTCTCAGGGACCCACAAAGACGCACAGCTTCCCGCAGAGCAAATCCCGGGATGAGGCAGTTCCGTGAACTTGGGCTTGGGCAGCGAAGGTCAGAGAAAGCGTGACTTGGCGGATTCCCGGGCCTGAGGGGGCAGGCGAAGACAGGGCTGGGCAGAGGGCTTAAAGAGAACAGAGCGAAGACAGCAGGAGCGCCGAGACGTCAGAGTTCAGGGGTCAGGGTAGCAGCTCTGACCAAAGCCCCCTCGCGGAGGGCTTGGCAGGCCAGTTCCCTGCACAGCTGCCACCTGAGGGGCCTGCTGGGATTGGGGGAGGACCGGCCAGAGGGGCTGAAGGAGCAACAGAGCAGGCTGTTTTGTTCCCCTCCACAGGCAGCGCGTTCTCTGTCCCTTCCAGGAGCCCTGGTTTCTGGAACAAAGGTCCCGTGTGTCTTTGGCCGAGACAGAAGATGAACCACAAGTAAAACAAACCTACAAAACTTCAAGGAGCATGGGTGAAAGAGAGATCTCAGGGTGGGAACTAGAGAAGGAAGGAACCCTGAAGGAAGACGTGCAACCCCGAGAATCATGAGTATTTCCCCTCGGTAGGAAGACAAAAGTGTGTCATGGAAAAGCCTGGCCTCTGGGGTCCAGCTGACCTGGGTCCAATTCCTAACTCTGCTGGTGAGTAGCTGTGTGATCTTATGCAACTCACCAGGCCTCACTTTTCCCATCAGGAAAATGGGTTGAAGACCAACAAATCTAATGTTCGTAGGATGCTTAAACCACAAATAAACACTAGTTTCCCAGCCCACCTTCTGGGATGTTCCAGAATATTATAAAAAGTAGTTCCTAACACTCTCAAATAATTTGCATTCTTTGGGAAATGTCTGTATATTGGAACTCAAGGGAGCAGAATCCGAAAGCTACTTGAGCTATCATCCAAGTTCCCTCACATGCTAATTGTGTTTTTTTAAGTTTTCTAAGACTCCATTTCTCCGCCTGTGAAATAAAGCTAACTCCCTAATTCACCGGGCCCAGGTGAGAGTTCAGCTGTGGCATGCATGCCCTAGCAAAGAACTCAAAATAACTATGTGAGCGTAGCTTCCACTTGTTGGCTTTTTGGGGGCACACCTGGCTGTGCACTCAGGGATCACTCCTGGCAGTGCTGGGGGACCATGTGGGATGCCAGGGAACGAACCCGGGTTGGCCACCCGGTATCGCTCCAGCCTCTGTTGCATTATTTTTAAAAAACAAGTTCTGGACTCAAGGAACTAGCTCTGGGGGCTGGAGCATGGGCTTCCTGTGCAGGAACTCCGGGCTCTCCCTCTCGTACGGCAAGGTCCCTCAGGAGCAACCCCCAGGCACTGAGCCCGGCACAGGCCTTTCAGCAGTAAGGAGTGGAGCCACATTTCAATGTCACTGTCACTGTCACTGTCACTGTCATCCCGTTGCTCATCGATTTACTCGAGCGGGCACTGAAGACGCCCGCTAGGAGCTGAAGAGACAGCATCATAGTAAGGTGCTTGGCTGACATGCAGTTGACTGGGGTTCAATCCTGTCTCCTGGTGGCCCCTGAGCATCACCAGGGGCAACCCTGGAGGCCCCCACGAATCGCTGGTGTGACCCAGGTCATCCCCGGCCCCGCGTGCCCCAGCAGCGCTGCCTCCTCGGGCCTTTGCATCACTGGCCAGTTGGCCGAGAATTGCCAAGAAGGGCCCTGGACCTCCTCCTGGGCACTGCCTGGAAGCCCAACACTCCCGAAAACCCACCGAAACAAGAGTCACACTAATCAACAGCCCCAACCTCTTCCCCAAATAACTCATCACAGACACGTAGAGGTTCCAAAAGCCTTCAAATAGCCCTGCCTCCAGCCTTCTCCTCTGACAGACCTGCCAGAGTCCAGCAAAGGAAAGGGTCAGGGCAAGGACAGGAGAGAAGACGCCGAGCAAAAGACATGCAGCTGTCCCCACCACACCCCTGGGGTCCTAAGTATCCCATGGTCTGTCCCCCTGGAGAGCAAATGAGCCCCGAGACCCCACCGCACTCCCACCCAGGGTGAGAGGAGCATGCAGCGCTGGCACACACATTGCGTCATTGTGTGCCACTCCCAGGCCGGTGCTTGGCAGAGAAGGCCGGTTTGGGGGCTTTGTGCTGGCCAGCAGCAGTTCTGCACCAGTTTGGGCACCAGGCAAATGCCAGCTGGGAAAGACACTTCCTGGGGAGCACCAGCTACATTCAATTAGGCCGGGCAGGGCCAGGTCCCCTGCGGGGGCTGCTGCCCTGTTCTGTGACAACAAAGGCCCAGCTTCTGCGGCAGCTGCAGCCTCTGTGTCAGGCAGCTAACAAAAAGCGGCTCAGAAGCCCAGGCCCCAGCCTGGCTCTCCAAACAACCCCCTTCCCGGGACACCGGAGGGCTTGGAAGACTCCTGCAACCCGCAGAGCCCTCAGCGGGCAGGGCTGGGAAGACCGGCTCCTGGAGAGCGTTTCCCTGCAGCGCCGGCTCAGAATTCCGGCCCATTAGCGCCCACGGGTGAAGGCCATCTGATCCACTTGCTTCACGCTTGCCGGAGGCTGCTACTCGGCAAACTGCACGTGCACCAGGCTGGGCACTCGGCAGATGCTCAACACTTGCTCTGAGCCTTACTCAGCAGTGCTCAGGGGCTACTTGTAGTTCAGCGCTTGGGGATTCTGCCAGCAGTGCTCAGGAGACTGCGGGCTGCTAGGAGTCAAATTCGGTTCTCTGGCGTGCAAAGCATGTGCTCCTGCTCTTTAAGCCACCTCCTGGCTCCTCAATAAACACACGGAAAACATTAGTTTGGTTTGGAGGCCACACCTGCTAGTGCTCAGGGATTATCCCTGGCGATAAAATAAACAACAACTGTAAGAGAGAGACTTTGCTTTCAAGACCTCAAATAGTACGTGGGATGTGTCATTGTCACTCAATCCCATTTTCCAAGATGCACGTGTGAAGATGGAGAATTCTTTAAAAACGGTCTTTGGGTGCTGGAGCAATAGCACAACCAGTAGGGCTTCTGCCTTGCGTGCTGTCTACTGGACCCAGCCCCCGGCACCCCATATGGTCCCCTGAGCACCTCCAGGAGTGATTCCTGAGTGCAGAGCCACGAGAAACCCCTGAGCACCGCCAGGTGTGACTCAAAAAAGAAAAAGCAAAAGGCAAGCCAGGATTGACCAGAGGCGCCATCGGTCGGTTCCAGAAACCCTCATGCTGCTCTCCTTTCCCGTCAGCTCCCCTGCCCCTCGCCACCCCTGAAGCGTGCCCTCGCACGGGCCCACCCCCACGCGGGCTCCGAGCCCCAGGCTGCTCTCTCCCACTGAGAGAACCATCTAGAGTCTCCATGGGCTTTCGAAGCCTCTGCCCCACGCGCCCTCATGCTTGCTACCTGCTCGCCACCACAGCTCTTTGATCCCAGAGAAGCCGAAGAACACACTGTTCACAAAACAGAAAAGCAAAAAAAAGACACTTGGCTTAGCTTGCCTTGATGCCCGCCCCCCACCCCACTCCCGCTCGCTGTGGGTGGTGCCAGCTTCCAGTTTCACTGGCTTATGGTTCTGCAGTTTGGCTCCAAAGCCTGGTCGATGCCTCCAGGCAGAGGGGAGGTGGCAGCTGCTGCATCTCTCCTAAGTCTGTCTGCGAGGATGCTGGGGCCACCCCAGAGGCTCCGGCTATCTGCATCGTTCCCGGGGGAGGAGTGTTCTGGTCTCCGGCCCCACAGCCCCAGGGGCACAGAGCCGGGGCTGGGGAGGCCCAGTCAGCCTCGGGATCACAAGGGGGAGCCGTTGCCTCTGTGTGTTGCTCTCCCAGAGGAGAGAGCTGCACTCCCGTTTCTCTCCCCACCCCCACCCCAGGGCCCATGCATGTGCTGGTGACACTTGTTTGTTTATTTGGGGGCCCCGCCCCCAGGCAGTGTTCAGGACTTATTCCTGGCTCTGCACTCAGGGGTCACTCCTGGAAGGGGGCTCAGGGGACTGTGTGAGGAGCTGGGGATCAAACCTGGGTTGTCCTACCAGCTATACTATCATTCTGGCTCCATGTAGCATTGTAGCACTGTAGTCCCCTTGTTCATCAATTTGCTTGAGCCGGCACCAGTAACGTCTCCATTGGGAAACTTGTTGTTACTGTTTTTGGCATATCGAATACGCCCCGGGGAGCTTGCCAGGCTCTGCTGTGTGGGCAGGATACTCTTGGTAGCTTGCCGGGCTCTCCGAAAGGGAACGGAAGAATCGAACCCGGGTCAGCCGCATGCAAGGCAAATGCCCTACCCGCTGTGCATTTGCTCCAGTCCATTCAGCCCCATAGTGACATTTTTAAATGTTGGGGGCAAGAGAGACAAGACTGGGGTCAGAGTGCTTGCTTTGCCTTGCACACAGCTTACCCCAGTCCAATCTCTGGCACCTCCGGGAGTGACTCCTGAGCTGCCGGGTGTGGCCCCAAAACCCAAAGAGAAAGGAAATATTTGACGAGGCGTTCAGTTACGAGCCTTCCCTGCGTGGACCCTCACGTGCTCTTGGAGGCCCCTTCCTCCACGCAGTGCCTGCGGGAGCTCTCAGTTGGACCCGGCACCCCACGGGAGAGTGGGTTTGGGGCCAGGCAGAGCAGGCTGGGTACTGTTCTCAGGGTGCTGGGGTGGCGCCCACTCAGAGTCCTCTGTGGCCGCCACTTGTTCAGACTTTGGCAGCTTTCGAAAGGGCTGCCAAGCTCGAGCGCATTCCCGGGCAGCAGAGCCTCGTACCTCAGGCCCTTCCTTACAGGCCCACTGGTCAGCAAGAGATGCCTCCCTTTCCCTGTTCCGATCAACCGGGGACCTCTGGACAAGACAGAAAACTCAACAGCGGTCCCACGGGTGCCAGAGGGGCTGGGCACTGAGGCCAGGCCTAGGCTAGGGGTGTAGGGAAGGATCGGAGGGGGCTGGTTGAGGGGAAGATGTACACAGGGGAGCTGGAGTGATAGCACAGCGGGCAGAGTGCTTGCCTTGCACATGTCCAACCTGGGTCCCATCTCTGGCACCCCATATGGGTCCCCTGAGTTCCACCAGCAGTCATCCCTTAATATGAAGCTAGGATTAAACCCTGAGCACTGCTGGGTGTGGCCCAAAAAGAAGAAAGGGAGATAGAGACAGCACACACACACACACACACACACACACACACACACACAAATACAGAGAGAGAGGGAGAGAGAGAGGGGGAGGGGGAGAGAGAGTAGGAGGGAGAGAGCAAGAGTGAGAGAGAGGGAGAGAGGGAGAGAATAAGAGGGAGAGAGGGAGAGAGAGAGAGAGAGAGAGAGAGAGAGAGAGAGAGAGAGAGGCCTCATCTGATGCAAGAGCAAACACGCGCCCGAAGGGCTTGGGTGGAGAGTGGGGCAGGGCTCCGGGCCCTGAGCCAGACCTTCATCATGTTCTTGCGGCGTAGGAAGAGTATCACCAGGGCTGGGAGGTCCCGCTCTTCTCGCAGCCGCAGAGCCAGAAGGGGACCACGGGCAGCTGAGAATGGCCGTCGGGAGACCGTCCCCCAGGACAGCCTTCCCGGAGCAGAGATACCCCGGCAGAGCGAGCCGACCCTTGCTTTTGGCTTCTTACCTGGGGGTCCCACAGGCGCGTGAGGTTGGGGTACAGGTAAAACTGGATTCCTTGGGCTGCCCCAGGCAATGTCACCCCCCGAATCAACAGGACCACCAGCATGAGGTAAGGAAATGTGGCTGTGAAGTAAACCACCTGGACGGGGCAGAGAGACAAGGGAAGAATTGGGAAGCAGACACTCCCGCCCACGGGTGGACCAGGGGGCTCTCTCCCCCACAGCCCTTTACTTCCCTCTGCCCTCTGCAGTGGCCACCCTCTCCTTTCAGGACAGAGCCCGGCCAGCCCCCGACATGGACCCCATAAGGAGGGAGCTGGGGAGACAGTGCAGAAGTTAAGGCACCTGCCTGGCATGCAACCAACCCAGGCTCTATCCCGGCACTGCGGATGGTCCCGCAAGCGCCACCACGCATCGCTCCTGAGCTCAGAGCCAGGAGTAAGCCCTGAGTACAATTGGGAGGGCCCCCCCGCCAACAAAACAAACACCAGACCCCTGAACTATTTGTTGAGCAACGGAATGAGCTTAAGCAGTCACACCATTGCTGAACTTCTGGCAAGGCTGCCACGCGCAGGGCCTGTCCTCATGGGGCCTTGGGCTGAGCGCCTCCAGCCCTGGGTTAGACGGAGCTGTGTCCGAGGACTCCCGGGTACGAGTCCCCAGGATGCGGAGAGTCCTGCAACACCTCACAGATTCCTAATTTTGTTTTCTATTTTTACATTTTAATTCTCTGTAGTTGGTTGGGGGCCACATCTAGAAGTGCTCAGGGCTTACTCCTGGCTCTGTGCTCAGGATTCACTTCGAGTGGTGCTCAGGGGCTCATATGTGTGCCGGGGATCAAGTTGGAGTCAGCCATGTGCCAGGCAAAGTGCCTTAACCCCTGTATTATCCCTCTGGCCCTAGAACCTCGTATACCTTTTTACTTTGTTTGTTTTGGGGGCCGGAGTGATAGCATAGCGGTTGGGCGGTCGCCTTTCACACGGCCGACCTGAGTTCGATTCCTCCGCCCCTCTTGGAGAGCTCGGCAAGCTACCGAGAGTATCAAGCCCGCTCGGCAGAGCCTGGCAAGCTACCCGTGCGTATTGGATATGCCAAAAACAGTAACAATAAGTCTTTCAATGAGAGACGTTACTGGTGCCTGCTCGAACAAATCGATGAGCAACGGGATGACAGTGACAGTGTTTTGGGGGCCACAGTCGGTATTGCTCAGGGCTTACTCCTGGTTTTGTACTCAGGGATCACTCCTGGTGGTGCTCAGGGATGAAACCCGGGTCAGCTGCATACAAGGCAAGTGCCCACCCCACTCTACTATCTCCAGCCCCTCACACACTCTCCTGTACCCCCTAACTTCTCAGATCGGAGGACAATCATTTTGAACTACGTGGACTTAATGGAAACACTTTTTTCAAAGACCTAGTATATAAAATTGGACCAATTTAATATTCTAGGTCTTTCATAACTGCTCACATCTGGTGTACATTCCAAGAATGAATTTCTCCAGAAGTGTTCTAATGTTCTCTCTCTCCTCTCCTCCCCCTCCCTTCTTCCCTCCCACCCCCTCCACCCTGCTTATTTTTAATTTCCTCCAAACACCAGGCATACATAAAACAGTAAGAAAGGACCCCCTGTATTTCTTCTGAGGCCCTTTTCTATTCTTCCTTAACTAGCGCAGATATGATGTGGGTGATTCTGGGGTGACTGAGTCCCCAGGCACACAGACACTGCACGTGCGCACACAAGTGAGCGAACAGGACGCCCTGGGATGGGTGGGGCCAGACACTCCCTCACGGACCTTGCCCGTGGACTTGACCCCCTTCCAGATGCAGAAGTAGCAGAGGATCCAGGCCAGCAGGAGGCACAGGGCTAGCTCCCAGCGCAAGCTCCCCAGGTGCTGGATACCGTCAGAGATCTTCAGGACCCGCCTCCTGGGGAGAGAAAGGTGGTCCCAGCTCCCCTCTCGTGCCAACCTCACCTTGAAGCTGGCATGGCTCAGGCAGCAGAGCCATGCCCCGGGCACCTGTCCAGAGACTGCTCCGCCTGCCCTGAGACGGGGTGGGTATAAAAGAGGGCAAACAAACAAAACCCTCACCCAGGGACTAGGCTCGGGGAGGTCAAGTTCCCACTTAACTTAGAGGCGCAAACACCACGCGACTTCTAGAGGCTGCAATCTGAGGGAGCATTTTCTAAGTGAGTCTCACTGTCTGGGGAGCAGCAAACGGGAGGCTCAGTCCAGCCGGGGAGAGGGGGACCGTTAGGCGTGTGGGTCTCCCCCCACGGATGGCAACTTGGACAAGGAAGACCAGACACAGCCTGAGAAGTTGTGAAACTCTTATCTCGGAAACCAGTTCTGTGGTAACCACACACACAGACACAACAGGAAAAAGACCCACTTGGATGTCGAGGGCCCACCCCCTCCCCCCACCTGAGAAGGAAACTGAATTCTCTCCCGCCTCTCCACTGAGAAGCCAAACTGTGTCCAGGCGGCCTCTGTGCCCTTCTTGCCAATACAGAGCCCGGACTGGGGCCTCACTTACTCCCAGAACTCAATGACAGGCGAGGTGGCATTCTCCGACGTCACGTTCAAGGAGCCATTGGTCCTCTGGAACTCCACACAGTGCTCTAGCCACAGGCCCCGTGACAGGAAGACAGAGAGAGATCGTTAGTCAACCCTGACCTGCTCGAGAATGGGGTGAAACTAGGCTGAGAGGCATCTGGAAAAAGTATGTGTTTCCAACACACCCCACAGTGACCTCAGCAAGCTCCGTCCCCACCCCCCACACCCCACATCCCTAAGTTGGTTTTGAAAAGTATTTGGATACAGGGCTCTGAATCAGAGATCACTCCTGGTGATGCTCGGAGGACCACCTGGGGTATTTGAGATCGAATCCAGATCAGCCACAAGCCAGGCAAGCACCCTACCCATTGTACTCTTGCTCTGATTCTGATTCTTTTTCTCCTTTTGGCTTTTGGGCCACACCTGGCAATGCTTTTGGCTTTGGGGTTACTCCTGACTCTGCACCCAATTATCACTCCTGATGGTGCTCAGGGGACCATACGGAATGCCTGGGATAGAACCCAAGTCAGCCATGCGCAAAGCAAGCACCTGACCCGCTGTACTCTTGTTCTGGCCCTGGACGCACATTCTTAGGAGGACATGACCACATGCTCTCAGAAAGAGATTTGGCTTGCTTTCTGCTTCCGAGCACAGAGCTTCCTTGGGACAGGAGATACAGTGGGTAGGGCAATTGCCTTTTGTGTGGTTGACCCTGGTTCAAATCCCCACCATCACAAATAGTTCCCAGGGACCACTCCTGAGCACAGAGCCAGGAATAGCCCCATAGTACCACTGGGTGTGGTTCAACCTCTCTTCCCTTCCCACAAAGAAACCCCCGCCCAAAAAAATAGGTACAGGTCTTTCTTGATGTTGTGTGGGGCTCTATCTGATAAATGCATCCTAAACCCAAAGCTCTGAAGTCCAGTCTGGGGAATAAGGCTACGTGTGCCAGCTAAGCCAGTCCCCTGCTCAGCTCGCTCGCACTGGCCCAATCATCTCACCCAAACCCTTTCCTATCGTGAAGCTTTGACCAGCTCGTGTGGATCGGACCCTGGACTGAACACAGAAAAGCCTGCAGAGTAGCTGCTGGGTGCGGCGTGCCCCCTCCTCCCAGTGTCAGAGGCGCCACACTGCAGACCATTAACCCAACAGCAGGTCAAAAGTCAAAAGTCAGAGTTCTTTACTAGAGTGGGGAGGAGGGTTCCCAAGCAGAGCTGAGGAGCCAGGGGCCACTGGTTATGAAATGTGGGCAACTGGGCAGGACGGTTCAATGCTCGGGCCCAGCGATGCTGGAGGCCACCAGAGCTACACTCTGCGATGCTCATGGGCTTTGTAGTAACAGGGATGGGACTCGTGCATACAAGGATGCACCCCTGGCCCCTGAGCTAGCTGCCTTGCCCTGAGGGACTTTTCTACTGCTTTTGCATCACTTTCACACACCATGAAGTCAAAAGACCATGCATCAGCCAGAGACACACAAATAATGCTAGGGAATCATTCTGTATAAAGCCACAACCCTTGCAGATTACTAAGACTGTCCTCTGGGGAAGTAATGTATCAGTGTCCAGGAGCACAGGAAGGAAGGAAGGAAGGAAGGAAGGAAGGAAGGAAGGAAGGAAGGAAGGAAGGAAGGAAGGAAGGAAGGAAGGAAGGAAGGAAGGAAGGAAGGAAGGAAGGAAGGAAAGAAGGGAGGGAGGAAGGAAGGAAAGAAGGAAGGAAGGAAGGAAGGAAGGAAGGAAGGAAGGAAGGAAGGAAGGAAGGAAGGAAGGAAGGAAGGAAGGAAAGAAGGGAGGGAGGAAGGAAGGAAAGAAGGAAGGAAGGAAGGAAGGAAGGAAGGAAGGAAGGAAGGAAGGAAGGAAGGAAGGAAGGAAGGAAGGAAGGAAGGAAGGAAGGAAGGAAGGAAGGAGGGAAAGAGGGAGGGAAGGAGGGAGGGTCATGGAGGAGAAATGGAAAGGACAGGAGGAGAGAGGGAAGAGGAAGAAAGGGAAAGGGAAAAGAAGGAAAATGAGGGAGGAAGGAGGAAAGTAAAGAGATTTGCTGAGAAAGAGCGAGGAAGGAAAAAATATACCATAAAGAAGATATTACAGGTTTTAAAAACTTGTCATTCATTCCAAAAGGAGAGAGAGAGAGAGAGAGAGAGAGAAGAAACGTGTCTGCTCTAGAGACAGACTGGGGGGTGGTGTGGAAGGATATTGGCGGTGGGAGAAATATACATTGCTGAAGGGATGGGTGTTGGAATATTGTATGACTGGAATTCAGTCATGGACAACTTTGTAACTGTTTATCTCATGGTGATTTAATTAAAAATTAAATTAAAAAAAAAACAACCTGTCATTTTGAGTACTTCTGATAGAGCCAGCCTGAGCTGAATTCAGGGTCTCTAAGTATTGTGACACCTTTTCTGTCTGTCCTCATGATCTTGCTGAGCCCATAAGTCACTGCCTTTGGCTTTCATTCAACTCCTTTTGGTTCAGGAGTTCTGCTTTTGTTGGTACCTCCTCTTGTCCTAGAAACCCAGGAGAGGGACTGGAGCAATAGTACAGCAGGTAGGGCGTTTGCCTTGCATGAGGCAAGCCAGGTTCAACCCCAGGCACTCCATATGGTTCCTAAGTCCCACCAGGGATCCACCAGGAGTGATCCCTGCAAGTAGAGCTAGGAGTAATCCCTGAGCAGCACCAGGTGTGTGGCTAAAACAAAACAAAACAAAAAAGAAACCCAGGAGAAAATGAATTGCTATCATCAAATATACTGATGCCATATAAAACCGCTTATTCCCTGCTTAATTCCAGGTAAGTTATGAGTTGAAAAGACCTAAAATAGCAGGGGGAAGAAACACGAGAAGCAAATAATTGGGCAATTAACACAGGTGAGACTAACTGTGGCAACTGGAAATTAAAAACTAGCTAAAGTACCTCAAAAGAAGGCCGTTCTGTTTACATAATGCGTGAACTAATAATCTAGGAGTTGAACCCAAGTATTTCTTTAAGAAAGCACAGAGGCTCAGGTGGGGGAAGTGTCTTTTTACTTTGCCTACGAAGCCATTGAATTATGGCTCTTATCAGGCTGGAGTGATAGCACAGCGAGTAGGGCATTTGCCTTGCACACGGCCGACCCGGGTTCGATTCCTCTGTCCCTCTCGGAGAGCCCGGCAAGTTACCGAGAGTATCCCGCCTACACGGCAGAGCCTGGCAAGCTACCCAGGCCGTATTCGATATGCCAAAAACAGTAACAAGTCTCCGGGCTGGAGCAATAGCACAGCAGGTAGGGCATTTGCCTTGCACGTGATCGACCCAGGTTCGATTCCCAGCATCCCATATGGTCCCCTGAGCACCACCAGAAGTAATTCCTGAGTGCAAAGCCAGGAATAACCCCTGTGCATCACCGGGTGTGACCCAAAAAGCAAAACAAAACAAAACAAAACAAAACCAGTAACAAGTCTCACAGTGGAGACGTTACTGGTGCCCGCTCGAGCAAATCGATAAACAATGGGATGACAGTGTTACAGTGCTATATTTGAGATAGGAGCTACCTGGAGGAATTCAGGAGTGTCCCAGCTTGGGACCTGCAGTTTGGTGGGTTGGGACATGCCCACTCGGGGTTAATGGCAAGGTAACGGGCTTCCTAGAGAAAACCTTACCTGTATTCCAGTCGTGGTGGCAGCTCCCCCACGGAAGGTCAACGGTGAAGCTGCTCAGGAGGTAGAAGAGGGCCCAGGCCAGGACAATGATGTAGTATATGTTGAGGAGAACGACGATGACCTGGGAGGCGTAACCGATGCCTGCGGGGAGAAGCGGAGCGTGGGGCTGGGTGCCACGCACAGCTTTCTCACATGCTAAACTTCACACTTAAAAGTGAAGTCAGGGCTGGAGCGACAGTACAGCAGGTTGGGCGTTAGCCTTGCATGCGGGCGTCCCGGGTTCAATCCCCAGCATCGAATGTGTTCATTGGATGTGTTCATGCTTGCTCATAACTGTAGTGTAGCCAAACTGAGGTGCCATTCTGCATCTCCCAATGTTCCGACTCGGTGACTTCCAAACTTGTTTGTTATTAGAGTTCCCAGCGGATATTTATTATTTTTAATTTTTTTGGTGGATGACATACCCAGCTGTTCTCTCTCCTGAAGGTTCTCAGGGGGCCATAGATGATGCTGGGAGTGAATCAGGTAAACTGCATGCCAGCCTTATCCTCTATATTATCTCTCCAGCCCTACTATTCAGTGATCTTAACTGTGAGAATTTGTAACAAAGTAATAACAACTCCCAAATGGGGGAAAGGTTCTCTATTTCAACAAATACATACGGTAGCAGAATATGAAATTTTTTTATAAGTAATGAAAACTTTAAAAAGCTTCAAGTAGAGAAGTATTATGTAAATCATGTGGATCTGCTTGACGTAAGTGAATGAGATAAGATTGTTGGTTTAAAGAAAGGAAAATAATAAGCTGGAGAGATAGTACAGTGGGTAAGGCACTTGCCTTGTGCATGGCCAACATGGATTCGATCCCCAGCATCCTATGTGCTTCCCCAAGAGTAATATCTGAGCATAGAGCCAAGAGTAAGCCCTGAGCATTTCCAGGACTGGCCCAAAAACTTATGGAAGGAAGGAAGGAAGGAAGGAAGGAAGGAAGGAAGGAAGGAAGGAAGGAAGGAAGGAAGGAAGGAAGGAAGGAAGGAAGGAAGGAGGGAGGGAGGAAGAAAAATAGCACTATGTATATTTCATTTTAGTGACAAGTAAACTCTATAAAGAGAGGATAACATGGGCCAGAGAAATAGTACAGCAGTGGGGTGCTTGCTTTACATGCAGTTGACCCGGGTTCCATCCTTAGCACCCCATACGATTTCCTGAGCACCACCAATGCAGAGTGATCCCTGAGTGCAGAACCAGGAGTAATCCCTAAGCATAGCTGAAGGTAGCCGAGAGAGAGGGAGAGAGAGAGAGAGAGAGAGAGAGAGAGAGAGAGAGAGAGAATAATATGATGGAATAAAACCCTTTAGCCTGGTAACAGCTCCAGCATTCTTCAACAGGTAGAGAGTATGAGGGACTCTAATAGTGCTGTTTATGAAAAGGAGTAGCTCGTTGACCCAGGATGAATGTGGATGGATCTGTATGCTGTGTGAAAAAGTCCACCTCTGGAGTGGAGTGATAGTCCAGTGGGCAGAGCACATGCCTTGCACACAGCCTTTCAATCCCCACCATCCCATATGGTACCTCAAGTCCCACCAGGAATGATCCCTGAGTGCAGAGCCAGGAGTAAGCCCTGAGCACCACTGGGTGTGGCCCCCAAACAAAACAAAACAAAACAAACAACAAATGAACAAAGTCCTTCTCAAGGGGTTTCCCGTGGTTGGATTCCCTTACCTAACATCCTCAACAAGACAAAATGACGGGGCTCGAGAGCAGGGTGGGGGCTGCCAGAGGTTAGGGGTGGGGCAAGAGCAATGATAAAGTGAGGAAGGTCTTTGTGAGGACAAGACAATCTTGATGCAGTGGTGGCTACACTAACCCACAATGTGATAAGATTTGACAGACATTCATAAATACAAATGAGGATGCAGGTAGCTGGTAAAATCTGAATAGACCTGTGGAGAGTACCAATGCTGTTTCAGGCTTTGGTCCTGTTTTGTGATTGTGTGTAATGTTGACATTGGGGCCAGATGGGTCAACAGTACAAATATTTGCAATTTTCTGTGACTATACAATTATTTCCAAATAAAAAATATGAAAATCCCATAAGGTATTTCAGCAAGGGAGAAATACTGAAATAAATTGTCCTACATCGGCACAGAGAGATAGTCTAGATAGTTCAATGAGCTGCAGCATGTGCTCTGCAGGTAGGAGGCCTGGGACTATGTGTTGTCCCTGGAGCACCACCAGGAGTAACCCTTGATCACCAAGCCAGGAGTGGCCTATGGGCACTACTGCGAGTAGCCCCCAAGCAAAACAAAAAGCAGGACCCTAAATCTGAAATAACTGTTATGTCAAGATGGTGGAGGTAGCATTATTTTTTCCTCTTTTAAGGTATTTTATTATTACCTGTTTTGAAAAATATAAAATGATTATATACTTTAAAACATATATAGCTGCAATAACTTTGTACTTTACTTAGTTAATCTCACCCATACCCTCTCCTTCATTTTTGCATGATCATCTCAACATCAGGCCCACAGTGAAGGGTTTAATCTTAAGACCCAGTCTTGAGTCACTGGGCACTGCTGTGAGCCCCCCTCTCCCCCAGGCATCCAAAATAAGACCTGTGACCACTCGGGCCAAGAACCCGGCATCCATCACTGAGCTACTCACCCTCAAAGATGGGGCAGATCTTCCTCCAGGCTGTGACGCCCCCCTGACTGGTGTACTGGCCCAGAGCTGTCTCCAGGAGGAAGACAGGAATGCCACAGGTGAAGAGGAAGATGAGGTAGGGGATGAAAAAAGCACCTGTGGGTGGGAAAGAGGCTGTCCGTTACCTGGTTCATCTCTGGTTACCACCCACACTGCCAATTCCGGGCGTGGGAACTTAAGCACGGGGGGGGGGGGGGGAACCTGGCTAGAAGTCAGAAGCCATAGCAGAGATGGGGTCATCAAGCTACTTAGGACCTAACAAGTCCTTAACTTTGTCACTGTCAAGTTTCCATCTCTCTCTACCACTGTTTGTCCTGCATCAACCAACAATCACGGCCTAGGTAAGACATAACATGTGGCGGGAAGAAGGGATTTGGTTCACTGAATACTGAGTATTCAGAAGCATCCGCAGTCCACAATTCTTTTCAAGGAAATGACTGTTTTTTTCTATCTTTATTTTTTGGGGTCACACCCAGTGGTGCTCAGGGTTTACTTCTGGTTCTGCACTCAGGGATCACTCCAGACAGGATTCAAGGGACCATATGGGGTGCCGAGGATCAAACTTAGGTCTGCCACATGCAAGGCAAGCACCCTGCCCGCTCCAGCCTGGAAATGATGGTTCTTAATGACAGACTTTCAGCCAAATGAGATACTTAATAATGGACTCTGACACTGTTTCCATACTCATGGCTGAGACAAGTCTCAGCTGAAGCCAGTAATGTTGATATTTTCTCCCCCAAAGACCTTTAGACCTTTATCTACTGGTAAAGTGGATGACTTATTTCACAAAAGAGTATACCAGAGAGAGAAAGAGAGAGAGAGAGAGAGAATTATACAGTAAGAAAAGTCCAGAAGTCTGAAGAGGACTCCCTTTAAGCTTTTCAACCGAGTACTGGTCAGCATATACATGTAGGGAAAGCTACGTGTATTTCCCAAGGTAAGGGAAAGAATTGTTCCAAACGCTTAAGCAATGATTCCGTTCACACAGGCTGGGAAGAGGACCTGTTCTGTTCCCTCCTGCCAGACTAGATCATTTCAGGACACCTTGGACATAGCGGAGAAAGCACTCCTCAGCACCAAGGGATGATTAATCCTGCTTGAATTTGGCTCCATTTCTGCCTACTGAATCTTCAAGGCCAAACCCCCATGGGCTGGAGAGATAATACAGTGGATAGGGTGTTTGCCTTGCATTCAGCCAACCCAGGTTCAATCACCAGCACCTCGTATGGTCCCCCAAGCCCCACGAGGAGTAACCCCTGAGTGCAGAGCCAGGAGTAACCCCTGAGTGCAGAGCCAGGAGTAACCCCTGAGTGCAGAGCCAGGAGTAAACCCTGAGTGCAGAGCCAGGAGTAAACCCTGAGTGCAGAGCCAGGAGTAAACCCTGAGCATGGCGAGATGTCCCCTCCACCTCCCACCAAAACAAAAAAAGCCAAACCCCAAGATTAAACTACTCCCCTGACTATGGCGGGGAGAAGAAGGAGGGGGTTCAGTATTATTTATAAAAACACATATATCCAGCAACCAATAAGATAAAAATCACCGAGCCTGATACCCTATCAGTAGCGGTATGTAAACCACAGTGCCTAAGAGGAAAAAAGAAAAAAACTGCCTGTAATTGAGGCAGACTGGGGGCGGGGAGGGGTGGCAGGGGGTTGGTTGGGGGCAAAGGGGAAATTGGGGACAGTGGTAGAAGGAAGCAGAGACTGGTGAAGACACGGGTACTGGCACATTGCACATCTGAAACCCAACTGTGATAACTTTGTAACATTGCAATTCAGGGAGATTTTAAAAAATCACAGTGCTGGGTATCCAATCAAAAGACTGAGAGCATGCTTTGCATGTGTGAGGCCCCCATTCTCTCCCTGGAGCCCCACGCAACACAGAGTGGCCAGGAATGATCCCCAAGCACCAGGTCAGTAGCAGCCCCTGAGCACTGCAGGATATAGCTCCCCTCTGGCGGCGGGGCAGGGGATATAATAGGGAAGCAAATATGGAGGAAATATTACTCAAATTATTACTCAGAATTATTAGACAAATCATAATTATGACCCATAACTTACATAATTAAAATAAGCACGTGAGGACCTTAAAGTAGTTGTATGTGTCTAAAAGGTTAGGGACATGAACATACATGGAATAATGCCAAAATGAACCTTTAAAATGAAAAATGCTGGAGGGAAGGTCAGACTTGAGGTACTGAAACACTTCATGCTTGAAGCAACTGTATAGTGAATGTAAACCATGGTGTTTTTAATAAAAATGAATTAAAAAAAAAGAAATGAAAATTGCCAACGTAGGAGATGGATGGAGTTGAAGACAGAGCTCAGTGGCAAAACACTTGTCTCACAGTGTGAGGCTTTGGATTCAGTCCCCAGCACTACAAAAAGAAAAAGAAATCAAAATAATGCGTATAAGCTGCCCGAGCCCGTGTGCTGCTTGCGCCTGCGTGGCGGAGCACATGCGGTGCCCGAGCATGTGTGGCCCACATCTCCCCTCTTGGGATGTGGACTTTCATGCTTTCATGTCTAGTGCTGGGATGTGTGTAGGGGCTCTCTCCGCCCTTGGAGAAACCCTCATTCTCCCTTGAGCATGTTACTCTCTCTTACTCTCCACTCTCTCCCGCTTTCTCTTCCTCCTTCCCTTCAAAGATGCTCCAAATAAAATCTGTAAAAAAAGAAAGAAAGACAGAGAGAAAGAAGGAAAGAAAGAAAGAGAGAGAAAGAAAGAAAGAAAGAAAGAAAGAAAGAAAGAAAGAAAGAAAGAAAGAAAGAAAGAAAGAAAGAAAGAAAGAAAGAAAGAAAGAAAGAAAGAAAGAAAGAAAGAAAGAGAGAAAGAGAGAGAAAGAAAGGAAGGAAGGAAGAGAGAGAGAAAGAAAGAAAGAAAGAAAGAGAGAGAAAGAGAAAGAAAGAAAGAAAGAAATCAAAATAAAAAGACACTAATCCTAATAATGACAGATTAGATATTGTGAAAGAAAAAAACTATGAGACTTGAAGAAATAGAAATAATCCAAAATAAAACAGGAGAAAAATAATTTTTTTCGTATCTTTGAGTTTCATGGCAGTCATAAGAAGTCTAATATACTTTTAACTAGAATCTCTAAAGAAAATAGCGAAAAAGGAGAGGGGAAAAGAAGAAATTTCAGGTGAAAGATCTTCAAATTTGGTTCATAGATCCAAGAAACTCGTTGAGCCACCTAAATTACAAAACATCAGGAATATCTAAACAATACACTCTATAATCAAGTGAATTCAACCAATGATTAAGAGTTTGGTTCTGCACTCAGGGGTCACTCTGGCGTGTGGAGTCCTGGAGACTGAACCCACTCAGCTGCACGCAAGGCAAGCTCTGCACCCTCCGCACCCTCCCTGCCTCCAGCTTCTGATTAAAAGTTTTAAAGAGGTAAATTTTAGAGCAACCAAAGGAGGAATACATGTATGTTCGGAGCAGCAAAGATATAAGGATGACAGCAAATGTCTGGAGGCATGAGAGCTAAAAAAAAAAAATCTGATTGGAAACAATGCAAGTGAGAAGACAATTAGAGCGGACCACATTTATGAAGCGCTGTGTGTGTGAGGGGGTTGTCAAGTGATAATTCCATATCCAGTAAAAACACTTTAAAAATAAAAGAGAAATAAGTGATTCCTGCATGTGAAAGAATCCAAACAGTAGCAGATTTATACACAAAAAAAGTAAGGACAAGGAAGTGCTTTGGGTAGAGGAACACGAGGATGCCAGAATCTACACTGAAAAACTGGAGAACAGGGGCTGGAGCAATAGCACAGCTGGTAGAGCATTTGCCTTGCACGCAGGCAACCCGGGTTCGATTCCCAACATCCCATATGGTCCCCTGAGCACCGCCAGGAGTAATTCCTGAGTGCAGAGCCAGGAGTAACCCCTGTGCATCACCAGGTGTGACCCCCCCAAAAAAAAACCCTGGAGAACTTTAGAAATGATAACCAGATATAGATAAAGAATATAAAAACTTTTCTTGTTATTCTTAGAATTCTTAAGAATCCCCTTAAATTCAGATCAGAACTTTTCCTGTTATTCACATCTTTTTGAAATATAAATGACTGGTTAAGCCAAAATAATAGCAATGTCCTGTCTGATATATAACAAAGGGAGGGAAGTGGAGGGGAAGGAAGGAGAGAGGGGGAAAAGGGAGGGGAAGAGGAGGGGAGATTTGGGCTCAATCTCTGACTGTCAGGAATGACGCCTAAGCATAGAGCCAGGAATAGGCCCTGAGCACCACTAGATGTGGCAGAAAGAAAAAAAGAAGGAAAGGGAAGAGGGGAGGGGAGGGGAAGGGAAGGAGAGGAGAGGAGGGGAGGGGAGAGGAGGGGAGGGGAGGGGAGGGGAGGGAGGGGAGGGGAGGGGAGGGAGGGGAGGGGAGGGGAGGGGAGGGGAGGAGAGGGGAGAGGAGGAGAGGGGAGAGGAGAGGGGAAAGGAGGGGAGGGGAGGGGAGGGGAAAGGAGGGGAGGGGAGGGGAGGGGAGGAGAAAGGAGAGGAGAGAGGAGGAAGGAAGAAAAGGAAGGAAGGAAGGAAGGAAGGAAGGAAGGAAGGAAGGAAGGAAGGAAGGAAGGAAGGAAGGAAGGAAGGAAGGAAGGAAGGAAGGGAGGGAGGAAGGAAGGAAGGAAGGAAGGAAGGAAGGAAGGAAGGAAGGAAGGAAGGAAGGAAGGAAGGAAGGAAGGAAGGAAGGAAGGAAGGAAGGAAGGAAGGGAGGGAGGGAGGGAGGGAGGGAGGGAGGGAGGGAGGGAGGGAAAGAGAGAAGGAAGGAAGAAAAGTAGGAAGGAAAAAGAGGAAAGAAAGAAAAAGGATTTTCTGATTATTTCATTAAATGTACAAAGGGAATTGGTCAAACCCAAGAAAACCCACGATGTTTTGTGAAAAAACTCAGCACACGATGAGGAGGGGACTTCCTCAACTTGACAAGTGCATGCAGAAAAAGGAAACTATAGCTAATTTGATTGCTTGGCCCCTAGGTCAAGAACAAGACAAGTGTGTGGCCCGGAGAAGCTGAGACTCAGGGGCCTGCCTGCCGAGCACGGGATCCCATTCCCAGTACCCCCTCCACGGGCTCGGTGCAGAGCTGACGGCCCTGCTGTTCGTGCTCCCCCTCCTGGGGAGAGGGGCCCGAGGGAGCTTCGTGGCTAAAAACTGGCTCTCTCTCTCTCTGCTCCTCAGTGCCAAGCACAGTCCTGACAGCTCTGCTGTTCCCACAGTGATTCCCGATCACACAGCAGTCACTGTGGGCAACCAAAAAGGAGTTTGAAGGGGCCAGAGTGATAGTACAGCACTTGCTTTGCACCCAGCCAAGGGACCTGCCAGGAGCGATTCCCTGAGTGCAGAGCCAGGAGTAAGCCTTGAGCAGGGCCAGGTGTGGCCCCCACAACCCAAATACTGAAATAAAAATAAAAGAATGTGTGAGCACCATGGCCAGGAGTGACAGCTCTCCCAGCAAGAACAATATGTTGCTACATGTCAGCAACAAGAAACTATCAATTAGTAATTGTCACTGTCACTGTCATCCTGTTGCTCATCGATTCGCTCGAGTGGGCACCAGTAACGTCTCCATTGTGAGACTTGTTGTTACTCTTTTTGGCATATCGAATACGCCACAGGTAGCTTGCCAGGCTCTGCCATGTGGAGATACTCTTGGTAGCTTGCCAGGCTCTGCCATGCGAGCAGGATACTCTTGGAAGCTTGCCAGGCTCTCCCAGAGGGGCGAAGGAATTTGAACCCGGGTCAGTCACATGCAAGGCAAACGCCTTATCCGCTGTGCTATCGCTCCATATTAATTCTGACAAATTAATAATTATAAATTAAAATTTTAGAAGATAGAACTTCTCATGTGAGAGATATGTCCAATTTATTTCTGCAATATACTGTTGAGAGAAATTACAGAAGCCCTACATAAATGGTAAGATACGCCATGTATGAAGCTCGAAGACTCCGTGCTACTATGGTGTCGGCTCTTCCCAAGCCGATCCACAGATTCACTGCCAACTCAGCAAACTATGAACTGCTCTGTACAAACTGAAGCACCAATTCTGAAATTTGCATTGAAGAAGAAAATCAAGAACTAAAATCTTTTCAAAAGAAGAGCTAGCTCTACCTGACATACTTTGTTATAATTACATAGTAATTAAAACAATGTGGAATTGGTGTCAAAATAAACAACAGATCGATAGAAAAGAGTAAACTCTAGAAATAGGCCCATGTATATCAACAACTGATATTCGACAGAGGGAAAAGACAGTTCATTGGTAAAAGAGTGGTAAAAGAGTGTTTTTTTTAAACCACTCTTCTTAAACAAGTGGATTTTCATACATATTAAAATAAGAACTTCAAAATTGATGACAATTAAGCAAACTGGGTTATATAAACCTTGATGCATAATCGAAAGCTTACAGATGAACACATTTGGGATCTTGGTTTAAGCTAAGATTTCACTTATGTGAATAAAATATCTAATTTATAAAATAATAAAATACCCAATTTATAAAAGAATATTTGATAAACTGGGCTTCATTAAAATGAAAGAGCTGATATTAAAAAAACTACAAGAAAAATAAAATTACCTTTTTTTTTGTTTTGCTTTATGGGTTACACCTGGAGATGCTCAGGGGTTACTCCTGGCTCTGCACTCAGAAATTATTCCTGGTGGTGCTCAGACCATATGGGATGCTGGGCATTGAACCCGGGTTGGCCACGTGCAAGGCAAACACTCTACCTGTTGTACTATCATTCCAGCCCAAAAATTACATTTTCTAATGAGAAAAAAATACTGAAAATTTTTTATCTGTTAAAATATTTATGTTCAGAATGTGTAAATGTCTCATAACTCAACCATAAGAAAACAATTATTTTCTCAATTTCAAAAGATTTAAACAGACTTATGACCCTCAAAAGATAATGAGTATGGGGCTGGAGTGATAGCACAGTGGGTAGGGCATTTGCCTTGCACGTGGTTGACCCGGGTTCAATTCCCAGCATCCCATATGGTCCCCTCAGCACTGCCAGGAGTAATTCCTGAGTGCATGAGTCAGGAGTAACCCCTGTGCAATGCTGGGTGTGACCCAAAAGAAAATAAAAAAGATAATGAGTAACAAATAAACACATGAAGAAATGCCCAACATTATTGCTCATTGGAGAAGTAGAAATTTAAGTAACATTGAGATCAAGAAAAATAAAGGCAATCAAATAGAAAGCAAGAAGTAATACTGTCCTTATTTGAGACTACATATCATATGTTAAAAACGCTCAAGATTCTACAGAAAAACAAACTATTAGAACTAACAAAAAAATTCAGTTCAGTTGTAAGATAGACAATCAATATACAAGAAAACCAATACATAGGGGTTTTTTGTATACACTAGAGCTATCAGAAAAGGAATTAAGAAAACAATTATAGAAATTTTACAATGGCATCGAACAGAATTAATTGCAAGGAGGAAAAAACTCTGTCTCCTAAAACGTATAGACATTTATAGACATTCACTGTATCACTGTATCACTGTCTTCCCATTGCTCATTGATTTGCTCGAGCGGGCGCTAGTAATGTCTCCATTCGTCCCTGTCGCGTTCAGGATCAGGGGAATGAGACCCATTATTGTTACTGTTTTTGGCATATTCAATACACCACAGGTAGCTTGCCAAGCTCTGCCATGTGTGATTCTGCATCCCTCTCTTCAGGGAGCTTTGTTTTATAGACTCTGGATCTTGGCTATTGATGAGATTACATGGCGCTGGGGGCTGTTTGTGGGTGTGACTGCCAAGCTACTGGAAAACTGGGGATCTCGGTGGAGGAGGCCCAGTCCCGATCCGAGCAGGCCTGGAGATCTCAGCCACGGGTCCTGCATACCAGTGTTCCTCTGTCGGTTCCTTCATGGGTGAGGCTCGTCAGAGCATGTGAAGAGTGGCCTTGAGCATGGCTGTGGCTGAGTTCTGGAGGTTTTGGGCTGCTGGGGCTCTGCTTGGGACGGGGAGGGAGACTCAACCCACCTCCCTCCCCTCCGAGGGAGCCCCAGTGAATACAGCCTGGTGTGGGGCAGGAGATTCTGCCATTTATAGACATTAAGAAAGGAAATGAGGACCAAAGTATATAAAGGAACGTTGTGATTAGGGATTTGATGAATTTCAATTGTTAAAATGTTCATGCTACACAAAGCAATTTGCAGATTCAATGCAATTTTATTGAAATTTCAAGGAATTTTTCACAGAAATAAACAATCTTACAATTTCTCATAACCATAAAAGAGTCCAAACACCTAAAGAAATATTGAAAAGCAAAAACAAAGCTAAAGGCACTACTATTCTTGGTTTCAAACTAGATTGCAAAGCTGGAGAGATAGTAAAGGAGTTAAAGCTTTTGACTTGCCTTGCGACTGACCCTGGTTCAAGCACTCCCACCACACACGGTCTCCCACGCCTGGCCATGGGTGCCAGGAAGAGCTCCTGAGCACTTCTCAATATGAGCCTCTCCTCCTCCAAAACTACATTGCAAAGCTATAGTAATCAAAGAAATATGGCAGTGAAATAAATACAGATTCATAGGTCAATAGAATAGAATAAAGAGTCAAAAATTTATAACAAAGAAACCAGGAATATACAATGGGAAAGGTCAATTTCTAAGTAAATGGTCTTGGGGAAACTCAACAGACACAAGCAAAACAATGAAACTGTCCTGCTATCCTACCTAAAGCATCTGCAAAATTTGACTCCAAATGAATTAAAGATTTAAATGTGAGACATAAAAACATGAAACTCCTGGAAGGAAAGATAGCTGAAAAGTTCTTTGACATCATCATTTAAAATAATATTTTTTAAATGGCACTAAAAGCAAAGACACCAAAAACAAAAATAAACAAGTGTGGGTACATTGAGCGAAAAAGCTTTTACACAACAAAGAAAACCACCAACAAAGTTAAGTCAGTTTGAGTGGGAGAAAATATTTACCAAAGGTATATCTGATAAGAAGTTAGTATCCTAAATATATATATGCATATATATACATATATATATAATCATGCAACCCAGCAACAATAACCATTAAATTTAAAATTTAATGAAGAGACCAAATAGATAGTATGGGGTTAAGACATTTGCCTTGATGAGGTTGATCCCAGTTCAATCCTTGACACCTAATCTTTCCCCTCAAGCATCACTGACAGTGACTTCTGAGCACAGGGTCATGAGTAGCCCCCAGGACCACTGGACATGTTTCTCCCAGATAAGTGGTCAAAAGATCTAAATTGTCCCAAAGAAAGCATAAAGATGTGCAACAGGTATACAAAAAAGAAAAGACTCAACATCACTAATTATTAGGGAAATAAAAATCAGAACCACAATGAGCTGATTCTCGAGAGCCTTTAGAATGGCTATCATCAGGGCTGGAGTGATAGCACAGCGGGGAGGGCATTTGCCTTGCACGCGGCCCACTCAGGTTCGATTCCCAGCATCCCATATGGTCCCCTGAGCACCGCCTGGAGTAATTCCTGAGTGCAGAGCCAGGAGTAACCCCTGTGCATTGCCAGGTGTGACCCAAAAAAAGCAAAAAAAAAAAAAAAATAGAATGGCTATCATCAAAAAGACAAGTGTGAGCAAAGGTCTGGAGAAAAAAGTGGCCCTGTACACTTTTGACAGAATGTAAATTGGTGTAGTTACTATGGCAAACAATATAGAGGGTCCTCAAAAATTAAAATAGAAGTATCGGGGCTGGAGCAATAGTATAGCTGGTAGGGTGTTTGCCTTGCATGTGGCCGACCCAAGTTCAATCCTCGGCATCCCACATGGTCCTCCAAGCACTGCCAGGAGTAATTTCTGAGTGCAGAACCAGGAGTAACACCAGAGCTGGATGTGACCCAAAAATCGGGGGAAAAAAAAAGCTTAAAGAAAATAGAGGTACTGGGGCTGGAGCGATAGCACAGCGGGTAGGGCGTTTGCCTTGCATGCAGCCAACCTGGGTTCAATCCCCGGCATCTCATATGGTCCCCCAAGCACTGCCAGGAGTAATTCCTGAGTGCAAAGCCAGGAGTAACCCCTGAGCATCGCTGGGTGTAACCCAAAAAACAAAACAAAACAAAAAAAGAAAATAGAGGTACCATACAAACTGACAATTCCACTTCTGAGTATTTAGTCGAAGAAAACTAAGCATAAGTTCAAAAATATATATAAGCATCCTCATGTTTAGTTGTAGCTTTATTTACTAGCCATAACCTAAGTCTATTGATGGTTGCATGAATAGAGCTTATTGTGATATGTATGTATGTGTGTGTGTATAAAAACATGTGTGTGTCGTGAAGTGGAATTCAATCATAAAAGGAATTTGTGACAGTATGATATGGAGTTATAGAATCAGAGAATAGGGAAGAGTTTGCCAGAAGCAGGGGCGAGGAGTGGGTGAAATGGGGGTGAGTCAAAAGGCACAAACATCCTTTACCAGTGTAAGGTGAGTCCCAGGAGGATGTAATGTACAGGAAGACACCTACAATCAGTCAGACAGTATAGCAGGTAGGGCACTTGCCATGTACACATGTTTGGTCCCCGGCACCATGTGTGACCTTAAGCCCCAGTAGGAGTGAGCCCTGAGTGCAGGCTTGCTCTTCAATCCTGTGTTCTCCTGTGGACACATATATCTCACTTGCTTGCCTCTATGTTCCTTTGCTACCTGTACTCTCTCTTGAACACACTTTCCCTCTTTATCTCTCACTTCTTTCTAAGTAAATTTCAATTGAAAACTACCTTGCTTAACTCTTAAAACAAATAAACCTAGGTATGGCCAAAAAAACTATATTATATATAAAATATAGTTTTTTATATATCTTTAGCCTTCTTCTCCCTCTGGAGAAACTGGCAATCTTCTGAGTTTCCTGCCCCCATGGGACAGCCTTGTCAGCTCCCCATGGTGTATTCATATGCAAAATCCAGTAACAATCTGGATCTCATTCCCCTGACCCTGAAGAGCTCCCAGTGCAACATCGTTAGGAGGGCCAAGTCGAAATAGACTTCTAAGATCTCAGAGAAAGGACGAAATCAGATATTACTGAGCCCACCCGAGAAATCGGTGATTAACGGGATATTGTGATTGATTGTGATTGTGATATATAAAATTATAGACTACATAGGTATATCTATATATATGGACTCAGGAGTAAGCTCCAGCAGGCTGAATGTCCTGGCCCCATTGCCATGTGTATTTGGAAGCTCCTAAGAGAAGACTTTGTTTTATTTTATGTTTTTTACTAAAAGTAGACTTTAAAATTTCTCATCAGAAGCAAAGAAATTGTAACTGTAACTGTATGTAGTGATGGTTGTTGACTTGATTTTTTGTGATTATTTCGATATATATTATATATATACACATATATATACAAATATCAGGGCCAGAGTGACAGTTCAGCAGGTAAGGAACTTTCCTTGCATGTATGTTATTAACCTGGGTTCAGTCCCCGGCATCCCATATGGTCTCTGGTGCACTGCCAGGAGTGATTTCTGAGTACAAAGCCTGGAATATGCCCTGAGCGTTGCCGGGTGTGGCCCAAGCCCCCCCAGAATAATAAAAATCTATATAAATATCCAACATTTTACACCTGACTTAATATATGTCGATTGTATCTCCATTTAAAAAATGTTAATGAAACAACACCAATTAGAAAAGTTAAAATTAAAAAGACTAACCAAGTATTGGAGATGATGTGGAAAATCTGGCACTCTCCCACATGGCTGGCAGGAATGTAAAATGGTACAACCATTTTTGAAAGAATTTGGCAGCTACTTAAAAAGTTAAAGTTCAACTACCATGTAATCCAGTCATTCCCTCCTAGATACTCACCCAAGAGAAATGAAGCCTATGTTTATACAAATACTTATACACAAATGTTCTTCGCAGTGTTGTCTATAAGGAAATACCCTGAAATCAATCCAACAGTCCATCAACAAGAGAATAAACAAATTATGACATATTCTTTTCATCAAATCCTACTCAGGAACAGGTAACTGGAATAACAAGAAATGAGCTGAGGCCTAAGAAATATGCATGCATCTCCAAATAACTTCAGAAGTAAAGCAGGAAGATACAGGAAAGTAGCTATGGCATGATTTTACTTATATCAAGTCTAGGAAATGAAAACTAAAGACATAAAGGAGATCTGTGAAACAAACAACCCCAAGAGCTGATGGACAGCTGCCTGGATAAAGAAGCTGTGACATATGTAAAATGAAAAATTATTCATCCATTAAAAAGAAGGATCACTGAGGGCTAGATATGCCTGAAACTTTTCTATAAATCGCTTTGTAAATCATGGTGCCTTAACAACAAACAAATGTTTTAAAGAAGGTAGTTCTGTATTTTGCAGCAACATGGACGGGCCTTGAGAATTTTAGGCTAAATGAAGTAAAAATCAGACAAAGACCAATATTGTGTGTTCTCATGGCCATGTGGAAACTTAAGGCAGCTAAAGGCAGGGGAATCAAAAACAGAATTGGTGAGAGGCTGGGAGTGGTGGGGTGGGGAGACTGGGGAGATATTGGCCGAAGTGTCCTAGCTTGCAGCTATAAAATGAGTAACTTCTTTTTTATTTTCACAGTTACAAAACTTTCATGTTTAAGTTTCAGTCATACAATGATCAAATACGCATCCCTCCACCAGTGTACATTTTCCATCACCAATGTCCCCAGTATCCCTCCCGCCCCCTCCATCCCAACCCTCCCCCTGAATCTATGGCAGACAATTTCCTTCTTACTCCCTCTCTACTTTGGGGCATTATTGTTTGCAATACAGATACTGAGAGGCCATCATGTTTGGCCCTTTATCTACTTTCAGCACACACCTCCCATCCCAAGTGATCCCTCCAGCCATCATTGACTTAGTGGTCCCTTCTCTATGCCAGCTGCCTTCTCCCCCAGCTTATGAGGCAGTCTTCCAACTGTGGAGCAATCCTCCTGGCCCTTGTCTCTACTGTCCTTGGGTGTTAGTCTCATATTATGTTATTTTATATTCCACAAATGAGTGCAGTCCTTCTATGTCTGTCCCTTTCTTTCCTTTTTTTTTTTTTTGGTCCCAATTATAGTTTATTCCGATCTCATCTCCGTTCTCCTCTCTGTCCCTCTCTGACTCTAAAATGAGTAACTTCTTTTCGTTGTTTTTGGTTTGGGGACCACACCTGTGGTGTTCAGGACTTACTCCTGGTTCTGCACGCAGGTATCACACCTGGGAGGGCTCAGGGACCATATGGGATGCCAAGGAGCGCCAAATGCAAGGCAAGCACCTCCCCACTATACTAGATCAGTCCAACTTCTACAATGAGTAACAGTATGGGACTCGAGGGAGCAGTGCTGGACTTGATCAGGCTGCTAAGAGAGTAGATCTGAAATGTTATCACTACACAGAAAAAGTTGATGTGAGGGACGGAAGTGGTAAAGAGCATGTTGTACGAATCATCTTATAATGTCTGTGTGCATCAAATCACCACGTGCAGTTTGCCCAAAGGAGATTATATGTCTATTATTACAGTTGGAAATGTATTTGCAAAAATTCAGGTCTGTGATTGTGTTGCTTTGTATTGGGCTAGAGCAGCAAAGACCAGAGGATAGGAGAAAATTTGGGAGAGGGATGGATATATTCATTTTCCTGTTTATGACAGTGGTTTCATGTACACACACATACACACACACACACACACACACACATGTATTTCAAAACTACCAAATGGGAACCCAAGAATAACTCAGTGGCCCAAGCACCTGCCTTGCCAGTATAAAGCCCTGATGCCCAGATGCAAGTCCCAGTTCTGTTGTTTGGGATAGCT
The DNA here is from genome assembly GCF_027595985.1 of Sorex araneus. NCBI lineage: Eukaryota > Metazoa > Chordata > Mammalia > Eulipotyphla > Soricidae > Sorex > Sorex araneus. The sequence goes on from NC_073307.1 coordinate 79,916,627, forward strand.
GGCACAGCAGAGCATGTGACCTATGACACGCCCCAGCTAGATGTATGCAAGCAACACAACTGGGTGTGTGAACCCCAGCAAGAGTAAGATCCCCAACAAGCACGTGTGCGAGCATCGTGTTTGACCCCCCACCTCCTGCTGTCATTGCTCACCAGAGCACACTGACTTGGAGTCACTGCAATAAGAACAAAGAGGGAGTGAAGGGAAGTCCACTATTTTCCGTTTTATCAAAAAACACAGCCTTGAGTATGCACTCTGGTCAGGAAGTTTATCGGGAACATGGGCAGTTTCCAGGTTAGCTGTTACAGGTAAAACCTCAAAGAACCTTGATTTTAAAAATTGTAAACTGAATAGAAAATTTGACCCAGAGAGATAGCGTAGGAGTTAAGATGCTTGCCTCGCATGCAACTGAGCTGGGTTTGAATTTCCCAGTCCTACACCCGGGCCCCTCAGCACTGCCAGGGGACACTCCTGAGCATAGAGCCAGGTCACTCCTGAGTGTGCTGGAAGGTAGGCCACACACACACACACACACACACACACACACACACACACACACACACACACACACACACACCATAAAAACAACACGAACCTTAAAATCCCCAACGTTCATAGAAAATACGATGTCCCAGCCCCCCCACCTGCAGATGGCTGCTGCGAATCCTACCCAGCATTTCTCAAGCGCTTAGCCACCCCCGACAGAGACACCGAGGTTGCCCGCGCTTTCGCCTACTAAGTCCATCGTCACGAGGCCGTGAGAGCTCAGGCGCCGGCCTGCGCTGGAAACGCATCTCCGGGCGCCCGCTCAGGGCCCGCCCCCAGCTGTACGTCGGCCCGGTTCTTTCCCAATCCCCCAGCCAATGTTTAACTCCCGAGCGAGCTCAGCGCCTCCTCTGCCCCTGCCAGGGTCACCTGCCACAGTGGCCAAGGTCCACACTCAACTGGCCCTAAAAGTGAGGACAGGGTGGGGGGGGGGGTGCTGGACCAGGAATTCCCGTGGGACCTCTGCCGCCTTCCCCACCCAGGTGTCCCGTCTGCGTCACAGCACTGAAGGGAGCCGTGACCCTGAGATTGGAGGCTGCTTTCCCGGTCTTGGTCTCACTCCCCAGAGTCTAAACACGTCCCCGTGAGAAGGAGAAACCACATGCCCTGCCCAGAAAGGAACGAATCATTCCCCGGTGATACATTCTCCCAGGTGGTAAAATTTCCCCAGGTGATAAATTTGGGAGGGGGGGCAGAAGGGCCTCCCAAGCAGTGCTCAGCCCACTCATGCGGCCCAGCCTGGGTGGTTCAGTGCTCAGGCTAGTGATGGGCTCCGCTCGTGGTGCTGGGGACCACCAGGGCTACGCCCAGTGGTGCAGGGACCATGCAGCACTGGGGATTAAACTCAGGGCCTGGAGCAGGCCAGGCAAGCCCTCCTGTCCTCAGAGCGACAGCCCCTTCTGCCCTCATTTTTTGTTTTACGACATCAGCTGACGCCGAGAGAAGAGCTATCTGCAGGAACCAGCGTGAATCTCACAGCCTCTGGCCTCCGAGCCACCGAGGGAAAGGGTAACACTGTCGTGTGCTGCAGCAAGCCTTGTTCCTGTCCTCTAGCAACGCGCTCTCCTCTCTCTGCTCTTTGGCGTCCGGGCCTCTCTGGGCTGGCAGAATCAGCCATGAGAAGGATGGAGGCGGCCTTCCCAAGACAGAGAGAAAACACGCGTCTGCTGTCATGGGTTACTGAAGGGGCTTCAAGAAGTGCCACCACTCCCCCACCACCCCCTCCCACGCTCCCAGGCACTCAAGGTTCGGAATTTTGTCTTGAAGAGGGGCACTCCAGGGCCAGAGAGGCAGGAGGGGCTAAGGGGCTGCCTCGCACCAGGCTCATCACTGTTTGATTCCCCACACCAAGGGGGTCTCCTGAGCACTGCCAGGTGTGATTCCCCCTCCCAGAAGAGAAGGCACCCCAGCCGCAAGCTCCATGGTGCTGAGTCACAGGACAGTTTCCCGAGTGGGGCCTGATGGTCACTCAGCTCTCTTTCTGCCTGCCCCCTCTACTCTTGCTCCCCAAGAGTCTTGAGCTGTCAGGGCTATGGTTCTTCCCCACCATCCACATCTCCCTGCTTCTCCTCCGCCTCCTGCTCCTTCTCCTCCTCTTCCTCCACCGCCACCACCAACTCCTTCTCCTACTCTTCCCCGATTCCTTCTCACCTCCTACTTCTTATTCTTTCTTCTTTTTATTTTTTTTGGGGGGGGCTACACCAAGTAGTGCTCAGGGCTTACTCCTGGCTCTGTGCTCAGAGACCACTTGTGATGAGGCTCAGGGGACCATACTGGGTGCCGAAGACGGAACCTGCATCTTCCTCATGCAACTTGAGCACCCTCCCTGCTGTATTTACTATCTTGGCAGTCCTTTCCTCTTTGGGTTTTTGAGCCACACACAGTGATGATTGCTCAGAGGTTGCTCCTGGCAGTGCTCAGGGGACCATGTGGTGTCAGGAATTGAACCCAGCTCTTCTGCATGAAAAGCATTGAGCTGGCCTGGAATTATAGTACAGTGGATAGGGCATTTGCCTTGTATGCAGCCTACCTGGGTTCTATCTTCAGCATCCCCTGTGGTCCTCCATGCACTGCCAGGAGTAATTCCTGAGTGCAGAGCCAGCAATAAGCTGTGAACATCTCCAGATGTACTCCCAAAAGCCAGAAGAAAAGAAAAGAAAAGAAAAGAAAAGAAAAGAAAAGAAAAGAAAAGAAAAGAAAAGAAAAGAAAAGCACTGAGCTGTCCTCCCTCCCCAGGCCCCTACAGCCTGCATTTCTGAGCCGTTCAGTTGTGCACATCTGGGCGCATCCTCCAGAGGTGGAGGAACTCAGTTTCCAAGCCGCCAGGACCAGAGTGCTGGGGAGGGGTGAGCTGAAGACCCGTATTCTGACAGCTGGGGCTGGGGGTCAGGTGGGAAGAGAGTTTGGAGTGGGGTCAGGGAGAAGGAGCCTGTGTTCTCACACAGGTGGGGTCAGGCACCAACTGGAGACTCCAAGCACCAAGCTCTCTGCCCTGGGCATCGGCAACCTGACTTAAAAAGGACAAGTCAAATGCTTGGCCAGGGCCCTGCCCTCGCTGGGGCGGAGATGGCAGGTGAGAGATTTGCACTCGCTCCTAGCTTGAATGACACCTATCGGAGCCAGGTGGTCTCTGTGCTCGGGCAACCCCCTGAGCTGGGCACTCAGGACCATTATGAGGAGGCAGGTGGGAAGGGGGATGACTTGCCATGGGCACTGGACAGCGGGGAAAGGGGAATGAAGGTGGGCACCCCTCCTGCCAATCTCCCTGAACCGTTGCTTCTAATTTCTTTTAATTGTATTTTGGTTTTTGATGTGTTTCTTTAGACCAGGTTCCTTCTTCCCTGGAGTCCAGTTCTTGCCTTGTTCTGTCCTAGACCAGCTTCCACCCTTTCCTTTCTCTGGAACTCACTTCAAGTTGGATGGACCCAGTGTCTACACTGGAAGGAACTGGGCTGGGGGCAGGCAAGGGCACATGGTCCCCCGAGCATGGCTGGGAGCCAGCCCTGAGCACAAAGAACTATTGGAAAGGAATCAAGATTTTTAAAACTCCCACAAAAACTGAGGGGAAAGAGAGATAGTATAGAAGTAAGGTACTTGCCTTGCAAGCAGCCACTTCTAGCCAACCCTGGTTTCATCCCTGGTACCACATATGGTCCCCTGAACACTACCAACGGTTACTTCTAAGCACAGAACCAGAAGTAGCCCCCAAACATCACTGTGTGTGGCCTACACCTCCCCAAAAACAACTGAAATGAATCATAGAGCATAAAACACACATATAATTTCACAGACATAATCAATCAGTCAATTTTTTCCCTTTGGTTTGGAGCTAGAATTATGCTTTAGAACTGTTTCATCCATGATGTTTCCACCAAACAAATAACCTCTGGCTACTCCTACTCCTTGCTTCTAACACACACACACACACACACACAAACACATACACAAGCTGTTTAAAATCTATGGCAACTGTAGTCTGGAGAAATAGTACAGAGAGTAAGTATTGCATTGCCTTGTACACCACTGATCTGGGTTCAAATCCCCTGCGTTGCAAAAGGTTCCCTGAGCACCATCAGGATTGATCCTTGAGCACCACTGAAAATGGTCCCAAAACAAAAATAAAATGTAAATACAAGCTATGGCACTGAAGGAAGGGTCTAGAGAAATGTACCCTGCAGTACCCCAGGATCCTTCTCCAAAACATTTTCAAAACAGTCTTTTCTTGGAACTGGAGAGATAGCACAGTGGGTAGGATGCTTGCCTGTATGTAACAGACCTGGGTTTGATCCCTTGAACCCCCCCACAAGCCCTGCCAGGAGTGATTCCCTGAGCACAGAGCCAGGAATAAGCCCTGAGCACTTCCAGGTGTGGCCCCAAAACAAACAAACAAACAAACAAACCAGCCCCGTCCTCACTGGGAACCCATGCCGTTATCTGAGCACTCTAGGCTGAAACAAAATCACTCCTCCAGGAGCAAAGGGACCAAACCCACTTCAAGGCTCATTCTCCTCGCACTCCTTTTCCCAGCAAAGGGTCCCATCACAAAGGAGCATCGCTTCCTTTGACAGTGAAACAAGGTTTGACCACGGAAAACACCCCAAACCAGAAAAGTAGGCATTTCTCATCTCCTGTAAGAGGTGCTATTGGGGTTGGGGTAAGGGCGTTTGCCTTGCATGTGGCCAACCTGGGTTTGATTCCCAGCATCCAATATGGTCCCCTGAGCACTGCCAGGAATAATTCCTGAGTGCAGAGCCAGGAGTGACCCTTGTGCATTGCCAGGTGTGATTCAAAAAGCAAAAAATAATAATAATAATAATAAAAATAAAGAGAAAAAAGAGAGGTGCCACATGACAGCCAGGCCCCCTGGCCCTCGTCCAGGAAAACTTCCCACTGATCAGGCTGGTGGCCTGGGCTAAATGGCCTCCACAATCCTCAGGGTCAGGCTTAATGGCAAGCTGTGGGCAGGGCTGGGACAGCCCCCGGACCTACTTCTCTGCAGCCTGGAACTCAGTTTCCAGCTCAGGCACTCACCAAGACAGAGCCCTTGCAGAGCTGTTGCACACCCTGGCTGAACAGAGAGACAGGGGACCCTTCCTGCCACCTGCCTTGGGGGCTGCCTGCTCATTCCCGTCAACTATCACCCAATTCCACAGAGGCTTGGGGAAAGCTGCCCACCTCCTAATCCCTCAGCCACATGAGATGCTAAGCTGGTCACCAGGTTCCAGACAGAGTTCCTATGCCCCCACTCCCTCCAGCTCCTTCACCCCTCCCCTGAAGGCAGGGTTCCCAGGGACAGTTCCTCAACCAGCCTGGGGAGTGGGCAGAGCTAAGTCAGAAGTGGGACGATGTCCCTCCCTCCTTCACCAGGCATGGGAGTCACGTCCTGTCATCACAGGCTGTTGGCCAAGAAGAAACCCCCCCATCAGCCTCTTCCCACCCTTCTGAAAAAAAGCCCAAGTCACTTCCAACTGTGGGGCCAGTCCCTAATTACTGCAAAACCTGAGAAATCAACTGGGTCAGCTCTGAGCATCTCTGTGGTCCCTCGCGGGGCCATCTCCACCCTGTGCCCTGCACCTTCTCCCCAGACACTCAGGACAGGGAGCCAGATGCCAATGGAGGCGCCAACTCCCCTGCAAATACTCCCATCTTGGGCTGGAACCATAGTATAGCAGGGAGGGCATTTACCTTGCACGAGGCTAACCTGAGTTCTATCCCCGGTAACCCATATGGTCTCCTGAGTCTGCCAGGAGTGATCCCTGTGCATAATTTCAGGAGTAAGCGCTGAGCATTGCCAGGTGTGCAACCCTACCCCCCAAAAAAAATCTTGCATTAAGATACTTCCCAGCCTGGAACCCACCAAAGAATTTTCCTCATATTATCTGGAGAGATAATACAGAGGTTAAGGTAGAAATTAAGGTGCTGGTTTTGCCTGCAGCTGACCCCTGCAATTTGATCCCCAGCACCACATAGGATCCCCGGAGCACCACCAGGAGTAATCCCTGAGCACCACCAGATGTAACCCTCCAGCCCCCTCAAAAAAAAAAAAACAATCCTCTCCACTTTTTCCCTGGCAACATCCTTCTGCCCACACCAGCCAGAGCTGCTGACTCAGGGTCCAGCCCCGAAGAGCACCCTGTGAACTCGACCTGGTCAGACCCTTCAGGAGCTGGCACATCCCTCTGGGACTCTACAGAGCCTGGGAGTCCCTGAACATAAGTGGAGGGGCAACAACACCCACTGTGGGGCAGCAGGGTGGAACCCTAGGAAGGTTCTAGAAAAGAGAATTTGTGCTCGGGGCTAGAGCCATAGCACAGCAGGAAGGGCATTTACCATGCATGCAGCTGACCCAGGTTCAATTCCCAGCATCCCATGAGGTCCCTGAGCCTGCCAGGAGTGATCCTTGAGTGCAGAGCCAGGAGTAAGCTCTGAGCACCACTGGGTATGTCCTCCCCACTAAAAAAAGTTTCTGCTGCACGTGTGCACCCTCTCCTCGAGGCCAGCTGGGGACTGGGGTCAAGAAAGGGAACCCAGAGCCCAGGGTAAGGGTTCTGAAGATCAGAGTGTCAGCTGCACGAGCTGCAGACCTCCCATCTATTAACCTCCTTCCACCCATTCTCTCTAAAGCTGACACTCAGCCTGAGAAACAGACGTGACTTCCCTGGGGACTGATGTCACATACCCAAGATTACAAAGAGAGTCACGGCCCCAAGTCCTAGGTCCCATCCGATGTGGCTCTAAGCTGCCAATCACGATTCTACATGCCATGCTCTCGCAGAAAGTGCCCTGGGCCCTTGACAAGCCTGCCTAGGTCTGTTCCCTGCAACGTCCTTGATGACTTTCAGGGGAACTTCCATTCCTAGCATCTTTCGCATCTCCGGGACGCCCCCGAGGGGCAGGACAGTGCGTGCAGGGTGCAGCCACCCTCCTCCCAGGCCAGGGTGGGATGGCGCAATGCCTCTCACCTCCCCCGTTTTTGTAGCAGAGATAGGGAAACCTCCAGACGTTGCCCAGGCCGATGATCTCCCCGGCCACTGACAACACGAATTCCATCTTGTTGTTCCAGTGTCCCCGTTCCAGGGTGCCATCTTCTTCCGCCTTTTCCATGACTGGGTACGCTGGTTTGGTCTCTCCATTACTGGCAGTGCCCGAGACCCTGCTATCCATTCCCACCTGGAAAACAAGAGGGGGCTCTGTGACATGGGGAACTCTGCGGGTGGGGGAGGCCTTCCACTGCAGTTCCTGAGGGAATAGCTGCTTCCAGAGGTTGGTTCATACTTTCCTGTCTATAGATCAAGTCTTTCTTAGAAGCCCTCATTGACAAGATTGAGTGAAAGATGCAGAGAATCTAGATTTGCAGGGAATAGAGATGCTTTTCCTGCTTGAGGAAGGGAGCAGGGCCCTGGGTACATGGGTACAGAGACAGGCCTGTTGTCTGGGGCTGTAGGCAGGGGAGGCTTCATACTGTCCCTGACTCATCTACATTCTCCCAACCACATGATGAGTCTTGCCCGTGCTGGCACAATTCATTTTCTCTCTTTGGAGGCAGAAGACCGCTGAGAAGAAGTGGGTTCCATAGGTCCTCAAAGCTACTGGCTTCCCTTGCTGGGATTCAAGCTGAAGTAAGCAGGTGGGCAAAGATTTGGCAGGGAGACGAGGTCCCTGCAGCGGCCCCCAGTGCCCTCCCTGTTCACAGGAGCTCGGGAGTGCCGGAGCCTTGGCAGGAACAAAGAGCAAGGGAGTCCTGAGAGACCTCTTCGAGGTTTCCCCTGAAGAGGCGGCTGGTGGCTGTGACCCTGTGACATGCTCAGGGATCCCCGTGTCATCTCTCAGATTCTTCCCTCATGTCCACCCCTACGCAGAAAGCCCAGCCCTTCCCTCTGCTCCCACTTCATCCTCCCCAAGAACACTGTCTAGAGGGTTCTCTCCAAGAGACGGATGGGGTCTCGGGAGCTGGCACAGTGCAGATCAGTCACGCTGGCTCCCGTGGCCCGTCGTCCTCCATTCCTGCTTTCTTCTCTCGCCTTGTCTCTTGCTGTTTCTGTACCTCACACTGGGCCAGTGGAAGATTTCTCTGTGAAGACTCCAAAAAAAAAAAAAAAAAGATTTGGCAGGGAGGATGTTCACTGCTTATAGCAGCAAGAAATAAAAAAGAATCTAATTGTCCAAAATGGTAAATAGGAGACCAGAGAAATACTACAGTGGACAGGTCAGTTGCCTTGCATGGGGCCAACCTAGATTTGATGTCCAGAACCCCGTATGGTCCTCCAAGGCTGCCAGGAGTGATTCCTGAGCACAGAGCCAGGAGTAAGCCCTGAGCACCACTGGGCGTGGCCCAATAACAAAACAAAAACTTAAAAAGAAAAACACCAAAATGTAAAATAGGTGAATAAATAATGGCACACACATACAAAGGACTTCTATATGCTCATTAAAAATCGAGTTGTAGGGGTCAGGGAGAGTGCTCAAAGGGCTAGAGTGTAGGCCAGGCATGCAGTAGGCCCTGCGTTTGACCCCCAACTCCACCAGGGTCCCTGAGCACGGACAGACATGATTCCTGTGGTCCCCGGACTGCTGGGCCCAAGCAGCGCCACACTGCCAGCCTGAGTGCTAAAGAATCAAATTCGGTTTGGAAATGATCGCTCTGGACAAGTGGGTGCTGAAAGGAGGTAAAGTAATAAGCATGAAACCCTTTCAGTAACAGTACTGCAAACCACACTGCCTACGAGGAAAATGAGAGAGTGCGGGGCGGGGGGGGGGGTGTCTTCCATAGAAGCAGTTTGCAGGGGCAGGGGGCGCAGGGGCAGGGAACTGGAGACATTGGTGGAGGGAAGTAGATAGAGTGAAGATGTAGGGACGGTGTTGGAAGATTGTATGACTGAAACTCAATCATGAACAACTTTGTAATTGTGTGCCTCATGGTGATTCCATTTAAAAAATAAATAATAATGAAGTAAATTATTTTATTTGTAAAAGTCAAATCCGGGGCTGGAGTGATAGCATAGCGGGTAGGGCGTTTGCCTTGCACGCGGCCGACCGGGTTCAAATCCCAGCATCCCATATGGTCCCCTGAGCACCGCCAGGAGTAATTCCTGAGTGCAGAACCAGGAGTAACCCCTGTGCATCGCCAGGTGTGACCCAAAAAAAAAACAAAAAAAAAAGTCAAATCCTATTGGTTGTGCATTGCCAGGAGTGGCCTCTAGGCTCCCTGAGTACAACCTGGAGGCCCCCTTCCAAAGAAAAAAAACTTGTGTTGCAAAAAAGCTGGAGCGATAGCTTAGCAGGTAGGGCGTTAACCTTGCACACAGCCAACCCGGGTTCGATTCCTCCACCCCTTCCAGAGAGCCCAGCAAGCTACCGAGAGTATCTCACCTGCATGGCAGAGCCTGGCAAGCTACCCATGGCGTATTCGATACGCCGAGAACAGTAACAAGTCTCGCAATGGAGATGTTACTGGTGCCCGCTTGAGCAAATCGGTGAGCAACAGAATGACACACTGATACAGTGATACAGTTGCAGGAAAAAAGTGTAATTAAATGAAAAGGTCCTCACAAAATGTGGGTGAAAATCATGGTAAAACTGCACATACAATATGAGTATATTCGAAAAATACTTTCTAAAGTATTTAAATTTATTGAAAGCTTAGAATATGCACCCAAAAATTTCTCTCACAGTGACAGGATTATAGAAACTAAATTCCATATTTTTTCCACATGCTCATTTAAGAGTATATTTTTATAAGGTGAAAAATAAAGACACTTTAGCTCTTTGGGAGATGGGGGTGTTGAGCCACACCCAACAGTGCTCAGAGATCACTCCTGGCTCTGAGTTCAGTAATTATCCCTGGAAGGGCTCAGGAGGTCCATATGGGGTATCGAGGATCAAACCCGGGTCAGCTGCATATAAGGCAAGTGTCCTATTGCCTAAAGTACCTCTCTAGTTCGATCTCCCCTACCCCCAACCCCAAATATTTTAAAGAATGAGAGAAGCAGAGTGGAACTAGAAGCTGTGACAAAGATGAATTGATCTTTTCTTTGCTCCATCTCTCTCTAAAATCAACATGAGAGAAACTTTTTCTTTGAAGAGGTGACACACAGAGGAATCTGGGACTCCAGATAAGTTAAATAAGAAACCACAGTCCTCAACACGTCCCTCTTAGGAATTCCTTGCTGGTATTAAGGACATGCTGTCTTCCATTTATTGAGCAACTACTCTAGGCAAACATATCACATAACAGATTTCATAGAATGCCCACAGCACCCCCTGAAAGAAAAGCAACATTCCCTCCACTTCATGAATGAGGAAAATGTGCTCCGATACCTTCCACAATGTGACAGCCACATAAAGCAAGCAAGTGACATCGTCAGAATTTAGGCCTACACTGTCCCTGCTCTTCAGTCATATTAGTTGCCCGTATTTATCCTCACATGTGATAGAACCCTCTTTACCGACTCTCCTCAGGCTGTCGGCAAGAACATCCTCAGTGGGACTCGGGCCCAGGGGGACCCAACTCTCCTGGAGCTCTGCCTTCTCCTTTAGCTCCTTGAGGGATTTGGAAAGTCAGAAAGCCAAGGAATGGTAGGATTTTTCATAGCTTTGATGCTTTAGGAAATGGGTCACTCAAAATGGGAGCATTCTAAGGAGAATGCCAAGCAACTGGTTACCAAGATGTGTCTGTCCTCTTGAAAATGTTGTTGAACCTCTTAAGCAGTTCTGGGCCTCCTGGACCACCAAATGATGTTTTCCAATGACAGAACACCACCGAATTTCACTTTTTAATCCTCCCAGGAGCAGTGGCCCTTCCCAGAGACCCCTCAGCTCATAGGTGTGCTTGTAGAGTCAGACACATTGGAGTTTCAATCTTTTCTTTGTGCTCTCCCACTCCCTGTCCTTAAGAATGTTGATTAATAGCTCTCAGCCTCAATTTTCTCATCTGTGAAAGGGAGAACACCCAGGCACTTGAAAGAGCTTGTAGACAGACACTAGAGAGACAAGGAAGCACTTAGAAGGGCAACAGACACTCACGTTTTTACTTCCTTCCAATCCCACCAAGCTTTTATGTTCTTTCACTCTTTCTAGCTTGTCTCATTTAACAGAGAAGAAAGCGGTTACGTTCTTGGAATTAACCCAAATGTCTTTTGCTCTTGGTTCTCTTCAGATCACACTGTCCCTGTAACCCACCCCCACTAGGGCTTCAGAAAGCCAAGTGTGGAGCAGGAAAACATCAGATAAATCTTCCATGACCAAAGGGTTCCCAAATTTCTTGATTCTAAGTCCTTTAGCTGACCCCAACCTGTCTCTGAAACTCAGAAACAAGGGGTGGTGGTGCGGGGGGAGGGGGGGGAGAGAGAGAGAGAGAGAGAGAGAGAGATTAAAATTTACCAACCTGAGAGAAGTTGCCAGAGGTCCAGTGGGGAAAGAAGAATCCTCTAGGGGAAGGGAAGGTGCTGCTATTTAAAGAGTGGTTCCAACTCCTTGGCTCTCTGAGTAATTCTAAACTCGGCCCAGCCCACATCCCCTCCTTCCGCCGCCTCCCCCAGGGCCCCTCCCCTGGGCACCAGACAGCCCCGCACACTTGAGTGATTTCGCAGCCCTGAGGGGAAGCTGGTGCACCGGTTAGGCACGGCTGCTGTTGGGGAGCTTGTGGGGGCTCTCGCTCGCTCTTGGAGGCCTCGGGAGTCCCGCCTGCCCCCCACCCCGCTGTCTTCAGACCCAGCAAGGCTGTGCCACCCGTGTGGAAGAGGTAGTTTTAGGTGGGGAGACTTTTTGAAGCTTGTTCTCTGGAAGGGACAATGATTTCAAATAGACACCGATACCAAGACTCAGAGAGTCAGAAAACCTTTCAAACACACACATATACACACATACTCATACACGTACACACACTCAACACAACACACACACGTACACACATGCGCACCCTACACTTGCATACACATTCATAAACACATGCACATACGCGTATGTACACAAACACACAAAATATACACACACGTATGCTCACGCACACAGTCACATGCGCACACAATTCACACATATATACACTCGCATACACTCACACATACACACACTAGTACACATATACACGCATACACACACACGCACATTCATATACACCCCAAAATGCACTGGGAAAAGTCCAGACTGTTTAGACGTTCCCTAAATGGTTAATGGTAGTTACCTTTGGACAGTGGGTTGGAGGGGTCAGGACATGATCTAAGGGACTTTGCCCAGCTCTGCATTTTATCTTCCTTATTGTGTAAGTTTTTCAGTAATGGGTCGAGATTAACTTATCTTTAATTTTTTTTTTTAACAAGTAAGTGTCAAGGTTTCAAGCCAAGCCCCAAAGCAGCCTCCTATGAGGGAATCAGGAGGGGCTACGGGAGTGAGCCTCCAGCTCTGTCGTGAGGCTGAAACACCCTGGGAGTCAGGAGGAGGGAGAGAAGAGAAGCCTTTACTCAGGAGCCAGAGCGATAGCACAGCGGGCAGGGCATTGGTCTTGCATGTGGCTGACCTGGATTCGATCCCCAGCATCCCATATGTTCCCCTGAGCCCACCAACAGTAATTCCTGAATGCAGAGCCAGGAGTATCTCTTAAGCAACACCCGAGTGTGACCTAAAAAGCGAAAGGAAGGAAGGAAGGAAGAAAGAAAGAAAGAAAGAAAGAAAGAAAGAAAGAAAGAAAGAAAGAAAGAAAGAAAGAAAGAAAGAAAGAAAGAAAGAAAGAAAGAAAGAAAGAAAGAAAGAAAGAAAGAAAGAAAGAAAGAAAGAAAGAAAGAAAGAAAGAAAGAAAGAGAGAAAGAAGAGAAGAAAGAGAAAGAAAGAAAGAAAGAAAGAAAGAAAGAAAGAAAGAAAGAAAGAGAGAGAGAGAGAAAGAAAGAGAGAAAGAAAGAGAGAAAGAAAGAGAGAAAGAAAGAAAGAAAGAAAGAAAGAAAGAAAGAAAGAAAGAAAGAAAGAAAGAAAGAAAGAAAGAAAGAAAGGAAAGAAAGAAAGAAAGAAAGAAAGAAAGAAAGAGAGAGAGAGAGAGAGAAAGAAAGAAAGAAAGAAAGAGAGAGAGAGAGAAAGAAAGAAAGAAAGAAAGAAAGAAAGAGAAAGAGAGAAAGAAAGAAAGAAAGAAAGAAAGAAAGAAAGAAAGAAAGAAAGAAAGAAAGAAAGAAAGAAAGAAAGAAAGAAAGAAAGAAAGAAAGAAGAAAGAAAGAAAGAAAAAGAAACCTTCATTCACTCATCAGAGCCACACTTGTGTTCTGGCTGAGAGCAGCTGAGCACAGACCTGTGGAGTCTGAAACCAGGGCCTACAGTCACGCCCCACTTCTGTCCTTCTCCAGTCGTGCCCTGGAGCCACATATCCTCCATCTGAAAGTCGTCTGTTCTCCCTACTGAAAGGGAAGAAGGCCAGAGACATCGTACAGGTGTCAAGCCCTTTGCCTTGCATAAGACCCCCCAGCACCACTGGGAGGACCCCCCCCACTCCCAGCACCAGCTGCTTCCATCCAACACCCCCAACAAGGACAGCAACAAAAAAATGTTTTAAATATAAGTCTAATAAAGAGAAGGGAGAGAGTACCCCTGACCTGTGACGGGTGTGTGCACGTTGGGAGGCCACAGGGACCCAGAGGAATCCCGACACGCAGCAAGCCCTCGCCCTGTAGCAAAGATTTACTCCTATAAGTTATTTGCTGGGAGCCAGAGAAATGGTAGCAGTCCCCTGTCCTGCTGGATTGGATCCTCAGGACCCCATATGGTCCCCCGGTACCCAGCAAGAGTGACCCCTGGGTGCAGAGTATAAGCCCTGAGCATTGCTTCGTGTGGCCCCCAAAACAAAAACAACAAAAAGATTATATGTAGTGAGCAGGTAAGTTTAGGGGAAGCAAAGGGACTGAGAGCCCCCCCCAACCCGGTCCCCCCCACCTCCAGCACCCCCTCCAGCAGAACTGCACTCTGGCATGAGTCGGGCAGCTGGGGTGGAGAAGGGAAGAAGGCACGGGCCAAGGAGATGCAGCTCAAAGCCTACTCGAGGTGTCTCCAGAGTCCCCGAGCTTCAGCAGCCCCTCTGCCGCCAGCAGCTGTCTGACGGGGCTGTGTAAGGCAGAGACCCAAAAACCCCTCCCAGAGAAGTTGCAAGCACATACCTCCAAAGCCAGGACTGTTTGCTTTTGTTTTTTTACACGGCCTTGGGTGGTAATTTCTGATCGTTGCTGCTGGAGGTTTCCACGTCTTATGTGGAATATAAATACAAATCTAGTGAAGTGAGGGGGAGAAAGGCAGAGCCTCGAGAAGGAAATCTGCAGTTTTCTCTCCCTCCTCGATATCATCCCCAGAACACGCGGGAGAGTCAGGACTGATGAGAAATCTCTGTGAGCCCCTGCACGGCATGGAGGTTCGCGTCCTGCCAGCCCACGAGGCGCCGTCAAGCTGCCCCTGACCTGCACTTGTCCTGCACAGCATGGGAGATGATCTCTGCCCCTCGGTGTCTCAGGGAGCCATGGACTCGGGCTGGAGCTCTTCGCAGGAAAGAAAGGTCCGTCCTGGACCTTACCCAGAATTTTCAGGTCTATGGTATTGCCCTCACAGAAAAGAACTTCCGGGGGAGAAAAATAAATGGTGAAGTAAAATAGCTTTTATTGAGAGAGAGAGAGAGAGAGAGAGAGAGAGAGAGAGAGAGAGAGAGAGAGAGAGAGAGAGTACTGCACTCAGAGGGGATGTGGCATTCTCCAGAGGCTGGAGAACTGAAGGTGCACATCTCGGGCAGAGATGCAGGTCACCCCCAGAATGCGGAGGTACATCAGTGGGCTTCTTAAAGGGGAGATGTGGGCAGCACGTGAGCCAGCAACACGGGCTCAGCAGCCCACACACTCTCTTCCTTTATCCAAGTTAGTTTTTCTGCACTTTTCCCGAACCACCCCCCGAACCACCCCCATGTGGGGCTCTCTACCTGGTTGAAGCCTCTTGCTATGGCATTGTAAAGGACAAGAGTTTTGGTGGCCCATCTTCATGCCCCTCTCACGGTCCTTTGTCCCTGCTGGAGCTGCTGTCAGAGGGGGTCCAGCCTTCTCTGGGCCTGAGCGGGCACCAGCTAAAGTCATTTTAGACCTCAGTTCCTGTGACCATAAAGTGGGTCCTGGCAATAGGGCTAGTGACAGAGGAACTTCTTCAAATCTAGGCTTGTGGTTTTCTTAAGTCCCAAGAACTCATTGCCAAGGACTCCCTTTCTGTTTCACAAGGATTTATAAATGAGGCTATTGAGCAGTAAGAATCTAAGATTTTCTTTGAGGGGGTGCACACCCAGCCGTGCTCAGGGATCACTCCTGGCTCTGTGATCAGGGATCACTCCCAGCAGTGCTCAGGGGACTCTTTGTGGTGCTGAGAATCAAATTGGGGTGGGCTACCTCCAAGGCAAGCCCCTTCACCCCTGTATCATCTCTCCAGCTTTGGACAAAAATCTAAACTTGTCATCAGAACTTACCAAGATAGACCAAGGAGAGAGCTCAAGGGACTGAGTCGAAGCTCTGAGTGTTCGACCCCCAACACCACACGGCGTCCCAAGTACCACTCAGAAGAACGCCCAAGCCCTGAGCCAGGAATATCCTGAGCACCCGGAGGTATGGCCCAAACCACTGAAAAAAAAAAAAAGAAAGAAAGAAAAAAAAGAAATGAGCAGATAAGGCATTTACTGAGGACTCAGATTCTGAGTTCCAGGAACACAGAAGACAGCCTCTGGCCAAGTGGAACAGCCCCTCCTACACGCGTGCACAGGCCAACAGTTTCCTAGAAAGTTGGGGTGTCATCAGGATCATGCTGAGCAGGTGTTGGCTTCCTGTTCTTGAATTGGGGAATATTTGGCTTTACTGGTTGGTAACTTTTGCTTATTTTTAACTTGTTTTCTGTTTTGAGGGGGATTTTTTTGTGGGGAGGGGCGTAGGCACACCCAGCAGTACTCAGGGATCACTCCTGGCTCTGCACTCAGGAATGACTCCGGAGGGACCGTATGGGATGCCAGGGATCCAGCCCAGGTCACTGTGTGCAAGGTCAGTGCCCTCCCCGCTGAATTATCGTTCCATGCCCTTGTTTTCATTTTTAAATGCAGATATGGGATTTATAAACTTGCTGATATGAATGTTTCGAGCACCCAAGGTTGCTGCATCGCCACCACCAAGCTGTAAGCCTCCATCCACCACTGACTCTGGGCCCTGCTCTCTCCCACTACGACTCACTCAACGCAGGGTGTTGGCAGATGCCCTGAGTCCGCTCTCATGGGCCACTACGTAGTTCCTTGCTGTGTTTTCTTTTTCTTTCTCTCTTTCTCTTTCTTTCTTTCTTTCTTTCTTTCTTTCTTTCTTTCTTTCTTTCTTTCTTTCTTTCTTTCTTTCTTTCTCCCTTTCTTTCTTTCTTTCTCCCTTTCTTTCTTTCTTTCTTTTTCGTTCTCTCTCTTCCTTCCTTCTTTCCTTTCTTTCTTTCTTTCTTTCTTTCTTTCTTTCTTTCTTTCTTTCTTTCTTTCTTTCTTTCTTTCTTTCTTTCTTTCTCCCTTTCTTTCTTTCTTTCTTTCTTTCTTTCTTTTTTCTTTCTCTCTCTTCCTTCCTTTCTTTCTTTCTCCCTTTCTTTCTTTTGTCTTTCTCTCTTCCTTCCTTTTTTCCTTTCTTTCTTTCTTTCTTTCTTTCTTTCTTTCTTTCTTTCTTTCTTTCTTCTTTCTCTCTTCCTTCCTTTCTTTTTTCCTTCCTTTCTTTCTTTCTTTCTTTCTTTCTTTTTTCTTTCTCTCTCTTTCTTCCTTCTTTTCTTTCTTTCTTCTTTCCTTTCTTTCTTTCTTTCTTTCTTTCTTTCTTTCTTTCTTTCTTTCTTTCTTTCTTTCTTTCTTTCTTTCTTTCTTTCTTTCTTTCTTTCTTTCTTTCTTTCTTTCTTTCTCTATCTCTTTCTTTCTATTAACTCACCTTGAGATACACAGTTACGAAGCTGTTCATGGTTGGGTTCCAGCACCTGTTCCTCCATCAGTGTATATATTTCCCAGCACCAGTGTCCCCAGCTTGCCTCTGGCCACCCACAGCCTAGCCTGCCTCTGTGGCAGACACTTGTCTTCTTTTTTTCTTATATTCCACACTGGAGGATATTCTACATTTTTGTCTGTCTCCCTTTGTCTCGCTTTACTCAGCCCTCCAGTTTCATCCACACAACATAAGCTTTGACATAATCGCTGCCATCTTACCATTTTAATGGCTCTCTCACAGCTCTCTAAATTTTTATCCTCAATCTCTTTTCCTGTATAAAATGGGGGTGGATGCAGTAGGAAGTATTTTATCCTGTGAAGCCTCACCGATGTTTGAAACCAGAAGTTTGAAAATGTGAGGTGTTGACAGGCCCTCCCTGCTGTCTGTCTGTAGGTGACGGGCTCTGAAAGGACAGGCCTGCACACCTCTGTTGGTCATTTTCCTTTGACCTCCCTGGTGCAGGGCCAAAAAGCCTAGAGGAGGAATAAATACTAGAATTCACAGTCAAGAGTTCTAACTGGAGGGGCTGGAGCGATAGCACAGCGGGTAGGGCGTTTGCCTTGCACGCGGCCGACCCGGGTTCAAATCCCAGCATCCCATATGGTCCCCTGAGCAACGCCAGGAGTAATTCCTGAGTGTAGAGCCAGGAGTAACCCCTGTGCATCGCCAGGTGTGACCCAAAAACCAAAAAAAAAAAAAAATTTTAAAAAAAAAAAGAGTTCTAACTGGAGAGATAGCACAGAGGATGGGGCTCTTGCTTTGCACCTGCCTGACCCAGGTTCCATCCCCGGAACTGTACAAGGTCCCCCAAGCACTGCCAGACATGACCCCTAAGCACAGAGCCAGGAGTAATCCCTCCTGGTGTGGCCCAAATTTCACCAATACCCCCCCCCAAAAAAAAGAGAGCTGGAGTTTCACATGGTCCCTGATTACTACTAGGAGTCCTTCCTGAGTGTAGAGCCAGGAGTAACCCCTGAACACCACCAATGTGACCCCCAAAACAAGACAAAAATTTGAACTCAAGAGACTACAGTTGTTTAAGACTCACTTGAAATTGTTAGGAAAACATAACGGTTATGCTCCTCAAACCGGATGTATGAAGCAGAGTGAATCCCAGGCACGGCAGTCCTAGGAGAGCACAGCGCCCCTCAGACTGACACTTGGCACGCTTAAATTCCCAGAGGACATAGTACACGCATGCACCAGTTGTTTTGTTTTTTAATCTTGACTCAGCATAGAGCAAGGGCAAACAAATGCTGAAAGGAGCATGAATATTTCTGAGCAAGCTCAGTTTCAACATGAGGAAAGGTTGGTGGAGGAAGTGGGTTCCTCCCTGGAGAACTTGAAATTAACAGGCCTAGTTCCGTTTAACCACAGGGGTGAGGGATTGTCGACATTGCTGATCTCTTTTCATCACACTGAAAGGGAGAAAAAACAAATGAGCAAGTGGAATAAACTAAAATGCAAATCATGGCATGCTAAGACTAGAATGACTTTAGCAACCAAAGAAATAATGATAGTACGAGATTGTGACCCACAGAATAAAATTCATTCATATGTTCATGCTAAATTAAACAAATAGGTGGGGAAGAAAGAGCAGCTCTTCTGCCCAGAAGTGTTTTAATCAGTAAATATGTAAGGCGAAAGAAAAGAAGAGAATCACCATTAGTCCAAAACCACTGTAATAATTATAGTTGAGACTTAGCAATGGCAGCTAAAATTAGTGGGTGAGAGTCTAATGAGGAGCAATTTAGATCAGTTCTAAGTATCTCCCCAAGACACAGATTCAAGAATACTAGAAAGGAAAAGATCTCTGTTTCCAGCCCAGAAGAATAGTACAGGTATTTGTAAGTAGGGCATTTGACTTGCATATGGCCAAACCGGGTTCAATCCCTGGCATCCCGTATGGTGCCCCGAACACCGACAGGAGTAATTTCTGAGTGCAGAGGTAAGATAGGAGTAAGCCCTGGACACTCCTAGGCCAATAAAAGAATCTCTCTCATAGTAGGGAAATCAGGCATAACACGATGGGCATGTGACCACATTGCCTTGCATGTGGGAGACCCTGGTCTCATCCCTGGCACAGCCAAAAAAGAAGAAAAATCATTCCTGGGGCCAGAGATGCTACAGGGCTTGAAGTTCTTGCCTTGCAAGTGAAGCTGGCCCCAGTTTGATTCCCAGCACCACATTTAGTCGCCTGAGCTCTGCCAGGAGTGATCCTGAGCACAGAGCCAGAAGTAAGCCCTGAGCACCGCTGAGTATGGCCCCAGCATTCCCCTGCCCCTGCCAATCATTCCAGTCATAGCACAGGAATGAAGGTGCTGGCCCTGCATATGGCCGACGCTGGTTCTATCCCCAGCACCACATGTGGTCCCCAGCACTGCCAGGAGTGATTCCTGTGCATCAGAGTAGCAGCAGTCTCTGGGCGCTGTGGGATGTGTGCCTCCCCCCATACACACATGCAAACCTACTTCATGAGCCACATGGGGTGATGTACTAAAACGGACACAGAATGCCTGTGGTATTGTTATCAAAAGTGCAGCTCGAAGTTGAGAAACCATGAGACAAACCAAAAGTGAAGTACATTGGACCAGAAAGAAAAAACAAACCCGCACTCTTCAAAAGCATCAAATTCATGGAAGATTGAGGAGAATTTTAGGTCATAGGATAGTAACAATTAAATTTTAGGTCATAGGATAGTAACAATTTAATGCTCTGTGGGCTCCTGGTGGGATGCTAGAAAAAAAAAGGAATATTGGTATAAAGATTGGTGAAATTTAAGCAAGGCCACTTGGGATTTTGGGGGTGGTGGTTATATTTTTTGTTTGGGGGCCACACCTGGTAATGCTCAAGGGTTTCCTCCTTGGTCTGTGATCAGGCATCACTCCTGGGGTGCTCAGGGAACATGTGAGATGCTGGGAATTGATCCAGAGTCCGCAAGGCACAGCAAGCAAGCTGCCCACTGTACTATCACTCCACACCTTTTATCTCACTTATGAGGATGGCACCCATGTTTCTGTGCTGATTCTGACAACAGCTGATAAACTGGGAAAGGATGTCAGAAAACTCTCTGGAATACATAAAAACAACAACAACAAAGTAGAATGGTTAAAAAAAACTACTATTTTTGTAATTTTTCTGTAATTTTTCATGTCTAAAATTTACGTTTTTTTAATTTCTTTTTCCCATAAGGCCACCCCTTGGGAAGTGGAAGAACATGTGGTAGCCGGTGTCAAACTCAGGGCCTTGCACATGCCATGGGGCTACCACTTCACCTGTCTACCAGGCCCCTACAGGTTTTCTGTTGGTCATGATTAAGAGTTTGTTCCCTCTGGGGCTGGAGCGATAGCACAGCGGGTAGGGCGTTTGCCTTGCATGTGGCCGACCCGTGTTCAAATCCCAGCATCCCATATGGTCCCCTGAGCACGGCCAGGGGTAATTCCTGAGTGCAGAGCCAGGAGTAACCCCTGTGCATCGCCGGGTGTGACCCAAAAAGCAAAAAAAAAAAAAAAAGAATTTGTTCCCTCTTACAGTCCAAGCACTTGAGCCTGCCATAGAAGTTCTGGTTGCAGGGGTGGGCGGTTGTTTTTTAATTTTTTTATTATTAAGACACTATTATTTACAAAGCTGTTCACAATAGAGTTGTTTCAGGCATTTGGCCAACACCAATTCTACCATCAGTGTCTCCCCTCCTTCCAACACCCCCAGGTTCCTCCCATCCCCCACCTGCCCTCATGGCAGGCACATATCAGATTTATTTCATATTGCTTGCTCCAATCAAATTTAAAGGAATGGCAAATAGAATCATCAGGAAATAAATCAAATGATAGAATATAGAGAACAGGGAATGAACACCTGGACCAATCTCTGGCTGATCAGACACAGATTTCAAATCCTCCCTCACTGTTCCATACTCTGTGTGTTACCACTAACTCCAGCCCTTGCTGACCACCCTCACACATAAACGCTGGTGGCAGTTAGGTTGTTTCTGTTGAACAGTTAGTCCCTCCTGTGTGGTTCTCATATTGGTCGCCATGCAGGAGTCTCTGTGTTCCTGTGGCAGCAGGGAGAGATAGCGGGGGATGGATGGGCCAAACTTGCATTGATGCTCAGATGGCGCCAGGGTCAGCCAGATGCAAGGGCTGTCCTAGATGTTAGACCCTTACCAAGAAGTGATCACCTGTACCATCTATTCCCCAGGGACACAGTACAGCTGAGCCTCAAGCCAGCTGCACCCCGACTCAGGTGTGGGGCTCCCCTGTGAAAGCATGCAGAGTGGGACGCAGAGGTGAAAAGGCACGCAGTTCACGGGGCATTTGAAGCAAAGTGAACGCCGTGGGAACCCACCAGGCGTTTCTCAGAGCAGATGCTAATAAGCTGAGACACTCGACCAGCACATCAGGAGCCTGATCCTTACCTGGAAAGTGACTCTTAACACTGCGTGAGAAGCAGCTCCAGGGCGAGCAGCTCACATGAGCACAGATCTCTCCAGTCTGGGGCCTGGAAGGAATCCCGACTACACATTTCTCCTGCACACCCAAGCACAGCAGGTGGTCCCCAAACACTGTCTGGGCCTGAGCGTGCCCAAGAGTGGCCCTGGACTGCACAGGCATTGCTGGGGGTCATCCTATGATGACCTCTGAATTCTTCCATAGACTTATAAAACTAGAGGTGGCCACATGAATTACCTATGCATACACCCATATAGACGGGCAGTCTGAATCCAGCAGAGATGCTCGTCAAGTATCTCTGGAGTGAGGCATAGATTTTTGCTATTATTATTGTTGTTGTTATTATTATTATTATTATTATTACTACTACTACTACTATTGCTAGTTTGGGGGCCATACCCAGTGGGGTTCACTCAGGGACAACTCATAGCTCCTGGTAGTTCTCAGAGGACTATGTGGTGCCAATGGTCAAACCTAGGCTTCCAGCATAGAAAACTTGTATTTAGTCTAATAAGCTCTCTCTATGGCCCTTCTCTATATTTGAGGGGCTGGTGGAGGGGGTTGGGCAACACACAGCTGTTCTGAGGTCTTACTCCTGGCTCAGCACTCAGGGATCACTTCTGAAAGGGCACAGGGAACATATGGGGTGCCAGGACAAAAACCTGGGTCGACCACGTGCAAGGCAAGCACCGATAACACAGCAGGTAGGGCGTTTGCCTTGCACGCGGCTGACCCGAGTTTGATTCCTCCATCCCTCTCAGAGAGCCCGGCCAGCTACCAAGAATATCTCGCCTGCATGGCACAGCCTGGCAAGCTCCCTGTGGCGTATCTGATATGCCAAAAACAGGAACAACAAGTCTCACAATGGAGACTTTACTGGTGCCCACTCGAGCAAATCAATGAGCAACAGGATGACAGTGACAGTGACAATATATAAAAATATATATGATGTCCATGGATCATATTCCTCACAGGGAGGGCCCAATGCAGTGCCAGATTTGAGCGCTGCACCTGAGGGGCCACCACCATGCCACATCTAAGTGAGACTCTAGCTTTAGTCTTAAGGAAGCAAGAGCCTGTGATGACTCAAACCACTTTGGAGAAGAAGGATCATGCACCCTGCTCCAAATCACACCAGCCTCAGCCGCTCAGGAGCTTTCCCGGCACCCTGGGAAGCGTTTCGGTGTTTTTAATGGTTTTTGGTTTGGGACTCGAGCCTGGTGGTGTTGAATGGGGCATGCCCAGCTGCTCCAGCCCTTTAAGCCAGATTCCCAGTCTCCTTCTGAGAAACGCTCCGTATATTACTGGTACTTGGGCTGTCGAGGCAGCTCAGCGCGCTGCCTGCATGCTTTGACCGAAGGATCCCGGTTTCGACACCCCCCAGCTTTATGCTGTCCACTTAGCACTGCTGGGAGTAAGCCCCTGTGTCCTTCCAGGTGTAGTCCCCCAACGTCCGAAATAACTCAGGCAGGAGCAATAATACAGTAGATCGGGCATTTGCCTCGCACCTGACCAACCGGACTCCGTCTCTGACATCCCAGTCATTTTTGAATACAGAGCCAAGAGTGACTCCTATGCATTGCATTGCAGGGTGTGGCCCAAAAACAAGCCCAAAAAGTCAGATAGAAATTCAGGGCTGGAATAATAGTTCAATAGGTAAGGAGCTGCCCTTGCACATGGCTGACCTGAGTTCGATCCTCAGCATCGCACACGGTTCCCTAAACCCGCCAGGCGTGATCCTTGAGAGTCAGAAGTAAACCCTGAGCACTGCTGGGTATGGCCCAAAGAACAAAAATATTTTTTTTAATTAAGAAAATAAAATGAGGGGCTGGAGCAATAGCACAGTGGGTAGGGTGTTTGCCTTGCACGTGGCCAACCTGGGTTCAATTCCCAGCATCCCATATGGTCGCCAGAGCACCGCCAGGAGTAGTTTCTGAGCACAGATCCAGGAGTAACCCCTGAGCATCGCTGGCCATGACCCAAAAAGAAAAAAAAGAAAGAAAATGACTAATGCTCGGCATCCAATCCCAAAGATCTTGGTTTCCTGGTCTCTAGGGTGGCTGGACATGGAGCTGCTTGTCTCTTCATTCTGTTTTCCTCAGTGCCTGGATGGCCCGAGCAGCAGCTAGAGTTGGCCATCTCCAAGCTGCCCCCTGGCTGGGGCTCTCCAGCGGCCCACCCCTCCGGGAATATGCACTGCAACTGGTCTCATCGTTGAAACGCTCTTTTGAAAGTCACCCTTGGCCTTTTCCTTTCCAAGATAAATAATCACCAATCCTTTTATCTTCCCCATGAGTTCCCATTCTTCCCCCCACCCACTGTTTTTATTGCTCTCTCTGGAGGGTCTCCAGGGTCTTCCCCTCCGTGTGTGACTGGAGCATTCGAAACTTCCTCCGGGCTCCTGCTGAGCCTGGCTGGTGGTGTGTTTGCTTCTCTAATGGGCCTGCATTGCTGACTGGATTCTTCCTTTCTACACACGAGGGTCTTCCACGATGGAGAAACTCAACCACACCCTCACAGACAAGTGGCTGGCGTTGAGGGAGGAAGGGATGGGTGAACTAGGCCGTGACTTTCCAGAGTTCCACAAGGTGACTGGTGGGGGGAAATGGTCTCCAACCAAAGGGCGAGCTTGGAAAATGAAATAGGAGAAAACTTCAGACGGTTGGGAAAGAAAGGAATCACTTGGAAGACAGAACTCTAAAAGTCAGCCCTTGCTACAATCCCAATGTAGCCGTATGACCTTGGACAACCTAGTTCATCTTTCTAAGTCTCCATTTTTGGGGCGAGGAGTGGGGGCAGGTGTCACATCTGGCGATGCTTGAGAGCTATTCCTAGTTTACTCAGGAATTATTTCTGGTGGTGCTCAGGGGACTGTATGGGATGCCGGGGATCGAGGTGTGTGCAAGGCAAGTGCATGGTACATCTCTCCAGCCGACTCTAAGCCCCCATCTTTCATATGCAATGCTCATCTAGCTTTTTTTTTTTTTGGCTTTTTGGGTCTCACCCAGAAATGCACAGGGGTTACTCCTGGCTATGCATTCAGGAATTACCCCTGGCAATGCTCGGGGGACCATATGGGATTCTGGAAATCAAACCCAGGTCATCTGTGTGCAAGGCAGATACCCTACCTGCTGTACTATTGCTCCAGCCCCCATCCCTTAATAGCTTTGAGGAAATAAATTACTCTGTTGACAAAGTTCATGAGCCAAAGAAATGAAGATGATTTCTGGATGGCAACCAGTTAAGTAATGGTGGTTCTGCATCTCACTCCACAGGAACTGGAGGTGCTCACACCCACATCAGCTGAAGGGGTTCATCCACAGACAACTCTGAAAGAGACGGCAACCTTGATATCCCTTGGTCCCATTGTGAGGGAATGAATGTGTATTAAGTTGCCAAATGGGTGTTAATATTGGCACACAGAGGTCAATAATGGGTGCGATGGCATAGTGGATATCTGTGCACATGTAAAGCTATGTTCGCAAAAGGAGGCCTGCAAGGGACTAGTAACACTCACCCAGAAATGTGAGGTCAAGTGGAAGTGCTCTGAATGATGAGCAAACGTGCTCTAAGAAAGTGAAGGTTGGAGAGACAGTACAGCAGGTACAGTACTTGCTTTGCATGCGACAGACCCAGCTTCAGTACCCAGCACCCCACAGGGCCCTCCACCCCCAGGCAGCCTCACCTGGAGTGATTCCTAAGAGCAGAACCAGGAGTTAGCCCTGAGCACTGCCAGGCAAGGTCCAAAACATCAAAAACAGAAACTTGAGAGGAGCCAGAGAGGGGCTGGAGCAATAGTACAGCGGGTAGGACATTTGCCTTGCACACGGCTGACCCGGGTTCGATTCCCAGCATCCCCTATGATCCCCCGAGCATTGCCAGGAGTAATTCCTGAGTGCAGAGCCAGGAGTAACCCCTGTGTATCACTAGGTGTGACCCAAAAAGGAAAAAAAAAAAGAGGAGCCAGAGAGCACAGCAGGAAGGGTGCTTGCCACTTAGGAATAAACTCTGAGTGCTGCCAGGTATGGCCCCCAAACTGGAAA
Source organism: Sorex araneus (assembly GCF_027595985.1). Lineage (NCBI taxonomy): Eukaryota > Metazoa > Chordata > Mammalia > Eulipotyphla > Soricidae > Sorex > Sorex araneus. Next base: position 79,942,139 of record NC_073307.1, read on the forward strand.
AAAAAAGTTCATGAGAGAATGGGGGGAGGAGGCTGTGCAAGGACAGCTCTGTTGTAAAGCGCCTTGCAGGCAGGAGGCTTGGAGATTTTGGAGTTGGGGAGGGGTTTCAAGCATATCCATGGGAAAGGGGCCCCGCCCAGTGGTTCTGTCCATGGGCCAGCAGCTCCGTGTGGCTCTGCTTGGGTCCTGCAGTGCCTTGGCCACCCAGGCGGTGTTCAGGGGGCCCCAGGGTGACACTGGGGATGATGAGAGGTGAGGCCTTGATGCAAGCCTGGTGACACTCCCACTTGTGAGCCCTGCAGTCACCACGTAAGTGCCACCAGGATTGCCACATTGTGGGGCCACACTGCAAAAGAGCATGCACGACTCCTCTTTGTCAGCCAGTACACCAACAGGGAAGAGAAGAGAGGGCGAGAGAAAAGAAAGGTCGAGGGAGAAGTAATCTGAAGAAACGAAGTGGCCCTCAGCAGATTCACGCAAGATGCAAAGAAGATTTAGTATGGAGACTAAAACTGGAAAAGTATTCAACAATACAGACTACATAAGAAAAGTATTATGAAAAATTATGGAAGTATTTTATTATCCTGAGGAAAAAGTTGGAAAACTATGAATGACAAAATTTATTTATCTATTTTTTTTTTCTTTTTTGGGTCACACCTGGCGATGCACAGGGGTTACTCCTGGCTCTGCACTCAGGAATTACTCCTGGCCATGCTCAGGGGACCATATGGGATGCTGGGATTTGAACCCGGGTCGGCCGCGTGCAAGGCAAATGCCCTACCCGCTGTGCTATCTCTCCAGCCCCCGAATGACAAAATTTAAAAAGTGAAGTTTAGGGGTTAAGGAGGTTCCCTTGCTTGATACTAGCGCATTTTGATCTCTGGCACTATATATAGTTCCCTGAACACCGCTAAGAATTAGCCTGAGGACTGATGATTGTGTCCCAAAAAATGCAAAACAAAGCAGGGACAAGCTAAGTTTATATCCCATCTTAAATTTCCACAAAGAAAAAAAAATTAAAAGATAAATAAAAGTTCACAAAACATGTACTCAGTATGTGTGCCCCTAAGTAAGATTTCATCAATGCAATACTATGTAGCCAGTTAAAAGCAATATAAATCCTCATTTATTTTCATATAAGAATTCTCTCATTAAACAAAGGGGGAGGGGTGAAAGCAACAGTACAGTTGATAGGGCACTTGCCTTGTACACAGTCAACCCCGGTTCAATCCACAGCACCCCATGTGGTCCTCCAAGCCTACCAGAAGAGATTCTTGAGTGCAAAGCCAGGAATAAGCCCTGAGGAATGCCAGGTGTGCCTCCCCCCCACTGCCAAAACACTAAAAAGGGAAGCAAGTTTTAAAAAAGTACATAGAGTATGACTTCATTTATGTAGAGGTATACATATTTGTGTATATGCATTCATCATAATAGACAGATTGGGGCTGGCGAGGCAGCACAGCAGGTAGGCCTCTTACCTTACTTGTAGCTGACTTGGGTTTTTACCCCTGGCATCCCATACAGTCCCCTAAGCATCGTCAGGACTGATTCCTAAGCATAGAGCCAGGAATAAGCCCTGAGCACTGCTGGGTGTGACCCCCCACCTCCAACATGCACACACATGCACACACCTACACAAAGTACAGCCAGCTCTCTGAAAGTCAACTTAGTTAAAAACAATTCTGTGGGGCCTGGAGTGATATAGCACAGCAAGTAGGGCATTTGCCTTGCACGCGGCCGACACAGGCTCAATTCCCAGCATCCCATATGGGCCCCCGAGCATCGCCAGGAATAATTCCTGAGTGCAGGAGTCAGGAGTGACCCCTGTGCAACGCCGGGTGTGATCCAAAAAGCAAAAAGAAAAATACAATTTTGTGGCTACACCCTACTATAGTTGGCAACATTTAGGTAAAGCACCTTTCCCCTGTAATATCTTTCAGGCTCATGCTGTTAATATTTTAAAGAAGGAAATGTAGACTATAGATGTTTTAAAATAGCTTAGGGGGCAACTTTGAATATGATAATGAAAGGTATAAAGAAAAATAATAGAAGTATATTCTATTTCATTGAATAGTCTATTTAAAGTTCTTTTTAATAGAAGAGTCTATTTCAAGTATCATTATTAAATTGTCTTATCATACTACTGATGGTTACACACACTGGGATAGGAGGGAGGTATAACAGTAAAAATATATGTAATATCTTTATTAGACACAGTTCTTAAGGTTCCTTATAATGCATTTAGAACCATGGTCCTCAACAATCCAAGCTGTATTATTAAAAATCACCTGGGATGGCCAGAGAACTAGTAGAAGAGTAAAGCACTTGCCTTGGACATGACCAACCCAGGTTTGATCCCCAGTACCACATATGGTCCCCAAACACGGCCAGGAATGACCCCTGTGCACAGAGCCTCAAATATATCCTAAGCACTGCCGGGTAATGGTTCCCAAACAATAAAATAAATTTTAAATCACCTGGACTTTTTTTATTTTTGTTTTCATTCTAATGCTATGACACGGGATAGAGCACATGCCTTGAATGATTGAAGCCCTCAGGTTTGATCCCCAGCTTGGAGGAGAAGCAGTGAACTCTACTGCTTGTGTCTAGAAAAGCAAACCTGTAGAGATAGTGTTGGGACCCAGAAACAGAAGTAACTTTGAGTGTGCATAAAATTTCCTTTTGAGGGAGGCAGGCCATGGGATGGGAGGGACCTGGCGACATTGGTGGAAGGTGGTTGACACTAGTGTGGGATTGAAGTTGGAATATTGTACGTGTGAAACTCAATTATGAGTAACCATGTGAATCATGATACCTTAATATTATTTTTCCTTTTGGGTAAAGATGTAAAGGTTGTCCAATCCTGCTGAATTTTTCTTGGGCTAGATGAACAAATTTAATAACCAAGCATTAGGAAATAAATGTTTTTATATGGAGATGGACTGGAGCAATAGCACAGCGGGTAGGACGTTTGCATGCAGCCAACCTGAGTTGATTCCTCTGTCCCTCTCGGAGAGCCCGGCAAGCTACCGAGAGTATCCTGCCCGCACGGCAGAGCCTGGCAAGCTCCCCGTGGCATATTCAATATGTCGAAAACAGTAACAAGTCTCACAATGGAGACGTTAACTGGTACCCACTCCAGCAAATCGGTAAACAATGGGACGACAGTGCAACATGTGGAGACGGCTATAAAGTGGCATGGCTATAAATTCTAGCGTAACGGACAGACTGAGGATATATATTTTTCTTTCCCTTTTTTGATTTTGGAGTCATATCTGATGGTGCCCAGGGATCACTCACTCTTGGAGGGGCTCAGAGACCTATATGGGGTGCCGGGAATTGAAACCAGGTCAGCCGTGTGCAAGGCAAATGCCCTGTCTATTGTACTATCTCTTCAGCCCCCGCCCCCCACACACCCCAGGCTCTATGCTGGGATAGGAGCCAGGAACTTCAGAGAGGGGGAGGAGGAGATGACAAGGAGAGGGTTTCTAGTAGAATTAATATGATGAAACAAATGGTTTAGACATTAGCCTCATGAAGACTTTGTATTCTTGGTTTCTCCAGGGTCAGCCCAGCTCAGGGTGGGTAATTTCTTTACTTCCTGGGAGTCTACTCTCTTCTCTCCTAAGTGAATTAAAATGTTTATTTATGTTTATCTCTATTTCTTTATATACAGGAAGAATTGGGTAGAGAGTGCCAGGGTTAGAGCACAATGGTTAGCATGCATCTGACCTGACTCCACCCCCAGTACCACATGATCCGATATCCCTGGTGTCACCTCAAATCCATCTCCAAGCACTGCTGGATGTGGCCCTGTAGACACCCCAAGCATGAAGACAGTGGCCCTGGTGGCCCTGAGCATTGCAGGGTGCGAGTAGCACTGTTAGTAAGGAAGAGGATTTATTCCTGAGTTCATGGTTACTATATGAAAAATTTGTACACAAAACTCAGAAGTTTAAGAAATTGAATTTATTATACAGTTTTGGTAGCTGGGCCTGGGTCCCCTCCCGGTGTCTGGGCCACTCCTCTCACCTATGTGCCATGTCCCTTGAGGTCATCTTGTGTACAGTCCTGTTTGCCTCCAGCGCACAGTGACGTGGTCTTGTTCCCTAAGCTGTGCTCCACCCACTGTCCACGCTCCTAGTCTGAAATCTGCAGCTGGTATCCCGTCACCTGTGTCACCTTGCTGGGGCCTGATGCTCTGCACCATGTCACTGAGCCTCTCTAGGACTCTCCCTCTGTCCCAGCTTTCCTTAGTCTCTGCTGAGATGGCCTGGCTGCAGGCATCCTACCCCGAGTCAGTCCTCTCATCATCCACTTCAATTAGGTACCTTTTTGGTGAGCGAGATGGAAAATGACCAGTTAGATTAACTAGTTAACCCAAATGTCCCCCCTTCCACTCCCACTTTATCATTACCTCATCCTTTGGCCCTTTCACTGAACTACCAGCCCAGTTGGCCACACATTGCTAGAAGTGGCCCCCGGGTGCCCCGTGAGCACTGCTTGGACACCCGCCCACCCAAACAGATAGGGTTAATAAAAAGGGTTCTTTCTGGGGGTTGGAGCAATAATACAGTGGGCAGGGCATTAGCCTTACATGGCTGATTCCCTGAACACTTCCAGGAGAGATCCCTGAGCACAGAGCCAAGAGTAAGTCCTGAACACTGCCAGCTGTGGTCCCAAAACAAACAAAAAAAGCTTCTTTCTGAAATGATTCTAAATCTGGGTGGTCTTTTCTGGGGGATGAGTGGGGGCACCAGGTGACGTAGGTATTATTCCTGGCTCTACACTTAGGAATCACTTCTGGCAGTGCTTGAGGAACCATACGGGATGCTGTCATTGAACCCAGGTTGACCAAGTGCAAGGCAAGTGCCCAACCCACAGTACTTTAGCTCCATATGTGAGGTGACACAAAGTGACAAGAGCCTGCTACAGGCATTTTGGAGAAAACTCATCTGCATGGTTTGGAGGTCTCTCTTTCAATGAAAAGATTCTAAAGTTATACTCTGGTGATGGCTCCATGATTCTCTAAAATTACTAAAAATCATTGACTTATACATTAAAACAAGTGAATTGACAGGTCAGCCCTACCTCACCTGTGGCTGACTCCAGCTGGATCCTGCTGGATCAATGGCAAGCACCACCTGGGGGCACTCTTGGGAAGATTCAGGAATCTCCCTAACAGCCATACTTCCTAGTGTGGCCCCTGTCTTCTCCAGATAAACGAGTGAACTGTATGGTCCTGTGTCTTAACAAAGCTATTTTTTAAAAATGCTGGTGTCTAGGCTATATTTCCCAGGTTCCACTGTTCAGAGGAAGGAATGGCAAAGATATTTTTAAAACACCATCTAGATTATTTGTATGTGCCACTGAAAGTGTGAAGCCCCTGCCACTCACATGGGGCCAGTCAGCTGAATGATACAGTCATGGATAGAGAAAGAGCTTTATTTTACTTTTTTTGTTTTGAGGCCATGCTCAGGCCATGCTCCTGGCTCAGCATTCAGTGATCACTCCTGGTGGGGCTTGGGGGACCATGTGGGATGCTGGGGATTGAACCCAGATTGGCCACATGCAAAGCAAGCTCTCTACCCCACTGTACGATAGGTCTGGCCCCCCAGAAAGAGCTTTATTAAGAAACAAGCTAGCAGGTTGGAAAATGGAGGATTCACATCCTAAGGAACAATCTTGTCTGCCATGTTTCAAGAAGGATCTCACAGGAAAGAACAGGACAGCCTATTTCGAGAGGAGGCATGCAGCTAACAGGGGCTGTCAGGGTGACTGATAAGATTTTTTTGTTGCCGGTCCTCTAACACACGTAGCCATGAATCTGTTCTGTAAACCTAAAGAATTCTGATGAACGGGTGACCCTAGGATTCCTTGTAATATGGAACAGTCCTAAAATTCATAGACTCCAGCTTAGCATTTGCTGGTTTAAAATAGAGTCCAGCTCTTTTTTTTGGGGGGTGGAGGAGTGGGAAGGTACATTCAGTGGTGCTTGGGGGTGTCTTCTAGCAGTGTTCAGGAGACCGTGGGGACAGAGAGAGATCTCGGGTCTCCTGCATACAAAGTTTGTTCTCAGCCTGTTGAGCTCTCTCTTCAGAGACTAAGTCCAGCTCTTCAGTTCTCAGGGCCCAAAACAACCAACTATGTGATATGAGATCACTTGATAAAAATTACATCCTGTTTATGAAGACTGGGTTCTTTGAGACAGCAAACAGACCACTTGGTTTCCACTACACATCTACATTGTACAAAGGGTGCACTAGTCATATTCACTGTGAACTCTACACTATTGGGTAACCATTACATATGGCCCTACCGTTAGAATTGCCGCTAGAGTACCTTTTTAAGCTGAAATATGCTGGAGTTTGTTCAGAGAAACCCAGTGAATTTGAATCTGAAGAAGCTCTAAATCATAGTACATGAGAACAAACTGTTTGAAGACTGAGGATGATGGTGGGGAGGCAGAGATAATGGTTACCCTCAAATACTGAAAGGCTGCCACTGAAGGCAATTAAACTTATCTTTCATGGGGCTGGAGCAATAGCACTGCGGGTAGGGGATTTGCTTTGCACACAGCCGACCCGGGTTCGATTCCCAGCATCCCATATGGTCCCCTGAGCACTGCCAGGAGTAATTCCTGAGTGCAGAGCCAGGAGTAACCCCTGAGCATTGCTAGGTGTGACCCCCCCGCAAAAAAGAATAAACTTAAACACAACTAGATGTGTCCCCAAACCAAGAAAATTTAAAAATAAAGTTGAAAAAAACCCCGTATCTTTCATATCCTCAAAAGGATCAGCCTTGACATATAAGACCACAAGATGGATTTTAGTTCTTTAGAAGAAAGTACTGTAGCACTGTTGTCCTGTTGTTCATCGATTTGCTCGAGCGGGCACCAGTAATATCTCCATTGTGAAACCTGTTACTGTTTTTGGCATATCAAATATGCCACGGGTAGCTTGCCAGGCTCTGCCATGAGGGCGGAATACTCTCAGTAGCTTGCCGGGCTCTCCGAGAGGGATGGAGGAATTGAACCCGAGTCAGCCACGTGCAATGCAAATGCCCTACCCGCCATGCTATGTTCCAGAAGAAAATGGGAAACCTTTAGAAGAAAAACCTTTATAATAATCATTTCAGAAATTGTGCCCTGGAAATGCGGTGACTATAATACAGTCTAGTGGCTCTCCACCTTCAGCCTGCTTCACTGCCATGTGGAAGGCTTTGTTAAACTACATACTGTTGGCCCCAACCCCAGAGTTTTTGATTCAGATGTCTGGGGTTGTGTCCAAGAATATGCATGTCTAACAAATTCCCAGGGGCAGTTCTTGCTGCTGATGCCAGAGTGGACTTTGAGAACCCCGGTATAACCTGAATGCCATTGGAGCACAAAGACACTACAGCATGATCCGGAAAAAAACACCAAGGCCTCTCAGGGAAGGGTCTGAAGGGTCTTGTTGTAGTGCAGACAGAAACAAAGCCCCTGGTTTCATGGAATTTCTAAGCAAATACAGCACAGACTGAGAAGTTCCTGAAAGGAAGAAACAATAGCAAATGTGGATAGAGAAAACAAATGGGCCTCTGAAGAGGCAGCATTGAAGGCGACAGCTTAAGACTGAGCCAGCAGGAACACTCGAGAGAACTCTAGTCAATGTAGGACAACACCGTGCCTGCTGCACAGTGAATGAGGGTGTGTGGGGAAGAGGTGATGAGGGACTGAGCTAACATTTCCCAAAACAAAATGAGGGAAAGAAAAGAAAGGAATCTGAAAGACCTAGTGACTCTGTTTATGGGAAGTGAGTAATCAGGAAGAATTCAGGATAGGTCACAGAACTGAGGCTTGGGTAACTAGCTATTCTTCTGGGTGAAGGAGTAAGGAAATGGGATGCTTGTTTCTTTGACACAAGGAGTCTGAAGAAAGTAAAACAAATACAAGTGGCAATGTTCACCTGGTGATTAAAGAGCAAAAAAAGTAAGTATGGGCAAGTTTTACAGATGCACAAAACATTTTCATGAAATAGAAAATACACAAGGGAATTCAGATGATATACAAAAAGAGTCTCTGATGACATTTTTAGGGGGGGTGTCATCAGAAAAAGAAACCAATTCAGGAGAAGCTGGAGAGAAGTTAAATCAGGAAGTACAGCAGAGATAGGTACAAGGCTAAGGCAACAGCCTTAAATGTGGCTGACCCCAGTTCAACCCCTAGTTCCACAGCCAGAGTTGGCCACTGAGCACTGAGCAAGGAATAATTCCTAACCCCTTAGTAGTAGGATCAAGTGTGGCCCTCCCGTTTCCTCAAAATTAGGAAAAAGTAGGGATCCAGGAAGCAATGGAGTCTTTTCAAGGAGTAGGCAGCAGCTCAAATGCAGTAGAAGCCAAGAAAAAACTGAGATGTCCAATGGATGGACTAAGCCATAAGAAGCCAGTCGAATTTCAATTTAGGGCTGCAAAGATAATACAGGGTAAGATAAGGCCTTGTACATGGCCAACCCACGTTCAAATCTTGGCCCCAGGATGGTCCCCTGAGCACCTCTAGGAGTTCTGTGCACAGAGCCCAGGTTTACTCGAAACCAAAACCAACCAACCAACCAAAAAACACCCCAAGAAACCAGAAAAAAAAACCTTAGTGGAATGTTGAGGGCAGACTCCAGATTACAATGGACGGAAGAGTGATTTGGAAATGAAGTTTAGAAAATATGTAGGGCTTGGCTACAAAGAAAACAGTGCAGGGGCTGGAGAGATAGCACAGCGGGTAGGGCGTTTGCCTTGCACGCGACCGACCCGGGTTCAAATCCCAGCATCTCATATGGTCCCCTGAGCATGGCCAGGGGTGATTCCTGAGTGCAGAGCCAGGAGTAACCCCTGTGCATCGCCAGGTGTGACCCAAAAAGCAAAAAAAAAAAAAAAAGAAAAGAAAACAGTGCAGAGAGGAGATTGGTTCAAGGGAGTTTAGCACATTGGTATGCTAAATCAAAGAGGAGACATCAGAAGCCAAGACCAGAGGACTGATGGCAGAGGATTTTTTTTTCCCCAAATACAATAGAAATTAATCTCATTTGGAGATTTTCACACTTCTCAACGAAAGAAATTCATTTACTATAAGACTTGAACAACACTGCCAGCTCAATCTTCTGATTGAAGAGCCTACATTGAACAGTCACAGAATATGCATCTTTCCAAATGCACAGGTTTTTAAGGCTTATGGTAGGTTCGCATTTGTTCTCAGATATAATCATAATATTGGCCAGAGGGCAACTCTAGTAAGACAGACAAGGATACAAGGATACAGATGGTGTAAGTGACTAGAGAAGCTTACAGCTCCCATTTGCTTCAATTTCCTCAGAGTAAAGAGGCTTTTGCAGAGGGAAGGATGTGTATTTGATGAGAAATATGAAAAGACCTTTGAGAGGAGAGTTTGCTGGACCATTGGAATTGCTAAACTACCTGGAGTCTATCAAGTTGAATCAATCTGTGGTGTTACCAAGCCAATAGCCTAAAATCAGTAAGACATGATAGCAAAGAAATATCTTTAAAAGACTCAGGGAGGGGGCTGGAGCGATAGCACAGCGGGTAGGGCGTTTGCCTTGCACGCAGCCAACCCGGGTTCAAATCCCAGCATCCCATATGGTCCCCTGAGCACCGCCAGGGATGATCCCTGAGTGCAGAGCCAGGAGTAACCCCTGTGCATTGCCGGGTATGACCCAAAAAGCAAAAAAATAAAAATAAAAAGTAAAAGACTCAGGGATAATACTTCAGGGACAGATTAACTGGGAAACAACAAATCAGTTTCGCTCATGAATTCTATGTATTTTAAGTGAAAAGAGAAAAGGGGTGAAGCAAACAAAAACTGACAGATTAGATGGAAAAAGGGATGAACAATTAGAAGTCTCCCAGAGGTCAAAGCACAAATAGAGTGATCAAAGGTCTTTAGAAAGAACAGTAGTATGAATAGGATCATAGAGTTTAACATTCTCTAGCTTAAACTACAGAACCTAAATAATAACTTTGGAATTGGTTCGCTAAATGGTGTGAAAATGATTATGGTGGTACAGGCCAGAAACCCATCAACCATGACCAGTGATACCACCCAAAATGATGACAGAGCTGGGGACTGAGATGCCCATGAACAAAGTTCTGAAAAAGAGAAAAGAGTAACCAGACATGACAGTAATAAATTAAAGAAGCCTCAAAGGAAATCAGGAACATAGAGGGAATAGCTGCCGGATTCCACCCAGTCACACCTTGTATTAGTAAGTTAAGAGAATGAGTCATTTTCAGTTGAAAATAACTGAGACAGGTTTGAGTTAAAGGAAGATGTAAATTTTTAGAGTAGGGAAATGAGTCTCTATAATGCAAATAATTAGCAACAAAGAAAGTGGTAAAATGATTTCAGGTTATCAGGTAAAGATAGGGGAGTATGAGACCTAGAGAGGCTTCTATTTTAGATGGCAGCAATGAATTAAAGGTATAAAGTGAATTAAACCAGGTTCAATGTCCCAATTAGTATACTCTGGAAGGTTCCTATGAAAACGGCAGCACTGGGCTCTGAGCAAGAATCAAGGTGCATGAATTAATGTTTGGGTTTCAAAAAGATTTCTGTGATAATCTTGTTTTGTGACTCAAGAAAGCTGTTTCAGTGGGCAGCAGGATGAGGACAAAAAGACTAAAGCTGCCAGTGCCAAATGACTTACTAGTTTCAGCAAGTATAGCCTAGTGTGCCTAAGCTTGGAGGGGGGAAAACAATACTAAGGCCAAAGAGCAAGTCAGGAGAAAAAGGACAGTTGGTTGAATGGGTGTCTGATGTTCTCACCTTCCCTCCAGAACCAGGTATAAAACAGAATGGCAAGACAACCCTTCTTAAGTGTTTATGAACTCCGCAAAATTCAGACCCAGGTGAAGACTTGGGATAAATTCAAATTTTAATGTTAGATACTTCTCTAAGTATCTATTTTAGATACTTCTCTAAGTAGAATATCTGAGGTAGGCTGTAAGGAGTACAAAATAGATTTTTCAATCATTAAATGGGAATCTGGATTCTATGTCTGAACCTTTTCTATTTTCCTAAATTCTATAGAACTTTTCATAAGATACATCCTTCAAAGTCACTTATCTTAAAGGTCCCCCCATCTGTCTCAGTTTCAACTGAACTGTCTAATCCATATGAAGTAACCCACATAAGAAATCCAGACTCAAAAGTGGGACTGGAACAATAGTATAGTGGGTAGGGAGTCTGTCTTGTATATGACCAATTTGGGTTTGATCCCTGGTACTCCATATGGTCCCCGTGAACCCGCCAGGAGTGACTCCTCTGCACAGAGCCAAGAATAAGTCCCGAGCATGGCAGGTTGTGGCCCCAAATCAAAAACAAAGTTCAAACAACTGACTTAAGGTGAGACAGAGAGCTAAAATCCGGATTACTGAATTCCTGAATCTGGTGCTCCTTATATTAAGCCTTAACTCGGGCTTTTGAAAAATTTAACTATACAGAATTCTAACTTCACTCCTGTGTTGCTAGCATTCCATCAGGATGCCTTTAAACAAGATGTAAGTCATAATCATTTTTTCCCCCTTAAATGTTGTTGTTCATGACCTGGGACTTGTCTGTTGTCTTCCCTCCCCTTGTTCCACCCCTCCCAACCCCCCAGTATGACAAATATCCTATCTTCAGATATAAGGCTGGAGAAACCCCTTGCTGAGTCAGGGAATTCCAGAGAGGGCCAGAGATCAAAGGACTGAAATGAATGCTTTGTATGCGGGAGACCTGGGTCTGATCCAGAGACTGAATGGCACTGCATGCACAATACCCTAAGCACCACCAGGAGCAACCCCAGAGCACTGAGTGAAGAGTAGCATCTGAACATTGATTGTGTGTGGTCCCCAAACCAAAATATTTCGGGGGATTTTCTGTACGGAAAATATTAAAGGTTTTTTTCCCTTTTAAAATTAGAGGAGAAATGTATGTTAATGAGCAGAGTACAAAGGGCAGTGCTTTTTACCCTACATGCAGCTGACCTGGGCTTAATCCCTATCACCCTGAGTTCTGCCAGAAGTGATTCCCTTACTAACTCCTGAGCACTCCTGGAGGGTCACCGACCCCACCCCCACCTCCAAAAAGAGAAAATATGTAGTCAAAAAAATACCAAAATAACTCAAGGTTATTTGTGAAATGTAGTCTTGATCAGTCTTTTGTATGTTATTTATAACAAGTGTAGCATTAAACGCTGTATCTATGAAGAGACTTTCAGATCTCCAATTTTGTTATCAACCACAATAACAGACCAAGAAATGTGTGGTCCACATGAGAGAATTCAACACAATTAAAAAAATAACAATTCATCTAAAAAATCCAGACTCACTGGGGACATTGGTGGTGGAAAATCGTGGAGGGATGGGTGTTCGATCATTTTATGACTGAAACTCAAACATTAAAGTTTGTAACTGTAGCTCATGGTGATTCAATAAAAACAAAAAAGAAAGAAAAAAAAAGAAATTCACACTCAAAAGTGGGGCTGGACCAACAGTACAAAAAATTTTGATAAAAATTTAAAATTTTGAAATTTTAGGCATCTTTTTGTTGGGAAAAAATTATTTTCCAAATTGAGAAACTAGATTTTTTTTTCTTTCCCACCAATTACATGTAGTTACAATGTATATGTATTCATCCATTATATACAACACGTACAATTCCTGGCAAGCACATTTTCATGCCTGCATGATCTGAAATGTTTTTTACCCTGACAGTAAAAAAGTACTAGTTTCTTCTCTAAAGTACATCGCTGTGTGAATTGTTCTGACCATTAGTAGTCCAAAGAAAAAAACATTTTCCCTCATTTTCTCTGCTGTTGGCTGGTTCACTGCAACAGAATAAGCTCTGCAAAAATCAAAGATGGTAACATATCTATTGATCATCATTGGATTATTGCTGAAAATACAGATGGGGAGTGAAATCTGCAGGGATTACTTGTTTTAAGGTATATTTAGCAATGGAATTAAATATTATTGGAAAAGGTTAATCACACTACTTATTAAAGCATTTGAGTCCTATTATTGTGTAGCTGGAGCGAAAATACAATTAAAAACTGCTTTGGGACAGGTTGAAAGAGGCTTTTCATGTATTTTGCTATTTTTCCTCAGTAACAATACTCATTCCTTAAATTTACCTTAGAGAGTTGCCACCACCACCAATGTAAACGACAGAGTAGGGGTGAGCCTGAAGACACAAAACTTTTATTTTTTTTTTCATGTAAACTACCAAATCTAATACTCTTTCAGAAAACAAAACACAGAACATGCTCATAAAACAAGAAATCAAGTTATACTTTTCATAAGGCACCACCAAAAACCCTGGGAAATAGGGTCCCTATTATATTTAAGTGTCACTAACAAGTAAATAAATATGCAAGGGAATAATCAACAGGGGTTCTAGAGGTTTACAAAGGCATTCCTGTTCAGACATCTTGGAGTATTGCGGAAGTGAAAATAAGCAGGATACATCTTTAAAAAACCATCAGAGCCTTCTCCCAGTGCACATCATTCATTGCATAGTGATGACTGGATATGATCCAAGCTGAGAGAAGACAGCAATCCCAAAATAAATTAACATCCGTTCTTTTCCTTCTCATGCTGTAAATTATCCATATCATGGCAATCCATAGTTAATGATATGCTTTAAACAAAAAAAAAAAGGGGGGGATAGGAGGGGTTTAAAAAAGGAAAAGGCAAATCAATTGCCCAGCTTTATAAAATTTATAAAGATCTATTGCAAAAGCAACTTTTTACAGGCATACAAAGCTAGTTCAAATGTAGACTTTTATTGAACCTGGTTACGTGTGGGACTTTAATTGATGAATTTTCCCACAACTTACAGTTTTCAAATCGTACTCTAAATTTAGAGTCACTTTTTCCTTTTTAAAAGTGCATTAATCCCATACTATGACAGAAAGGCTTTCTTAATTTTCACTTGCATTGTCAAATTTAACTACAGGCTAAGGTTCACAAAATTATACTACAGAATTAAAATATAGAAAAGCACAGAATTTATTGTATGTGCAGTGAATCATATCCAGAATCTAAAAATTAAGAAAAACAACACTGACATCTCTTGGACACTTGTTAGAGACAAAAGCAGAGAAGATCAGAAGTGAAGCACAGGTTAAAAAAAAAATCTCAGTTTACAGATCTATTATATTTTGCTTGGTTTTTAACAAAGTACATTGTGGGGAGTCACAGATTTAATGTTTACCTTTTCAATTACTCCTAGGATGATATAAAATAACTTCTAGTTATATCAAAGCACAGATTTTAATTATGCAGTGCAAAGCTGGTTTGCAGCAATTTAGTAAGGGTATCTAGGCTCAACATCTCAGTATGGCTTTGTCTGTAGTAACTACCAGAGAGTGAAATAAATATGTGGAAGGAAAATGTCACTTTTACCCCAACAAAAAAGCTAGTTACTAATACTCAAGTTGTACTTGTAAACATGGGGTTTGCATAGATACAATGAGCTACTCTCTGAGATATCAAGACTTACCAGTTTTAATTTTTCTTTCTATAGCTTTTACCAAAATAGCTTATGACGAAGGTAGTAAGAAATGTCTTTCGAAGAATATATAGGTTTAAATACCAATGGCGAAGAATTGCAACTTCAAGGAGATAGGAATGTAAATAAACATTTAGAATCAAGTTTCAATACAAAATATTAAAAATACTAGAAAATGGAGTAAATGGTAAATAAGTAATTTACTGTAAAGAAAACAATGTTTTATTTAGAACATTAGCTTATTTTTACGTAGATTAATCTTAGTTTATCAGTTCCAATGTAAGAGGTTTGCATATTATTTTTTTTCTATTTTCTCCCATCTGTTCTTCTCAGCCTAGTCTAATATAAGGTTCAGTCAGACCAAATTCTCTATGACTTCCAAATAAATACAGAAAATCCCACAACTGAATTTATATAATTTATATATTTAACTTAGTTATAATCAACTAAATTACATATCTAAGTTTTAAAATGTTACAAGATAAACAGGAAATTATTCATAGTAGAGGATCTTACATTTTTCTCTAGGGTCTCCAGAAGATGACCATATATAGGACTTAAATTACAACCTAAATGTAGCCATCCTTATCTATCCACCTTACTCCCAAAAGAAAATACCTTAACTAACCACCACCTTTTTCATAACCTCATGCCTTTCCAATGATGTTTGAGCTAATGGTGACGAGGAAGAAAAAATACTTTCTTTGAATGTATTCCAGGTAACAATCTCTTCAGTTTTTAACCCACAAGCATTAAGATATTTTTAAAGATCAAAAGACCAAAAAAAAAAAAAAAGTGCTTTCTTCTAACACATCCACCCAATGGAATTCTTAACTAGTATCTTCAATTAGTTTAGTCAAACAGAAACTTATGAACTTGTTAAGTTACCCTTGCAATGTCCATGAGAGCATTAAATCATATAAATATTCACTATGAAAGCTCAAGACATAGTATGTCTAGTAGAGCTTAGGACACTACTAATTAGTCAAAACACTGAAATGTTTTGAGTTTTAGAAGAGTGACTAGAGTTGTATGAAGTGTAGAGAAAAAGCATTTACAGAAACTGGGGTTTACAGGAAATCATTTGCCTTTTTTTTTTTTTAAATAGATGCCTTTTGAGTTAAATCTCATACCCACTCAAACTGTAACTGGACAGTACATTTCACTTCTAGTTACTAGAAGACATTTCTTTAAAAGAGAGAGGGGCAAACAGCCAAGAGGTCTGAGACTGTCCTTTAGGCCCTGCTTTCTCCCCTTTGAAAGAAAAAAAAGAAGTATTTAAGTGAAACCACAGAATGCTAAACCAAAATAAAGGGACATAGAACAGTGAAGACAAAACACTTTTTAGTGAGTTAGGTTTCCCCCTGTAAAAAAAAAAAAAGGAGTCCCCTTCTAGTAAGAGTTTTCATCCAGCTTACCTAACATCTTAATAAGAACAGAGAACAGGAGGGAGGAAGACACAGCACCATAGTTTCAAACATTCACGTACAAAACAGCCATCACAAGATACAATAAAACTGTTTCCCAAAAGACAGGGACAAGTCCCAACACATGAAGGAAATCTGACTATCTATCTGGACAAAAATAAGGTGGAAAAATCTGATCAGACTAGCATGGAGAAGGAAGCGCTAACTCCTTGTACTACAAGGAAGGAATGGGATTTGTTTTTTTATTGTTTGTTTTTATTATTAAAATGCAAGAGAAAGGAAGCCCCAAATGAATTTTCAATGCTGAAACTGTCATATGCTGCTGGTAACAGTAAATATATATATATTCATATATGTATATTAAAAAAGGAAAAATAATCTATTTATAGAACAGTCAGTAGTCAGAGACATTTAGAAAAAAGTAAAAACAAGTCCTTTTTAAAAAAATGGATTTACTAAAACAACTTCATCACCCAGAGGTACAACCTCACATTCTCGGATGAAGGCGTGGTGTTAGTCAACAGCATCTGCTGTGGGTCACAACCAGAAATTGCCGGTATCGCAAACAGTAGACACTGGGGTCAGGGCTGCAAGGCAAAAGCTGTTATTTGCTGGTCTTGGTGCTCACGGCCATGCCTGAAGCCTGGTGGTTATCTGGTATACGTGTGAAGGTTCCCCGAAAAGCATGCATCACTGCGGCTCAGTACAACATCCTGACTTGTCTTCTTTTTCTTTTGCAGAAGCCTGGATCCATGGACCTGCTCTCTTCTCTGGTATGCAGACCCAAGGGAGCAAGGCTTCCCAAAGATTCTTGCCTTGAAATAAGAAAAGCTCTTCTTTCCAGAATGCAATCTAGTCAGATTTCTCAGCTAGATTACATTCTCCTGCTCAGGAATAAACTAATAAACTAATCTGCCTCTCACTTGGGATTTTCTTCTAGGTGCAAACAAGCACAAGGAACTGAGGTCTCCCAAACTGCTACTGTCTCAACCATTCTAACAGTAGCAGTCCTCATCCTTGTTCCTCTCCTAACTGTATCAGAAGGATATTAAGTGCCAAGTAACAATAGTGGAAGGAAAGTGATACTCTGAAAGTACTCCTTTCCAACTAGCCAATGGAGATCCAAGCAATCAGCACCTTCAGAGGGTACTGCCCCTTGGTTGTAAACTTCTACTATCAACTGGCCATAAGCCACATTCTGCGTGCCATGCTAGCACACCAACTTATGAATGCCAACCAGTCACCCTTGAGCTGAATCAAATGCCTGGCCTTAGTGCAACAAAACACTCTAAGGAGACATGAATTGCAATTATCAGCTGCAGTACCAAAGAAGACACCCTATGCACAGATGTGCTGATAGAGAATGTAGATCACACATTCCATGCAAAGAGGAAGTCAGCCAAGAGGACTTTCTCTGTACGCCATTCGTCTTTGGAAGCAATATTCCGAGTGGATCTAAACCACTCTAATTGATGACTAATGTCTCAATGTGGTCCATTTTCCCCCAAGTCCCAGGCTAACCTAGCATCTGCTAACTAGTCTCCTTAAGATCTTCCATTGGTAGTTTGTAGCTCATTAGGAAGGAAGGAGGTGGTGCTTGATCTGGGCTATCTGGCCCTTGCTTCTTTGCACAGTTTATACAGATGTAATCTTCATTTTCAGCCATTTCTGGAGATACACCCACACAAACTTGATGAAACCACTCATCACAGCCACCATCACACTGTACCCAGTCTACCTGTAGGAGACAAGATTGGGACATGTTTAGATTATATGAACATTGAATTTAGAACAAAAACAAACCAAAGAGCTTTCTTTGCTTAAATTCTAGCAGATAACTGAAATGTCCAGAGATAGATAATGACTTATGGGGTTACTTTAAAGAAAGAAGCTAGGAAGTTAATACCCCAAATTATATTTTTGCCAAAATGTGTCCAAAAATTAGGCCTCTTAGGTACTCCATTACCTCATAAATACCTGGGGCTCCTTGTGAGGCAGAAACATGTTTCAGAAACACTTGACCAAAAAAAGAAACTTCTAATAGAGCAGCCAAGTAGTTTTAGCTAATATTAACAATTTCTAGACTCTAAGACAATACAATTATAAATCAAGAAAGGAAGAGTACAACAATGTGAAGGCATTCCTGTGTATTAGCTTTATTTCAAAGAGATAAGCCAAAATACTAAGAGCATTAAATACCTTTTTAGAAAAGCAGTCACATAGGCCACTTTTAAAACTAATATTTTTTATTCTTCTCTTCTTCCGTTACAAATACAACTCCCTATAAAAAGTTAGCAAATATCAGAGGTCAAATCTTACAAGTTAACCAATTAAAACAGTCAAAGACACAGGTCAATAGATCATTCTGGGGTTTAAAATTAAAGTCTCAAAAACGAGTAGGTCGGTGGCAATTGCCAGGCAAACTTGGACCCTTCAAAGAATACTGTGATCATAGGAGGCTACAAAGGGACTACAATTTGGGCCTACAGAGACTAGTAAAAATAATTAAGTGGCTTTTGGCTTTTATATTTGGAGGTCGTCTGTGTCAGCTGGTGTCATGGCAAATTAGAATCTTTCAAGTACAAGCTCTATTCTTCCTTCTCTTGGATATAAAACTTGGATCATTTCAGGGGCAATTATCCACTAAAAGCCACTTGAAACAATATGCTTTACCAGCTATCAGAGCAAAGGAAGATTTCTGAAAGAAACTAGTAAGTACCTCAGAATAGCTTATGAGAAAGAAAAGAGAAAGGAGATTTTGGCTAGGTAAATGATTTAAGGGAAGTATGTTTTTCAGAATTAGTTCCCATTTTCTGTGAAAATTATCAAAAGGCAATAGTCATGGTAGTGGTTTTAAGGCTGTAATAAAGGATGAAAAAATCATTTGTCAAAATAATCTTTCTGACTTCGTTGTTCCTATTCTAAAGTTACAAATCTTAAAGAGAAAATGTTGTATGGTAAAATAAAAACCTAAACTGTCAAGTTCTCTGAGGCAAGTCATTTAACTTCATAAAGGCTCACTTTCCTCATCTGTACAATGAAGATAACATTTTGTTTACAGGACTATGCAGAGACTAAGATGAATTATGTATGGCAAACATCAGGTTCACTGCCTGGAATACTTTTAAGATCAGTCTCATGGCTCTAATGCCTGACTCTGCTTCACATAAATTATTTTGCACCTTGAAGTAACGGCTTATAGCACTCCTTTTCAAAATGCGTGGCCCACTTGTCATCAGAATTATGTACTGTGTTTGAGAAGTGTGGCTAAGACCCATCCCCAAACTACACACTTAAGAGTATCTTGAGTATATAGATCAGAAACTTACATTTTTAATCAGCTCAGATAATTCTTATATAGTCAAAATTTGATCATCACTAATATTTTGTGCTACCAATCTTCGTACATTCAGAGCAACTTCATTTCCTCCTACAGTAAATTCCTTTTCTGGTATATAATTGTTAATTATCCAGTTTATGCTACCCTAGCATCACTACATCAATCTACCTAAAACCCTCTTAATCCAGTTCATCTTCACTCCTACTAATCCTCTGATAAATTACTAATATTATCAGTATTTACTGGCAATATTTGCTGCCAACAGAAGTGTCATAATCTTTAAGATCTAATTCTGCATTATAACCCACTGGTTTCCAGATTTCCAAAAATTAAATCTGTCATTCTCTTTGAAATAAGACAGACAAATTTTTCACTTTTGTGGTTTTGACTATAGGTTTTCATTCCGAAATCTAGCTTGCCCACCATTTCAAAAGAACATGTAACTTTCCTTTAGCTAGTGGCACACAAGGTATGGTGCTTGCCTCGCATGAAGGTGACCTGGGTTCAATCCCTGGAACCAGATATGGTCCCTCAAGCCCTGCTAGGAGTGATCTCCAACTACAGAGCCAGAAGTAAGTTCTGACAGGTATGCAAACAAATAATTTTTTTTTAAAGGTACTCATCAGGGGCTGGAGAGTGAGCACAGGGGTAAGATGCTGCCTTTCTCCAATTCCTGGTGCAACCACTCTGATCTAATTCACTGGAGCCATAAGGTCCCTTCAAGTACTAGGGACAACCAGAAGTGAACAATTTACCATGATAAATTGTTAAAGATTTATCTAGCAAAGATTGAAAAAAAAAAGTCCTTACATAATATATTTTCATCATGTTCAACTATTAATAATCAAACAATCATTTCTATTTTTTTTTTTCGCTTTTTGGGTCACATTGGACAATGCACAGGGGTTACTCCTGGCTCATTTCTATTTTTGGAATATGAATTAACTCCACTGAGGATTTTAGTAATGGCAACAAACTATGCTACTAGTAGCCTGAGAACTTGAAAAAAATAATCTGGCTAACTGAAGAGTAGGTTCTAATAGTTATTTCTCCTTTCATTATTTCTTGGACCTATACTTATTATATCACAAAAACACATTTATAAACTTTACAGCTATGAGCTATTTAAATATCTACTAATTTAACATCAAACAAGCTGGTTATTGGGTTTGAATTTGGGGAAATGTGTGCCTAAAAGAGAACATATTAAGGAAGATAAATAAGGAAATGCTAACTCAGTTACCCAACTGAGGTTTTGTTACTTTACTATTCAAATCTTTTGAACCATGGTTCATTGTAAAGTCAAATTTGAAAAATTAATGACTTGCCTATGAAAGGAAAATATACACCCAGCATCTTATCTGTGTGTGTCTATACTAAGTGACTCTCAACACTAAGTGACCATTTCCTCACAGTTTGACAAAGATCAATGTGTTTTCTAAAAAGCCAATTATCAGTGCTAAGACAGGCAAACCAGCAAAGCATAGTTACCCATCTGTGCACGATGAAGTCCACATAGTTTGTGTATGTGTTATACACATTTAGGTAATCCAACCATTCTTTATCTGTCCTAAAAGACAAAAACTGATCAAAATCACTGATAACACAAATTATCAGTGGCTAACTGAAAATCGTTTACCAACTCAATCTCTATTTCCCATGTTAAACTTAATGATGGAAAGGAAAGAAAAAGGCCTACTTAAATCTTGGAAGGACAAGGGGCTAATACCTATTAAAAAAATTGTAACATACAAAAAAATATGTTAAACACACCTTGAAAGAACTTATTCCTTTAACAAAGGAAGGGAACAGACAATGGTGAATAAAAACAAATCTTTGGACTCTAAAAACAGAATTGAGATCACCAAAGGCGCAGAACAGAATGAGGGAAGCGGATGTATGAGACAGACATTAGCATCACTGTAAAAATAATTTTAATTAAAATAATTTATTGCTTCAAGTCAATTTGTTTTACTAGTTTTTATTAATATTGAACTGAAAAGGATGTAGGTCAAGGTGAAGGATTCTCGAACTCAAAACTTTTTCTGAAATACTTAAAAAAGCAGTTTCAGAGGGGCCAGAGAGATAATATAGTGAGAGGCACTTGCCTTGCACACAGCTGACCCACAATCTCTGGCATCCCATACGGTCCCTAGTACCGTCAGGAGTGATTTCTGTGCAAAGCCAGGAGTAACTCCTGGGCACCAGCAGGTGTGGCTCAAAAACAAAATAATAATTTCAGGGTTGGATACAGTAATTTCAGGGATGGTACTGGAGGTTAGGCACTTTGCCATACATGCATGCACAGCCAATCCCTGTTCAATGCCTGGTATTGCATG
Organism: Sorex araneus; assembly: GCF_027595985.1. NCBI lineage: Eukaryota > Metazoa > Chordata > Mammalia > Eulipotyphla > Soricidae > Sorex > Sorex araneus. The sequence continues at coordinate 79,963,784 of NC_073307.1, forward strand.
TGGCCCCTTGAGGACTTTCAGAAATGATCACCCGTGAGTGGCCACTGAACACACAGTTGAGCACTGCTGAGTTTGGCCCAAACACCCGCTCCCCCCCACCCCCGCAAAATGTAAGGAAAAATGTTTTAGTGTGAATTCAAATGATGGAAAAGAGTTTTTATTTTGCTCTTTTTTTTTGTGGGGGAAGCCCACACTTGGCGGTGTTCAGGGCTTTACTCCTAGCTTTGCACTCAGGGATTGCCTGAGGGGCTTGAACCTGGGGTGCCCAATGGTGGAAGTTTCTCTCCAGCCCCAATGATGGAAATTTTCTAACAATATTTTTTTCTAGTAATAATTTTTCTAAATTATCTTGAAAATAAATCTGAGGATACTGTCATCCTTAAAAGTTTTTTCAATTTGTGTATTTAGAGAAAATAGGAAAATTACTGGTTAGAAAAAAAGGTAAATTCAACATACATTTATGTAAACATAAAGTAGTATCTTGCTCCATGATTACTGTTTTTATTTCCCCAAATAGGGGTGGCATTCAGGGAACCAAGACAGAACTTTGGACATTATCCTACACTTGAGCTATTTTCCTGTAACAGCTGCATGATATTTTGAAGAAAATTTACTTCTCCCCCAAAAATTTGGCGGGGAGGGGCCTGGAGTGAGCGATAGCATAGTGGATAGGGTGTTTGCCTTGCATGCAGCCGACCCAGGTTCAATTCCCAGCATCCCATATGGTCCCCCGAGCACCACCAGGAGTAATTCCTGAGAGCATGAGCCAGGAGTAACCCCCGTGTATCCCCAGGTGTGACCCAAAAAGAAAAAAAAAATTTTTTGTTCTGCGAATGTGTAAGACTATTTTGGTTTTCTTAAGTAAACACTGCAAGGATCTGCTTTGTTTGGGGGCCACAGCAAACTATGCTCAGGGCTCTATGATCTCAGGGATCACCTGTCCTTACCTCTATACTATCTCTCCAATGTCATAAAGATCTTCATGAACTATACCATATATTTAGTAAAACTGGTGCAAGTAGAAACTTGACACAAACTTTAAACTTTATGGAAAACTGCAAAAGAGTAATCAAAGGCTAAGCACTGACAATACAAAATTGTTTAAAATTAAACACATTTGCTAAGCTTTTTAGGTAAGTTTTTGACTTTTATGTATGCTTTGCTCACCTTTCTATGTGTTTTAACAGTTTAAAACAGGTATTTTCCCTGATTACTCATCTGAAACTCATTTTACCCTATCAAAATGTTAGCTTCTTGATTACAAAATTTAAAAACCTCCTATAATATTAGAAACCTCAGAAATTAAAAATTAATGACAATAGGATCAAAAAGGTTAAGGTGCTTGCTTTGCATGCAGTCAACCACAGTTCATTTGGGACCAACCCAAGAGGACCGAGCTATAAATAGGCTCCTTGAGCACTGCTGGGTATGCCCCCAAACCCAAAAGTAAATGAAATAATAATCATATCCTAACATTCATACTGCTTTTCAGTTATGAGAAGTTTTCGTAAGATTATCTCACCTTATCTTCATAACCCCAGAAGCAATTAGGGCATATGTTAACAATTTTATACATGAGAAAAAATTACTTTAATGTTTATATGCTACAGGACAATAATAAGAAGATAGATTGAATCAGATTTAAAGGTGGCAGAGAAAGAAGAGACTAATGCAAAGGAAGAAAAGGAAAAGGGGAAAGGCTCATGGTGGATATAAATACTACAGGAATCATAATAGAAAAGCTTAAAAATGATTATCTGGGGCTGGAGCGATAGCATAGCGGGTAGGGTGTTTGCCTTGCACGCGGCCGGCCTGGGTTTGAGTCCCAGCATCCCATACGGTCCCCTGAGCACTGCCAGGAATAATTCCTGAGCACAGAGCCAGGAGTAACCCCTGTGCATCGCCGGGTGTGACCCAAAAAGGCAAAAAAAAAAAAAAAAAAAAAAAAAGAATATCTGGCTGCTACTCCCAAAGGGTTATGAAATTAATTAAAAGTCAAAGAAAAGGGAGCCAGAGAGGTTCCCAAGGGGGGGTAGGGAGAAGGGAGGTGGTTCTGTCAACACTAAGTTGATAATACTTTTTTTTTTATATTACTTTAGTACTCAAACACAGTTAATCCACAACAGTCTCTTTAATGAACAAACTCAGGTGAAAATAAATATATTTGTCTTTGTTTTGGGGCTACAACCAACAATGCTCAGGCCTTACTTCTTGGGGCTCAGGGGACCTATTGGGGCACATGATATCAAATTTGAGTTATCCCCGTGCAAGACCAATGCCCTATGTGCAGCACTATCTCTCTGCTTCCAAATGAAAAAAAAGTGTAAAATGAAAAATAAGAATAATATTCACTAATATTACATGCCTATAACATAGAAAGAAAGCAAGATACAAAAGCAAACACAGTATGACAATGATATAAAACAAACTATATAGAGAAAGAATGGAAGAAAGCACTAAAATATTTATAGCTGTTTGTTATTCTTGGAAGGTTTTGCCATGGGACATATATTTACTACATATACTCATTTTCCAAAAACTCTAATGTGTATTTTTCAAGTTCCTTTAAGTTTTGGAATGTGCTTTTGTACTTACATGAATCACTAGTGAAGTGGGGATATGCACTGAGGCAACCTGGTCTGGGAATGAGGAAATCAGAGTTCTACTTTCAGTTTTGCCCTAATTTTCTGTGATTTTGGTCACATCATTTACCTTCACTGTATCCTGGTTTTATCATTTAAAAATAAAGAACCTAAACAAGATGATCTTTTCAAGCTCTGAGAAGGAAATTAGGGGATAATAATACAGTTGCATTTATTCTAGCCATATATTCACTAAGCTATTAAAATTTTTAAATTAAGTTATACTATGAACTTAATAATCTTAATGGGAACCATAATAAATGCCTCTAGTCATTTAGCAGATTTTTCATAAAAAGCACATTTGTCTTATTTGAAATTTCTAAGTACATCACATAATTACAAAATTTAGGATCACAACTTTTAAAATGAAAATCTTATCGTAATGGATTTGGAAAAAAATCATATTCCATTTCAGAGTACACATCGGCCTCAATGTAGACAGGACACAGACTAAAAATAGAATCAACCCCTTAGTTTTGGGTCTTTGGAACAAACCTTAATAAGGCATAATTTTTTCTCAGGTCATTAAAGATAATGAATAGGTATTTATCTGAGTCATCTTAGTGGGAAGGCATAAGATTATCTGGAAATGTTCTACATGCCACCCACATGTAAAATGCACTGCTGCCAAGACTCACTGCATAAACTCTGCTCTTGTTTCATTATAATCATTAAGTTTATGGTTTGCAGAACGCAACATTTTCCATTAAGGACTCTGGCCAAAAAGCCTCAATATTCAAAATCATTTATAAAAATTAGACAAAACATTATGTTGGAAGCACAAAGTCCTGAAATACAAAACTGTCAGTGCCTCCAACCTATGTCTCCATGCGCTCTCGTCCTCACACTCTGGACTATACATAATTAGAACTCACCTTGTCTTTGCAGGGCCGCTGGCAGTTCTGTGCTGCACACACAGCATTCTCATCATCCGACTCCTCAGCTCCTGACCAGTCGTACTTTGAGGGGATGTCCAGCACTTTTTTCTCTCTCTTCTTTTCAGTGTTCTCTTTTACAATTTCAACCTTGGCTGCAGCAGCCTTTTCCTTCTTTTTCTTCCTCTCTTCTTCTTTAGCTAGTTTCTTGGCCAGCTTGTTTAGTTCTTTTGATTTTTCTGCATTTAATTTTAATTTCTTCTTTTTAGGTTTATCCATTTTCTTCAATTCCTTGGACTTCTGTTTCCCTTCTCCAAAAAGCTGTTCTGCCTTTTCTAGCTTCCGTTTCCGTTTCTTCTCTGAAGAGTCTTTTCCTTTAACTTTCAATGGTTTTTCTTCTATACTGTCATCCTTCAAAATACAAAATTAGAGACTACTTAAAATGTGCCCAGAAAAAAAGTTAATGAAAATAACATGTACGAGCAGCTCAAAGAGAGGAGCTCTGAGGGGCCAGAGAGATAATACAGTGTAGTAGAGTATTTGCCTTGCATGCATCTGATAATCCTGAGCCCCCCAGGAGTGACCCCTGAGTGCAAAGCCAGGAGTAAGTCCTGAGCACTACTGGGTATGGCTTTAAAACAAAAACAAAGAGGTATTCTAAATAAGCAATGGAGATTACCAGAGGCTATGGGAAGGAGGAAACAGGAGACATTTAATGAGTACATGGTTTCTGTTTGGGCTAATTAAAAAGTCAGGAAGGCACCAGAGAGAGTTTCAAGAGTTAAGGCACTTGCCTTGAACCTGATAGCCCTGGTTTGATCCCTGGCACTTGCATATGGTCCCTGAACAGTGCTAGGAGCAATCCCTGAGCAGAGAGCCCTGATCACTGGCTGGTATGGCCACCCAAAAAGCAAACAAAAATGCTAAGAGATAATACAGGAGGTAAGCACTTGCCTTTCATGCAGCCAATCCTGGTTCAAGCCAGCACTGCATATGCTGCACCCCCACCCCGACGCCTACCCCTCACCAGTGGTCATTCCTACACACAGAACCATTTTGTTGTCATTGGACAGTTGGGTTGCTGGTTGCTTCCATATCCTAGCTTTGTACTGAGCAAGGCAATGAACACAGGTGTGCATATCTTCTCAAAGGAATGTTTTTGCTATGTAGGGGGCATCATGCTGAGTGAAGTCAATCAAAGGGAGAACATTAATACAGAATAATGAGAGCTCAATGTGAAATTTAAAGAAACAAAGGGAATTAAAAATTGGACAATAGTAACTGCCTGAGAATAGGCTTGCAGAACCAAGTGCGCCAAAGGGGTGGGAAGAGGGTGAGAGAACCTGGGGTTATATTGGTGAGGGGACACTGGCACACTAATGGGGGGTGTGATCTTGGGATATTGTAGGCCAGAAACATTATTATCAATACGATAAGTCTTGGTGCCTAAATGATACCTCATTACAAAGACTATGTAGCACTACACACTAGCTGTTATGTGTGCTCCCCCTCCTGTCTACAAATGCACACACCCTCCCTCACCCCCCCAAGGCCCCAGCCTAGCTCTCTGGCCTGCCATTTTTCCTTTCCAAATCTATAATACTCATTTATTATGGCAATGTAATAAGCATTTAAAATTCTAATAGTGAAAGTATGCCAGTAACAGAAATAATCAAGGGAGAAGTAGGAAAAAAGAAAAAACATGAGCTTTGGTAGGTGCAGTGGCTATGTACATTAATACATTAAATATTACCATTACTATAACCATGTTACCTAGACTATAATTTTTTGAAAACCTATGAGCTTGATAGTTACTCAATTTTTTTTTACAGATTTAAAATGGAAGGCTTCTGTTTGGTTTTGCAGTAACACAGGCCTCCTACATGTAAGGTGTGTGTTCTACCTCTACTGTGAAACTAAGAAATCCAAAAGAACACTTTATTATAAACACCTCAAGTCTACCACATTTTCAACAAGATATTTAACCTTGTTTTTTTGGTTTTGGGGCTCACCTGGCGATGCTCAGAAATTAATCCTGGCTTTGTACTCAGGAATTACTCCTACAGTGCTCAGGAGACCATACAGGATGCCAAGAACTGAACCCAGGTCAGCCATATGCAAGGCATGGCTAAAGCTAAGGGCCCTCTTCTTCCTATTTCCTTATGGTAAAATAAAGATAATCCCAGAAAGTAAGGGGCATGGAAAAAAATATATTGTAGACTGGAAAATACTAGAAAAAGCAAGACTTTGACCTGACTTCCAAATTGAAGCTACTATAGTGGCTAGGGATTTAGTTTTGTGGTCAATACACAGATATCTTCCATGTATGAAGCTTTGGGTTCAATACTCAGCAGCACAAAAAAACAAACCAAAAACTACAGTATCTTAAGTTCATCTACATCATCTTTGGTGATAGTACCATACTGTTATATGGAACTAATAGAAAAGAAACACCAAAACACTAGGAATCAAATGTCACAGTCTAGTTTGACATTAAGCAAGTCTACACTTCTGTTTATCTTAATTTTTTCACATATGGCTAAATACTTATGGTGATTATCCTTTCCCCATTTCCTTCTAAAGCATGTGAGTTTCAAATTCTGTACATCTTTAAATGTACAGAATCTGTATTAAAGAGATTATGGACATAAAAACACTATATAGATTACAAAGTGATAGGCAAGTGTGTGTATGAACATGGACTCTTTCCCATTCCACTCTATTTCTTAGCTATCTCCTTGTTTCTTTTAACTACTATATTTTTTTCTTGCCTAACTTGGGATATGTCAAAAAGTCTGAGCTATGGATTCTATAGTGATGATATTCACACCCGCCCCATCCCCTTTGTTTTAAGCAGAAATGAACTTCTCCCCACCCACTCTCCCAACATAAAATGATAGATAAAAATCTTTATAAAGAGAGATCAGAAAGGTACTACAGGTTAAAAAGTATTTGCTTATACCACTCCTGGGAATATATCCCGGAGAGGCAAAACGGTATAGTAGAGATGGCATATGTATTTCTATGTTCGTTGCAGCACTGTTTACAATAGCCAGAATCTGGAAAAAAACAGAGTGCCCCAAAACAGATGACTGGTTAAAGAAACTCTGGTACATCTACACAATGGAATACTATGTAGCTGTCAGAAAACATGAAGTCATGAAATTTGCATATAAATGGATCAACATGGAAAGTATCATGTTGAGTGAAATGAGTCAGAAAGAAAGAGACAGACATAGAAAGATTGCACTCATATGTGGAATATAATGTAACTGAGAAGTACAAGTTGGCAACGATGCAATTTCTGGCAGATATTTCTCTGGACTTAGTTACTAAAATACTAAAATACAGAAACCCAAAACTGAGAGGCCGCTAAGTGTGGTCACTCGACCTCATACCTCTTCATCCTCAGCAATGAAAAACAAATTATCTAATGCTTCCTTTTCAGCAGGTCTGACTTTAGGGGAGAGACTCTCCAAACAATAACAGTGAGTTTTGTTGAAATATTGTATGCAATCAAAGTGAAAGTAAAGTGAAATTTATTAGTTACACAGGCGGGGGGTGGGGTGGGGGGCTTAGGGTGGGGGGGCTAGGGGCGTGGGGGGGCTAGGGGCGTGAGGGGGCTAGGGGCGTGAGGGGGCGGGGTGGAGCTATACTAGAATTCTTGGTGGTGGAATATGAGCACTGGTGAAGGGATGGGTATTCGAGCATTGTATAACTGAGATTTAAACCTGAAAACTTTGTAACTTTCCACATGGTGACTCAATAAAAAATTAAAAAATAATAATAATAAAAAAAATAAAAGAAAAAAATTTAAAAAAATAAAAAGTATTTGCTTTGTATGTGGCTGACCATGATTCAATCCCACACACTGCTAAAAATAATCTTTGAGAAAAATAAATAAAAGTCCTCTGCACTGCTAGTATGATCCCCAAACAAAACAAACAAAAAATTTAATAAGGAAAAACATAAGGCAGAACTACTTTGCCTTAATGGAAGAAAACCACCAGAGCACTGTGCAATCAGTAATTTCCATGATAGCATTTGTGAAAACTGCAAGAAACATGGGCATTCTAAATCAAGTATTTTTATAACCACTACTTATACTTTAAATGCATACCTCCATAATATGCAGAAATCTGTCTTCAGAGGGTGGGTGTGTGGCCTGCAAAATCCTCCATATATGCTGAGTCTCATCCAGAGATACCTCTAGGAGATCTCCAACCATCATAAGTTCTTCTAGCTGGGCTTTAGCTCCAGGTGACAACTCCAACACTGGAGGCTCCAAACTTCGAGGTACCAAAGGGCTCTTCCGAGGTTGTTTCCTTGGAGTGCTAGAAACTTTAAATTAAAAAAAAAAATTTTAATTAAAAAAGCAAAATAAGGAAAGTCATGGTAAAAATGTTTCAAGGTAAGTACTTAGGTGGACAATCTCTCCTCTATTAATGATTTTAGTTATCTGGATTCACTCCATCAGTCACAGTCACTGTTATCCCGTTGCTCGTTGATTTCCTCGAGCAGGCACCAATAACGTCTCCATCATGAGACTTGTTACTGTTTTTGGCATATTGAATATGCCACAGGTAGCTTGCCAGGCTCTGCTGTGCGGGTGAGATACTCTTGGTAGCTTGCCAGATTCTCCGAGGTGGCGGAGGAATTGAACCGGGGTCGGCCTTATACAAGGCAAAGGCCCTACCCACTGCGCTATCCCAGCCCTCAGTATGAAAGTGAAACTGGAATTTAAAAAAATACAGAACCAAAAGTCTAAAACATCTAATATAAAATTGATTCGTTAAGTAGAAATATTTTTAAATAAAAAATTGATTGCTGGGGCTGGAGCCATAACACAGCTGGTAGGGCGTTTGCTTTGCATTCGGCCAACTCAGGTTCGACTCCCAGATCCTATATAGTCCCCCAAGCACCGTCAGGAGTAATTCCTGAGTGTAGAGCCAGGAGTAAACCCTGTGCATCGTTGGGTGTGACCCAAAGGGAAAATTAAAATAAAGTTCCTTGTTTTTTGTCTTGTGACAGTATGGAAAGAATCTAAACCCATACTCTATATTTTAGAGTATAAAAAGATTACGCACCTAACTTTTATGTGCATGTGTGTGGTATAAAATACACACAGCTATTATACATAGTTATCTTCCTAATGAACAGACTATTCCACAAAACTTTAAAAATTTACTTTGAACAGAGAACACTCTCCATCTTTCACATCTTTTAGATAACATCTTTTAGGTAATACTTGTGACCTAAGTTTATGTTAAAATTTTTTTTAAAAAACAGATCATATGTGGCTTATAAAACCTAAAATATACATATTATGTCATACTATATTTTGGTAACTTCTTGCATTTTCAGAATCTGCTATATTTCATGAATAGAATCTGTATTAAAGAGATTTATAATCTTATTAGTAGATTTTTTCCCTCATTATTTTTAGGCTTGTCTTCCCTACACTTTGAAAATGTTAGTTTTTGGGAGGTGGAGGAGCGCGCGCGCGCACGCACACACACACACACACACACACACACACACACACACGTCTGAGCTCAGGAATCACTCCTCAAAGAGCTGGCGGAGAGGGAGGAGGGCGTCGCACGCGCACACACACACACACACACACACACACACACACACACACACGTCTGAGCTCAGGAATCACTCCTCAAAGAGCTGGCGGAGAGGGAGGAGGGCGTCATATGAAATTCCAGAGACTGAACCCAGGTCAGCAGCATGCAAAGCAAGAGCCTTACCCACTATTCTTTCTCTCCAGCCCTGCCAATGTTTTATACCTTGAGAACAACTCTTAGAAGCAGAGGAATAAGCATGTTCTGCACAGAATGAAGGTGCTGTCCACATGTGAGTCACCACTTCCTCAGACTTGATGGGAATCTCTTCATCACAAAAAAGATTGGGTTCCAGACTACTAGAGGACTTCACACTGGCTGTGTCCTGAAGCAGCAGCAAAGAGAAATACTGATTAAACAGAACAACTTAACCATGAAAAGAACCTAAATTCAAAATTTCAGGTTTAAACATTAAATACAACATTAAAAATAACACTTTAAAATTAAACATTTGATATTAAGATAAACAATGTCTATAGAAATGATCAGTTTCAAACCAAAGGGAAAAGAATAACACTTAAAAATAATCCATAGAAATGTAAGAAAACCACTATTATATCATCTACTACATTCTACAATTTATAAAAATTCCTATACCCTCCCCAGGTTACTCTCACAAAAATACATAAAATGGAATTACATATGCCATTACAGAATTAGGTCTAATTAGGTCTAAGTACGTCTCAGATGACTGTAATTTCTAGAGCTTTAAATTGTCAAGAGTGCAAAGAGAGGGACCCTCTGCGCCTAAAGACTTTGACTCCAAAGATGTAACACATTCGGGCATCCAGCGCAGCACCCGAGAGCGATGCACTGGGACACCAAACTGGGCTACAACTCGGTGCTGCTGGGGGTGGATTTTTTTTTCCTCCCCACCCCGTCTTCCTGCATGGAAAGCGGCGGGCTGGCGGCACCATGTGGCAGGCGCCATCTTCTGATTCCAGACCCACAGGTATTCGGATTTTACTTTGGGGGCTCCCAGGAACTCATGGGAAGGGGGCGTAACCGGCACGCCCTCGGCCCAGATAAACCCGGAGCCGCTGAGCGCAAATCGGACCCTCTGCGCCTAAAGACTTTGAATTCAGAGACTTCTTACAGCAATGCACTGGGACTGTGAGCGGGGCTATGTAATTTCTGGCAGAATTTTCCCTGGACTTTATACAGAAATCCAAAACCGCGCGGACACGGCAGCATTTATAATTGTCAGCAATGTGAATCGGTTCCATTTGAACAGGTCTGACTTGGGGGGAAACTCCAAATAATAACAGTAAGTTTTTGTTGAAAATATTGAAGGTTTTTAATGTAGCAGCCACCTCTGGACTGTGAACTAAGCAAAAGCCCCACGCTGGCCGACGTGGCGTGGCGTACACCATACTATGAGGCGCAGGAAGGGGGATGAGGGGGAAAAAGAAAAAAAAAAAGGGAAAAGGAAAAAGAAAAAAAAAGAGAGAGAGAGAGTTATGTCAACTATAGTGAGTTTTGTGTTGAATTATGGAATGTAATCAAGGTAAAGAAAAAATGAAGTGAAATTCATTAGCTATACAGTAGGGGGTAGGGGGTGGGGGCGGGGGGTATACTGGGGTTTCTGGTGGTAGAATATGGGCACTGGTGAAGGGATGGGTGTTTGAATATTGTATAACTGACATATAAACCTGAGAACTTTGTAACTTTCCACATGGTGATTTAATAAAAATTTAAAAAATAAATAAATTAATTAATTAAATTAAATTTAAAAAAAAAAAGAGTGCAAAGAGAAAGAAACCAGATATTTCAACAGGGAGTTCAATAAAGTGAACTAGCCAAATACATATTTAAAGGCTTGAAAAGGCAAATGGGAAACATCAAGTAACACCAAAATAACTGCAAAAAATGGGGTGGGGGAGTTTGTTGCCAAAAAAAAAGGTTTATAGCAACAAAGTACAGAGACAGAGTTATTAGAATCCACAGACTCAGAGAAGGGCTTCTGCAGAGTTGGAAGCCTAAGGAGGAAGTCACTTCTATCTCTAATGAAATATTAAGTGGTAGTTTCAGGGGTATGGAAAAAAAGTCAGAAATCAGAACCATCAGTTACTGTTAAGGTGGGGAAAAAAAGTGGTTCAGATGACAGGAACTGAGAATAAACAGAGGGAAATCAAGGTCCTCTCTCACTGCTCAAGTCTTTTATTTTAAAAGAATTTAAAGAAGAAAAGGAGCCACACCTGGAGTTGCTCAAGGCTTACTACCTGGTTCTGTGATCAAGGATCACCCACAGTGGGGATCGGGGGGATTATATACATGCCAGGGGATCAAACCTGGGTTGGCTGTATGCAAGGCAAGTACCCTATCCACTGTACTACTAAAAGATAGTAATCTTTCAAGCACTGACAGGTCTTTTACCTCTTTCCCAATGTTCTCTAATAACAGAAGAGAATAAACAAAGGAAAAATGTGTAGGTAATACAAGGGTTAATAAACTAGAGCCGACAGATTAAACCCAAATGGCAGGGGTTTTTGTTTTTTTTTGGTGTGAAGGAAATATTAGCTAAGAAGTTTTAAAATATTTTGTTTAAAAATGTTTTAAAGATGTAATAAAGATCATATGTGGCTTGTAAAACCTAACATATATATAACAAATGTCATTTAGAAAGAATTCAGTTACTCCAGGTGTTGAGTTCCAGTCCCAGAATCACAGAGCAGAATATTAAAGTATGGGTTACATTAAAAAATGGAAAGAACAGAAACTTCCTAAAGAAGAAATACAAATGGTGAAAGACAAACGAAAAAATGCTCTATGTATCACTAATCATCAGGGAGATGCAAACCAAAACAACAAGATTCATCTCACACCATAGAGATTAGCACACAGCAAAAAGAACAAGAACAACCCATGCTGGTGCAATGTGGGGAAGAAAGAGAGTCTCATTCACTGTTGGTGGGAATGCCAATTGGTCCAGCCTTTTTGGAAACAGTACAGGCATTCCTCAAAAAAACTAGAAACTGAGCTTCCATATGAGCCAGCGATTACACTCCTGGCAGTATACTGTAGGGGCATAAAAACACACAGCAGGAAAGCCATCTGCACTTGTATGTTCATCACAGCACTACTCACAATAACCAGAATGTGGAAACAACCTGAGTTTCCAAGAACACATGGCTGGATAAAGAAGTATGGTATATCTATACAATGGAATACTACACAGTCACCAGGAAAAATAAAGTCATGAAATTTGCTTACACATGGATGAGCACAGAGAATATCATGCTCAGTAAAACGAGTCAAAGGAAGAGAATATAGAATTATTGTACTCATTTGCTGGATATAAAAAACATAATGAGACTAATATCCAAAGACAACACAAACAAGGGCCAGAAGGACTGATCCCTGGTTGGAAGCTTGCCACAAGTGGGGAGAGGAGGGCAGTTAGGACAGAGAAGGGACCATTATGACAATGGCAACTGGAAACGATCTCTGAGTGCTAAAGGAGGTTAAGGGGGTTAAGGGATATGCATGATACCCTTTCACTAACAATACTGCAAACCACAATGAGTGAGAGAGAGAGAGAGAGACAGACAGACAGACAGACAGAGACAAAGCGGGGAGTGGAGTGGGAGAGTGGCAGGAGGGAAACTGGGGACACTGGGTGGTGGGAAATGTATATTGATGAAGGGACAGGTGTTGCAATGCTGTATGACTGAAACCAAATCATAAATTTCTGTTTACCTCACAGTGAGTGATTTAATTAAAAAAAATTAAATAAGGGGATGGAGCAATAGCACAGCAGGTAGGGTGTTTGCCTTGCTTGTGGCTGATCTGGGTTCAATTCCCAGCTTCCCATATGGTCCCCTGAGCACTGCCAGGAATAACTCCTGTGCATCGCCAGGTGTGACCCAAAAAGCCAAAAAAAATTAATTAATTAATTAATTAAATGAAGAGTGGGTTAGGAGCAAGCACACTTCAGTGCCTGCAATGTTCATGCAAGGAAGAGTCACTATCATGGGACTATATAAGTATAGTTAGACCCAAAGGTTTCCTAAAAGGGTTACAAGGACCCAGTGAGATAGCTAGACAGGCTGGAGCACAACTTTGCAGCAGGAAGCCCGGGTTCTATAGCCAACACTACATGGTTCCAAGGACCTCAAGGAGTGACCCCTGAGCACTTAAGAGTTGCAGTGAGGCTCAAAACACAGAACAAAAATAAATAGGAGGATTCTGGAAAACAATATAACTCGAGAGCAATTCAGTCTTTTCTATTCAAGAATTTAAGTCCTAAACAGCAACTGATGTTAAAATACTTTAGTACAGTCCTACTTCTGTTCCCCTATCCTGCTTCTGGAATTATCTTTTATGACCTTGAGTTTACTCATTTCATTGCATCTCATGTAGGGAACCTTCCATTAAACCTTCAAAATCTAAAGTGATCACAAATAACTATATAAAGTAGTAAACAGGGAAAGAGACTTTACGTTCCGCCAAGGCCACTACCTGCAATACTCTTTCTGCTGGTGTGGGCCTGGAGGTGCAGTGTGGTGCTCTGGGGCCATGAGGCCCACAATCAGCAGTACAGATGAGGGGTGCAGGGCTTGTGCTGCCAGTGTTCTACCTAAGGTCCAGGCGTGCCAGATATATGCTCCAACCACAGACTCACAGGTATATAATGGTTGAAAATCATAACTCAAGCCATATCATGGGTGCTAAGAATTTTTTTTTTTTTAATTTTTCAAAACCTTGACAGACAACTCAAAGGACTGAGCAATGCTTTTGCGCAGGAGGCCTGGATTTGATCCCCAACACCATGGAATTCCCTAGTACTGTCAAGAGTGCCCCTGAAGCACTGAGCTGGGAGCTGCCTATAAATGCCAGAGTGTGAGTCCAAAATTAAAATAATAATCTACTTTTCCAAGGTAAAGTAGTAAATGTGACAAAGTTTAATGTCGACTTCAGTAAGTTTGAAAAATGCAGTTAGCTCTCTAGAGCTAGTACTTAAACAATTAAATTTTAAAAGGGGGTATAGATGAAAGTCATTAGACTGAGACTTTAACCTGAACACTTTGTAACTTTGCACATGGTGAATTAATAAAAGAATTAAAAAAAAAAGTCATTAGAGGAAAAAAATGAAGCAATTACAAAGGCAAATTGGCTAACAAAAAATATATACCAAGATGGTCAATTTCACTGAAGCCATGCCAGCAATTATAGTCAATGAAGATGACCCAGCTACCTCCCAATTACAAGACAGCGACTGTAACATTCTGAAAAAGCAAAATACACCCGACTACTCAAGTTATGTATTTCACAAACACATATGATGCAGAATTAAACCACAAGCATACTATGTATGCTGACTATAAGAGACAAGTTTTAATATAAAGACACAGGTTGAAAGTAAAGATTGTTTAACATCAAACTTAAACAAATTGCTCTACCAAATGAAAAGTTCTGGCTCGTTCCAATAAATGACAGGTATACAGGAAATGTGGAATTGGTCACTCAATGAGGAGTGCATTTTATATATGGATAAGTCACACCAGTTTCTCTGGCATGAGCACTCAAGTCTTAGACACAACTCTCTATTTCTACCACTTGGCTTAAGCTATCCAAGTATAAAAGGCGGAGGGGGAGAACAAGAACAACCTAGAATCAGGATCTAAGTACTTATCTGCCCATCTCTAAAATAAGCATTTTCTGGGATGAGAAAAAAATTACCTGAAAAATAATGTTTTAACTATCTTACATCCTTTCAGATACTCTGATATAATTATGTATATATGCGTTTGCAAAATATGAATTCTAACATATTTTCAGAACTCTAACATAGTTTCAGAAATGATTAGCAATACATCTTTAAAGGAAATAATTATATGAATATTTGAAAGACTATCTCAGACACAGTTGCAAAAGATCCATGATAAACTTGTCTTCAATAATCAAAGATTTTCCTAAGTAATGCTTTTCAATTGCTCCTCAGAATATTTTAGTGGTGCTCACAGAATATTATGAACAAAATGAAAATCAAAAAATGCAAAACTCGGGGCTAGAGAAATAGCACAGCGGGTAGGGCGTTTGTCTTGCACATAGCCGACCCGGGTTCAATTCCCAGCATCCCATATGGTCCCCTGAACACTGCCAGGAGGTAATTCCTGAGTGCAGAGCCAGGAGTAACCCCTGTGCAGTGCCAGGTGTGACCCAAAAAGAAAAAAAAAAATGCAAAACTCTTTGGGGCTGGAGCAACAGCACATGGGTAGGGTGTTTACCTTCACGTGGCCGACCTGGGTTGGATTCCCAGCATCCTATATGGTCCCTTGAGCACTCCTTGAGCACTGCCAGGAGTGATTCCTGAGTGCGAAGCCAAGAGTAACCCCTGAGCTTCGCCGGGTGTGACCCAAAAAGCAAAAAAAAAAAAAAAGCAAAACTCAAATCTTCTGCTAGAGAACATTGAACATCATGATAAGGGCAGAGACATAGTACAGCAGCTAAGGTACTTGTCTTGCATGCAGGCAACCTGTGTCTGATATCCAGACACAGTATGATATTCCTAGCTATAAGTATAGGCTGTAAACATAAGAATGAATGTAAAATAGATCGCTGAATTAATCAGCTATAACCTTAGCAGGGTGTCTACCTAGGTCATGTTATTACTAGATAAAAGAGAGGGACTTGAGTCTAACAAAAACAAAAAAAATAAAGGACTAAACATCTAACACAAACAAACTTTCCAAAAATTTCTCATCATTACTGATGTGGTATCATTACTAAAATAATCACAGAGGCCAAACAACATGCTCTAATTGTAACTCTGCACATACATGCAGAGATGGTACCATCCATCTCTAAGTACAGGGCTGAGCAGCACAGCTCCGAAACCTCAGGCTCTAGCACTGAATCCAGTTTGCTGAGTTTCACTTGGAGTGGCCCCGGGTCACATGAACACCACTCAGAGTCCTCACTCCAAAGTCAACAAACACATTACCACCACAAAGTCACGATAAAATGATGGCTAAAGGCTTTGATGGCTACACGCTTTCTCTTCTTTCAGGCCTCAAACATCACTGTCATTAGCTTTTTAAAAATGAATTAAAAATCCACTATGAAATAAATGAGATGTTTCTCGCTATGCTTATCAAGGATACCACCTTTTTTAGAAAAAAAATAGGAGGGGTCTCACGTGGAGAAAGTTTTAATAAGCTATGGTCTGGCTGTACTCTAGCTAGTATAAAATTCAGTCATAGGTAAACAATGCAAACAAAAAAAAGAGAAAAATACAGAGTGATCATATATGTATCCACACAGGCTGCCAATGTAATTACCTTCATGTCATAGCCATATGTCTCCCGAATGTCCTCATCAGAATCTGTTTCTTCATCATCATAGTCCACTGTTTGTCGAGGGGAAGAAGAAACACTGCTCACCACACGATTAAAAGCAGACTGCTGGAAACTAGGTAAGTGTCCCTAAACAACAAATGATGCAAAATGAACAGACATTCAAAATAAACACAAGTAATCAATGGGTGATTAAGACTGACAGATGTAATAAACATGCAAAGTAGATAACAGAACTCAACAGTTAGTATTTAATTCAACAGTTAAATCATCTGATTATGACGGCAAAGTATTATCTGAAAGATATTTCCATATAACGGTATCACTAACATGACCTAGATATAAATTTAAAAAATAACAAAAAACTACAGATGTATTTAAGGAAAAATGCTCTTTGATAACACAGTTGCCAGCATCTCATTATTTTTTTTAATCAACAGGTAAGATTTTATTTAAAATTTATATACTTATCAGTATTACTACATGAATTAAATAAAATTTTAAAATCTTGGTACAGGGAGATGGCTCCAAGGACAGGAGATATGCTTTGCATACAGAAGCCCAAAATCCAGCTCGCAGTATCACATGCTCTCCCCCAAGCACTGCCAGGAGTAACAGCTCAGGTGCTCTAGCTAGGATCCATCCCAACCGGAAGCAAAAAAATGAAAATCTTGAACTTGCCTGTAAGTCTGGATTGGCAGCTGCTTTTTGGAGTTCTGCACTGATAATCTTTTCTGTTTTTTCTCGAGCTGCCTGTTCTACCATACGCTGGCTTAACACAGAGAGTTTGGCCAGGGCAGAGGACAGTTCATCTGTGGCTAGGGCCTGCCGGGCTCTGTCTTGCCAACTCATAGCACGTTCAGTCAAGCACTGCAAGGCCTCTCCTTCAGGCAATCTGACAGGCAATTTCTGAAGGGATACCAGGAGTGACAGAATAGTCTCCAGTCTTGGCCTCCGAGACCTCATACATAGAGGGCAAAGGAATTTAACTTCTTTAGCCTGCCAGCTAGATCCTTTTTTCTGGGAACTTGATTTAGGAAGGGGAACACAGCTGTTATGGAACCAGTCTTTGCAAAGCTCACACTGTAGCATAAACCCACTGGCAGTCTTGCGACAAATGCAGAATTTTACTTCTTCTATGCGATCCACCATTGTCATCTTGGCTAGGTTGGCTGCTCTGAGGGAATGCATGGCTTCAATTTCTTTTTGCTCCCGTTCTTTGAAAACTGCCACCTGTATACGACAGCATTTAATTGAGAGGAGTCACTGCAAATTATTTCAAAATACTGAATACTATCAGCTGAGGGTTCGTCTCCAAATTGTGATCTCATGGTGACAAAACACTGCCTTAGGAAAGTTATCAGGCTGTGGAGATAGCTCAAAGAACTGGAGGCACATGTCCACGAGTCTCCCAGATTTGATCCCCAGCCTAGCATGGTCCCCCAAGCACAGGAGGGGGACTATGAGCAAAAATGAGTGTGGCTTAAAAACCAAAAATATAAAAATTATCATTTTCTAAAATTTCGAGCACCCTGACAATTGTGACCTAAATTTGAAGTCTGGTTCTCACACTTAAACTGATCAGGAGCACAAGTTTTCTGAATTTTGGTATTCTAAAAAAATTAGGTACTGCCAATCTTTAAATGGTTTATTTAAGGATTAAATAAGATAATATATGAAAACCAGAGAAAAGCTGAGGTTCAGTCCCTGACACTGCTTAATGCTCCAAGCACTAGTAAGAAGTAACCCTCGGGCCACAAGTGTGGCCCCAAAATATAAGCAACAACAACAAACAGTTGCTACATGAAAATGCCTAACTCGGTGCCTGTTACAAGATAAATAATATAGTCCCCCATTTTTTATCATTCATTACCTGAGAGTAATTTCTTTATGAATCAATTAGCAGAACAAAAGCCTGATAACCCAAATACAACAATGTTTTATGTAATTCACATAAAAAAGAAATAAATTAAAGTCAACAAAATTGAAATATCAAAAAAAAAAATTTTGCATTTTCCTTTTAAACTCTGGTATAGTATTTGAAACAATTTTTAATTTCCAGTCCAACTGGTCTGATAAGAGTCTTGTTATGACTCTCTCTATGAAAAGTCATTTCCATTGGCCTCAAAACCAGATCATCTGTACACAGAAATGATTATGTCAAGTTACTTTATATATAATTTTCCATTATTATGTATTTCTCAAACACTTTATTGTCTCTTTACTTCCAGGGGCCCCTTAACATTCTCAAAAAAAAAAAAAAAGAGTGGGGGAGACATAGGTAGCTCAAAGGACGACTGGCCATGCTCTGCACCCTAAAGACCATGTTTGAGCCTTAGTCCTTGAGAAGCACCGGTGGCAAGCACTAAGCACTGCCAATTACGGCACCCACCCCATCAAAAACCAGTAAATTAACAACATTTAATGGTTATTCACTATGATGTTTGTTGAAAACTCTAAAGCATATATATCAAGTAACAGTTATCAGCTGAATTGATATAATCCCTTTGAAAATAATATTGAATATAATAGTATCACACATCACAAAATGCTATCAATATCCCATTCCTAAAAGTCAAGTGTAGGAAACTACCTTGAAAAACTGAAAAGACTATATTAAGTTCACTATATTATTACTATTCTGTTTTGTTTTGGGGTCATACATGATGGTGCTCATAGTTTAATGTCTGGTTCTGTGTTTGGGTGGCCATGGGGGAATATATCCGGTGCCGGGGATCAAACCCAGGTGAGCTGCATCCAAGGTAAGCATCCTACCAGCTGTACTATCTCTCTGGCCCCAGTAGTTCACGAAATTATTATTCAAAACTGTGAATTTTTGTGGTTCTTAGGCCACTCCCTATGGTGCTCAGGCTTACTCCTGGCTCTGCACTCTGGAATCACTCCTGGTGATTCATATGCTCAGGGGAACATATGAGGTGCAAGGCAACAAACCTGGATCAGACACGTGCCAAGGCATTTCCAGCCCTAAAACAGTGAACTCTTGGGGCTGGAGTGATAGCACAGCGGGTAGGGCGTTTGCCTTGCACACGGCCGACCCGGGTTCGATTCCCAGCATCCCATATGGTCCCCTGAGCAACGCCAGGGGTGATTCCTGAGTGCAAAGCCAGGAGTAACCTCGTGCATCGCCGGGTGTGACCCAAAAAAGCAAAAAAAAAAAAAAAAAAGGTGAACTCTTGATAAGAGTCAAACAGTTCAATATTAGAACGAAATTCAATAAATTATGGACAACTTTATAAGTAGGCAACTATTAAAAGAACTACAATAAAGAAAAGAGCTATGGAGAAGGCAATTTTAAGGAGAAATCAGAACAATAAACTTTCTATATATTTTGATTACAAATACTAAAAAGCCATATGAAATATATATATAAAGAAGATAAAGACAAGAACCTCTTATGGCTACGAACAGGGTATAGGTTTTGCATGCCAAAGGCCTGGGTTTATTTTATTTATTTTGCTTTTTGGGTCATACTCAGTGATGTTCAGGGGTCACTCCTGGCTCTGCACTGAGGAATTACTCCTGGCAGTCCTTGGGGAATCATATGGGAAGCTGGGGATTGAACCCGGGTCAGCCTCGTGCAAGGCAAATGCCTTACTCACTGTACTATGGCTCTGGCCCCCAGGCCTGGGTTTAAAACCAGCACTGAATGGTCCCCCTGCCACTGTCAGAAGCAACCCCAGAACACTGTGTCAGGAGCAGCTGCTGAGCATTACCAGGTGTGGCCACCAAACAAAACAAAGAACATAAAAACAGGTACAAGATAAAAGCTTAAAACAGCTGAAATACAAAATACTTTGCATGTTCCTTACCCAGGCACTACCAAAACCCAGCCTGGAATACCCTTACCATTGTGTGGCCAAGCACCAAAAAAAAAAAAAACCAAAGAATATCAAAAGTCAAAGTGTTAGTACTTTCAAAGAACTTTGAATTTGCCAAATAAACTTAGTATATATTACATGATTTCTTACCACCATGGCTGTATCCCTAGTTTCCTCCAATCCTTCATCCAGATCACTAAGAGGTTCAAGGTCCAGATCCTTTTCCTTCTCTTTTTCTATTAGTTCCTTTACTTTTTTCCTTCTGTTTTTACCACTCCCATATATACCAATGTCAGTTCGAGGACTCAGCACCTACAAAATAAAACCAAACACTAAGCTTTGCTTTTCAAAAAGTACTAAGAACAGCAAATGACAGGATAAGAAAAAAATCGTACCAATACTACAAACAGATTTACAAACAAGTCACTATGCCTAGGCATTTTCCCAAGGACTTTAAATATATTATCTAATTCGATTCTTACAACTTTCTGAAGTGGGTTATTATTAGTATTTCACAAACAAGGGGAAAAGAGGCTCAGAAGAGCAACAACTTACCCAAGCACACAGAGCTGCCAGTTAGAGAGCTAAACCTCAGCTATAAAACTACCTTATTCCAAAATTTGTGTTCTTAACTATTCAATTGCTCTAGATGAAAAGGGTAATGAGTATTCAAATCTGTGCTCTGTGAAACAAGATCTCTGAGTGATTATATAATAGTATGTATGTTAAGGGGCCCCTGGAAGTAAAGAGAAAAATAAGTTTAAGAAATACATAACAATACAGAGTTCCAACAATAACGAGATAAGACTCTGGCCGACTTGGGCTGGGGAGAGAGCTCAAAGGGCTGGAGTACATGCCAGAGACCTAGGTTCAATACCTAGGACAGAGCTGGGTGTGGCCCCCAAATAAAAAACTAACATAAACAGCAGCAAGCAAACTGGCTTTTCTGGACACAGTGTAAGATAAACCGAAAGCAAGTCTGCCTAAGTCTCCTGACTTGGTCAACATTTGATATTACATACGACCACAAAACGCATAAATAACCTTCACCAATACAACTACTACTACAACCACCTTTAGGTGCTAAATGATCAACTTTTCATGAGGGCATAGACTTGAGTGTATGTAAATTACTCTTTACCTGGAGCAACGTATGACTAGAATTCTTCTTAAGAAAGGTCCTCCCAGTCCGCTCCCTCCATGCCCGCGCTGCTGCTACCTGGGATTCTACTTGGGGTAACGCATCAAGACGCACAGGGATAGGGCGTCCTTTAGCAGATAAGCTCTCCAGCTGCTCCAGATAAGCATAGTTGCTGCCACTCTGAAAAACAAAAGTATATTCACAAAACCTGCATGTTTTTAGAAGATCTGGTCCAAGAAAATCTGATAATACACTGTTGAAATGTCTTCCTTACAAAGATTAGTATTAATTTTTTCATTTTTAAATTATTTATTTTTATAAGTTATTTCACAATATTTGATTACAATTAATATTTAAACACCAACCCACCACCATTTACACCTTCCCACCACCAAATTCAGGATGTTTCCATCCCAAGCCTCAACCCCTGTCCCAAAACACAAACGAAAGAATATATTTTGTACTGTTTGTTATGAAGAGCTGCTGAACATGCTTACAAAAGAGTGTTCATATAGAAAACAGTGTGAAGATTGTTCCATTTTGACAGGAGTCATTAAGACATTCTATAGGGTATCACTAACATGTTAGGATTTGGATGACATGAGCTTTGGTATATATGTCTAAAAATATGTATATATGCATATGTATACATATATACATATATATATTTCCCTCTATGATTTGTTGCCTACTGTTTGAACCCCATCAAATATGGTATGGTAATTATGGAAAATGAATAGGGAGTGTCTTATGATGTGTCTCGTGGCCGAGACTGGATGAATTTCCTAGTAGACAGAATACATAACAATTCCTATAAGAAATTGTACATGCCCACATAACACTCAATGTTATTCATATGCTACTAAGGGAAGATATCATGTCAAGTGCTAAATAGTGACATTCCAGTAAGAAGATATTTCCCATGTATTAACTCACTTGTGTAGAAAATCATTTTGAAATTTATACTGCAATATGATGAAAAATAAACAGAAAAACAACATAAGCAAAATGCTTAAATAATGAAAAGGTTTTAGTCCTAAGAGATTATCATGATACATTAAATCACTATGGTCTGGGGCTGGAGCCATAGCATAGCGGGTAGGGCTTGCATGCAGCCAATCCGGGTTCGAATCCCAGCATCCCATATGGTCCCCTGAGCACTGCCAGGAGTAATTCCTGAGTGCAAAGCCAGGAATTACTGTGCATCGCCGGGTGTGACCCAAAAGCCAAAAAACAAAACAAAACAAAAAAATCACTATGGTTTGAGGATTAAAACAGACTACTAAGTAGAAAAGAAAGTTCAAATAAATGAGGTAAGAAATGAGTTATTTACTACTACTCCTTCTCATTACCAACTACAGCTATTTGATTACAAAATACCATCTAATTACACACAGACAGAGCCTGAACCCAAGCTTTGTATCCTGAAGAACAGTCTTGTCAACAGAAGTTGTCCACTTGTTTACAGCCAACAAATTTAATCTTCCCACTGAAGAGAAGGTGTGGTGTGTGGTGAAGAAAAAGTTCCTCAAAATGATTCAGGAAACACAGGATAACACCTACCTATACCTGTGACTCTGTCTTTCAATTATAAACTGAATCAACTGAGGATTTGTCAGATATTTGAGAAAAACCAGCTACCAAAACATGTCAAAATTAAACCAAGGAGCTGTCTGATGAAATCAGACTACTTAAAAAATGAACAGAACCAAAAACCACAATAACAAAAACAGGAGCAACTATGCAGTTCCCAGAAAGTCAGCTGAGAAGATTCCTAAGGGAAGAAGTTATTAGAACCTGACACAGATATGCTCTTCTTTAGGTCAGCAGTTTAGTGCAGGCGTGGGGAGCGTCCAGTCTAGGAGTATAAAAAGGGACAGAAACCACGCTTCTTGTTGGCGGCCCATGGCCTGTATGCTTGTATTGCATGGCCCCCAAATGCTGTTATAAATATCTAATTGGTCCTTGACAGAAAATCAACTCCCCACCCCAGGATTACTCTAAGAAAATTACTTTCCTGGGGCTGGAGCAATAGCACAGCATGTAGGGCATTTGCCTTGCATGCGGCTGACCTGGGTTCGAATCCCGGCATCCCATATGGTCCCCTGAGCACTGCCAGGAGTAATTCCTGAGTGCAAAGCCAGGAGTAACTCCTATGTATCACTGAGTGTGACCCAAAAAAAGGAAAAAAAAATTACTTTCATTTTTTTTTTACCAGAGTCCTGCAACAAATGAATATTTTTATACGTAATACTACTAAGTGTTGATTTTTATAGCTATAGGATATATTATATATTCAAGCAGACTTGTTTCTGGGCCACAGCCAGCAATGCTCAGAAGTTACTTCTGGCTCTGTACTCAGGAACGGCATGAAATTCTGCACTCAGGAATGGCTCTGTACCCCTGAAGGGGTTGGGAGGATCTTAAGGGACACAGGGCATGGAACCTGGGACTACATGCAAAGCAAGAGCTCTACCCATTGCACCATCTTTCCAGCCTCTCAAGCAAA
This sequence comes from Sorex araneus, assembly GCF_027595985.1. Lineage (NCBI taxonomy): Eukaryota > Metazoa > Chordata > Mammalia > Eulipotyphla > Soricidae > Sorex > Sorex araneus. The sequence goes on from NC_073307.1 coordinate 79,987,721, forward strand.
CATTCTCCAGAACTTATTTCATTCTGTTTTTAATTGTCAATAAGACATTGTTTCTCTACCTAGAAAATACGCTACTGAGAGGGAAAGTTCTTCTTTTCTTTTTGGTTTTTGGGCTACACCCAGCAGTGTACAGGGCTTATTCCTGACTCTGCACTCAGGGATCACATCTAGCAGGCTCAGAGGATCATATATGGGATGCCAGGGATTGAATATTTAGGTCAGCTAAATGCAAGACAAGCACCCTACCTGCTTTACTATTGCTCGGTTCCCCAAAGTTCTCTTTACACTTCTGCTGGCAGACAACTTTCAGTACTGGAGTATTCAGAAAACATTATTTTTATGCCATTCCTTTTTCATTTACCCTCTTTCTATTTCATTTATCCCTATTATCCCCACACCTTTGGTTTCCCTGTGTTGTTTTTGATATGGCTGTAGGGATGATGGAAAGTTGCAAATGCTCCTGGTGTGGCACTTGCAAATTTCTAGCTGTCTGAGCCACATGTGTCTGAGCCACACATCAGGTGCAGTGCTTGCACACTAACTGGGGATGTTCACTGTGGTCTCTACTAAACTGTGGTGCATGATGGTAATACTTGCTGGGAGTCACTGCAATGCTTACAAACACATTCTTGTCAGAAGTCACATTCCATGGTTATGGATTTCAAACATCATTTTAGTTTTGAGCTTACTCAAGGGTCATCCCCATTTTTGTGGTGCTTCCACACCCAGGCCAGCTGGAAATTGCTTGCAGCATCAGGGTTCAGATAGCAGAGCCATCAGGCTCAAACAGGTGCACCACGAATCATACCCAGTGCGTGAGAGAGACTAGGAGCTTGAACTCATGACCATATACTTGCAAAGCCAAGTACTTTAAGCCCATAAGCCATTTAACCCAGGCCTATATCTCATCACTTTAAAAGCAATACAGGCAATCCAGAGAGACAGTACAGCAGATCAAATACGTGGTTAGCTGGTTTCATTCCCTAGCACCACATATGGTCCCCTAGCCCCACCAGGAGTAATTCCTTAGCACAAGCCAGGTAAGCCCTGAGTACCACCCAATGTGGCCAAAAAACAAAAATAGAAGAGAAGGAAAAAGAGAAACTGACAAGGGTCAGAGACAGTACAGCAGATAAGGCACTTCCCATGAATGTGGCCAACCTGGGTTCAGTAAGTGGGATACCAGCACACCATAAAATCCCAAATCCTGCTAGAAGTGATCCGAGCAGAGTCAGGAATAAACTTTGAGCATTGCTGGGTGTGGCCCCCATGAGTAAGTAATTGATGCATATGGTGAAAAATTCAAGGAATACATCAAGAGTGACTTGCTACCTACCATTAGAGTTGAGCATCTACTTTTGTCATTTTCCATAGCAGTTAATAGGGGGGAAAATAATGTTTAATAGGTGGTATTTATTTTAAAATATGTTATCAGAGAAAAAGTCACTCTTTTTTTTTTTTGTGGGGTGTTTGGGCCACATTCGACAATGCTCAGGGGTTACTCCTGGCTCTGCACTCAGAATCACTCCTGGTAGTGCTTGGGGACCATATGGGATGCCATGAATTGAACCTGAGTCAGCTAAGTGCAAGGTAAGTGCATTCTCCACTAAACTATCACTTTAGCCCAGAACAAGTTATTCTAAATGTTATTCTTTTCGGTTTGAGGGGGAGACAAATCCAGCAGTGTTCAGGGCTTACTACTGGCTCTGCACTCAGATATCACACTCCTGACAGTCTTGGGAAATCACCTGGGGTCCTGAGAATTGAGGCCTGGTCAGTGCATGCAAATGCCTTACACACTGTACTATTGCTCAGATCCTTAAACATTTTTTTTCTTTTTGGGTCACATTTGGCAATGCTCAGGGTTTATTCCTGGCTCTGCACTCAGGAATCACCCCTGGAGGTGCTCCAGGGACCATATGGGGTGACAGAATTGAACCCGGGTCGGCTACGTGCAAGGCAAACATCCTACCCGCTGTACTAAAGCTCTGACCCTCTAAACATTATTTCTACATGCTTTCTAGGACAGTATTATCTGAATGATAGAATAATTCAAGTCTCTTTACCTGAATAGCTTCCACTTTGGTTGTCCATTCTCGGGCCTTTTGTAAGGCTTCTTTAAGAGACAACACGTTGGGTAGAAAGGCTGGGATGTTCTTAGCTTCATTCACAATGCTTTCTAAACTTGCCATGCTGTGTCGCGGCCTAAGAGAACATAAAAGCAGGGTAAATAAATGGGAAAAAAATCAAACTACCAAAATCAAGTGTATTTTAAGTCTTTTACACCTGAAGTTAGGCATCAACCTGAAAAACACTATCACTCAATCAGCAACAAGTGTTTCGAGATCTGTCACTGTCACTGTCATCCCGTTGTTCACTGAGTTGCTCAAGCAGGCACCAGTAACTAGAGCGATAGGACAGCAGGTAGGGCATTTGTCTTGCACGCGGCCGAACCAGGTTCAATACCTCCGTCCCTCTCAGAGAGCCCAGCAAGCTACCGAAGAGTATCCCGCCCACACAGCAGAGCCTGGCAAACTACCCGTGGCATATTCGATGTGCCAAAAGCAGTAACAAGTCTCACAATGGAGACGTTACTGGATTCTTAGGTAGGCATGGAATTTCCACAGGAGAGCAGATATGGCTCCAAAACCACATTACACACCAATAATAATAGTAAAAGTAAGTCTTCAAAATATACTAACTTATTATATATGAAAAATGTTGTATATAGTCAACATTGATGAGTGATTGAAAACTAAGGGAAAAAAAGTAAAACGTGGCTGAAAGGAAAAATGCAATCACTCTAAGTCTTAGCAAACATAAATTTTACCACAAAAGGAATGGGAAGTAATTAAGGTTAGGAAGGTTCATCATTCCTGAATCCTACTATATGACAGACACCGTGATGTCCTAGAAATTATTTAATACACGAGAGTCCTTAGTTTCCCAATCAGCACCAGAGAGCCTGGCATATGATACCCTCTCCCCATTTTCAGCCTTAACCTGAAATAACCACTTCTTTTGCTAAAATTCTTCCACCTCTTTCTGAATATAAAAAACCTTAAATATGCTATGCATGCCCTTGCGGGCCTTTCTACTTGCTAGATAAGAATGCAGCCAATTGGCCCTGCCGGGCGGTGCCCAACCGGTGCACTTGAGCCCCGTGTTCCCCCCATCACAGTACCCCAATGGCTCTGCCCCCCAGCAGCCCATGCTCCCCCAGTATGGCGGCCGCAAGATTCTCGTCTGTTCTGTGGACAACTGTTACTGTTCTTCCATGGCCAACCATGGCGGCCACCAGCCCTACCCCCGCTCCAGCCACTTCCCCTGGACAGTGCCCTCGCAGGAGTACTCACACCCGCTCCCGCCCGTACCACCTGCCGTCCCCCAGTCCCTTCCTGGCCTGGCAGTCAGAGACTGGCTCGACGCCTCCCAGCAGCCTGGCCACCAGGATTTCTACAGGGTGTATGGGCAGCCGTCCACCAAGCACTACGTGACAAGCTAACGCCACGCGGGCAGGGGCGCTGGGGAGTCTTCCCCCCCAGCCCCCAGTAGCTCAGGAATTACGCGTACAGAGATCTGCCCGACCCTCTTCTTCCTTCATTCCCCAAGTATTTTCCTTTTGGATTTTATTTTGTTTGGGGCTTTGTTTTTGGTTTTAGGTTTTTTTTGGTTTTTTTTTTTTTTTTGGTTTTTTGGGGATTTTTTTTTTTTTTTAAATGACTCTCCTGGACATGGAGGGGTGATGGTGGGAGCTGGCCTGGGCCGGGCCCGCAGGTGGCCTTGGAGTTGGGAAAGCGTCTACCTCAAGGCGCTGAGCGCTCTCTCTCTCTCTTGCTCTCTCTCTCTCTCTCTCTCTCTCTCTCTCTCTCTCTCTCTCTCTACAACTTCCTGCTCTCCTTTTTTTCTCCCACTCTTCCCACCCCCCACGGCTGGAAGGAGCCTCAGTTACCCTCAGACCTTGGAGGGCCGGTGGGGTCCCGACCTGTGAGGAACACCCGCTGCTTCTTCTGTTTGGGGCTCTTTGATCACTGAATAAGGAATGACCTGTAGATTATGGGATTTTTTTTTTTTTAATATTTTTAAACCAAGAATGATTTCTCCTGCTTCCTTCTTCTCACCCTCCTCCCAAATGGAGTTCAAAGGCCACGTCTCAAGCAGCTTTTGGCATCTCTAGCCTCCGAGTGGAATCTTCCAGACAGGAACCCCATGTCCAGGAAAGGGGAACGGAACTTTGCCAATGATAGTGACCACAGCGAAAGCAAATAATAATAATATTAATAATAATAAAGAGAAATAAAAGAAATAATAAAATAAAACAGCATAGCCATTGTTGAGGTCAGCGGGGGAGGAGGGATTGCCCCAAGCTGGGCCCTTGCCTGGATTTTGACACAGCAACTTCCCGTAGCGAGCACTTTGTATGAATCGTGGACTCCCTGTCCTAAGGCACAGGTATTTATTCTGTAATTTGTCTAGAGCACACATCGACATCCAGCCTTCTAATAAACATAATGGCGCAGTCAAAAAAAAAAAAAAAAGAATGCAGCCATTCATGTATAATTTAATAAATCCAACTAAGAGTTCTTAAAAAAAAAGTGATGGAGTCAACTTCATAAAACATTTTAATCTTGTGAGAGTGATTATTAATAGTTATGATATACCACAGTAAGTAAAAAGATAAAAGAAAATACAATCAGAAAATATAGTAGAAAGACCTATTGATTTGGCAGATGAAGGTGTCTTGGACATAACCTCTATGCTTTCTTATTCTCTTGGAATCAAACTTAGTCAGAAAAGCTGGGTCTAGGGTAAGACAGGGATAGGTGAAATGAGCAGAGAAAACATGTTCATAGGAAAACAAAATAAGCATGACAAAGATACACACACACACACACACACACACACACACACACACACACACACACAGAGATGTATAAAGAACCAGAGAGATGAACATGGGGAATACAGGGCAAATGCAAGGGATGAAGCTAGATATTCAAGCAAGGGTCTAGAGTCAGAGGTACAAGCTTACTTGGCCTCTTTTCTGAAAATAAAATCATCCAACAATGAGGCCAGAGAGACAGTACAGAGGTAAGACACGCAGCTGACCCCACTTCAAATCCCTGGCACATAAACATGATCCCTCAAGCACTGGTAGGGATCACTCCTGAGCACTAAGCAAGGAATAATCCCTAAGCATGACCACCGATGGCTAAACACCCACACTCGACTCCCCTTACTCCAAATTTTTAAAAAATCATTCAGTACATACAGGGAAATCTAATTTTGTTTTGTTTGGGAGCCACAATTGGCAATGCTCAAAGCTTACTCCTGCTCTGTGCTCAGGGATCACTCCTGGTGGTACAAGACCATATGCCATGCCAAGACATTCAAAGCAAGCACCTCATCCCTATATTAGCTCTCTGGTCCCATAAACCTACTTCCTTCAAACGAAACAAAAAGGAAGTGTTCCACTATTGCACCCAGACAACCCTCCCACCATTCTTCAAAGCCATGGCAATATTGCCTACTTTGGGAAACATGGACTAGAGATCATGCTGGATCTTTTAAATCAAGTTAAGGAGGCTGGACTTCATTCCAACTTTATGCAAGGGTATCAAATAGTCATACTGTAGTTTAGGATATGGAAAATGGGTAAGGTCACAGGGAGACCCTTTTGCTGTGATAGCAGTCACCTCCCTCCCAACCCCACCATAAAGAAAGAAAATGAGAAACACTGAAAAATATAATGAGCAAGACTTGGTAGTTTGAGTGTAAGGGAATAGAAGAATTTGGAGTAAAATGGGAAAGGCTTTAAATCTGAGGTGTGCTAGATTTTTGCTGCAGGAATCATTCCTGCAGGCCTCAAGGAACCATGTGGGTTGCCAGGAATTAAACCCAAGCAGCTGAATGCAAGGATAGTACCTTACCTTCTGTACTATCTCTCCAAACCCAATCATACTCATTTTTCAAGGTTCTACCTAGTTCTTTCTTTTTCCACAAGCCTTTCTTCTAACCATTAAATTTAATGCTCTCTTAACCTCTAAATCTTTAATTCACAGGTGCAGACTACACCTGAAACTCTCCATATAAAAACTACAAAAATATAAAATAGATAAAATAAAACATATTTATTTATATGTCACTGTCATCCCGTTGCTCATCGATTTGTTCAAGCGGGCATCAGTAATGTCTCTCATCGAGAGACTTATTGTTACTGTTTTTGGCATATCCAATACGCATGGATAGCTTGCCAGGCTCTGCCATACGAGCTCCATACTTTCGGTAGCTTGCCGGGCTCTCCGAGAGGGGCGAAGGAATCGAACACAGGTCGGCCGCATGAAAGGCGAATGCCCAACCGCTGTGCTATCGCTCCAGCCCATATTCATATGTACAAAATACAAATATATAAGATAAATATAAAATCTATATAGAAATATTGGTAACTGTTCAGGAAAACACAATTTCTCTTTCTCTTTTGGGGGAAGAGGCCATACCCAATGTGCTCAACACTCCAGCAGTGCTCAGGGGACATGTGGTGCCAGGAACTGACCCCAAGCCTCCAGCATGCAGAGCACACTCTTTTGAGCTATCTCACCAACCCATTTAACAAAATACACTTATATGTCCCTCCTCCAATTCTACTGTCTGAATTAATAAAGAGGTAATGCCACGAGTATGTGTTCACCTTGCCTGTAGGCAGACCTTAGCCTTCTCTTCCCATCGCTCAGAGACTGTAAGGAGCTCCTGTAGTTCAGCCATTGCTTTCTCCACAGCATGATGGGGTGCTAGTCCCACCCCAGAGTCTATCAGTTTCTTCATGACATCCAAAGTGACTTGCTGTGGATCTGACAAGGTCAGTCTAACTTCATCCAACCATCGAGCTTGTTGTAGTTCTTGCTTTAGTCGAGCTAATTCAGGTAACTCCACGTAGAGACTAGACCCCATATCTATCAAAAGCTGGAGTTTGGAAGAGTCTGGGGTTTCATCCATCATGGCCTCTTGAGCGCGTTCATGAAATTCTTCCACATCATCCAGCAGGTTCTGAAAAGGTCAAAATTTAAAACATTTTAAAAATAAACCAAAAAACACAAGTTTAAAAGATATAAAATGAATATGGAATAGTCATAGTTTAGGCAACTGTTAAATTCTAGATCATTTCACCATATAGCACCTAATCGGTATGACAGCTAAATGCATATAGATGCTTCTTTGTAATCATTTACAATCTTACTTTTAAAATGTGATTACAAAACAGTCAATGACTACAGTCAGAGAAACAGAGTGGATAAGGTACCTGCCGTGCATATGGCTGACCCAAGTTTGATCTCCAGGACCATATATAATCCTCTAAGCAATACCAGGACTAATCCCCAAGCACAGAGGCACAAGTAGCCCTGAACACAGCCAGGCCCAACCACCACCAACCCAAACAAAAAACAAAAAACAACAACAACAAAAAAAGCTAATGATTAATGACTTAGATGCAAGCATGACTCCAAAGCGTTAAACTAAATATGCAAAGATATTATTGCATATTATTGCATATTGTCTCAAAGGAACTTATTTTTCTAACATGCAAATCCAGACAATAAATACATAAACGTTTATTGTGCCTTAAACATAAAATAGGGCAACATAATAAAGGCCATAAAGCACAGGGAGGCATATAAATGCAATGGATCTTAGAAGAATAAAAACTACAATGAGATGGAGATGGGAACCATATGAAGATCTGATAAAAGAGCAATTCAGTCAGAGCAAATAGTAACTGAAAAGCTTTCGAAGAGGAATAATCTTGGTGTTCAGTTTCTAAACGACTTTAGACGACCATAGTTAGAAAGGGAAAAATATAAAGACTAGCTCAAGTCAGATAACATGGTACCTTGTTAAGTACAACGAGTTTGGATTTCAATGTAATAGATCTAGAGGACCACTAGATTTTAATTAGAGGGAACTGATATTTGATTTATATTTTATAAAACCACTCTACAACCTGGTACTAAATAAAAAGTAAAACTGTCAAGGACAAAAGAAGGGAGGTCAGTGAAGAGGTTATTGGAGCAGAAGTGATAATCCTTGCTCATGAGCAACCCAGGTTTGATTCCCAGCCCCTTATATGGTCCCCCAAGCATCTGCCAAAAATGATCCCCGAGTGCAGAGCCAGGCATAAGCCTGAGTACTGCCTGGTGTGGCCCAAAAACAAAACAAACAAAAAAAGGTTACTGAAGTCATCTGGGCTGGAGCGATAGCACAGAGGGTAGGGCGTTTGCCTTGCACACATCCAACCCAGGTTCGATTCCTCTGCCCCTCTCGGAGAGCCCAGCAAGCTACCGAGAGTATCCCGCCCGCACGGCAGAGCCTGGCAAGCTACCCATGGCGTATTTGATATGCCAAAAATAGTGATGACAAGTCTCACAATGGAGACCTTAGTGGTGCCTGCTCGAGCAAATCGATGAGCAACAGGGTGACAGTGACAGTGACAGAAGTCATCTGAAGAACTGATCATAGAGCAGTGCTTCTCAATTTTTTCCTGAGGAGCCTAGTTCCAACCTTGTTTCCTTCATGGCCTCCAGTCCCATGCCTAAGGCTGCCATTATTTTCACCTTGGTCCCCTTGGTCATATAGAGAGCTCTATGGTCCCCGAATTGAGAAAAGTTGGGTTAGAACATTTTGAACAACGGAGATGATGACAAACAATTCACTCTGGGATACTTTTGGGAGATGAAAGCACTTGTTAATTAAGATGGTATATAAAGAAATAAAGGACTCAAGAATTTAGATTTATTTTGTTTAAATGTTGTTTTCGTCTGTGGGGGTAGGGGAGGTGGGTGGGGGCCAGGGCAGACATACTTGGTGTGCTCTGGGGCAGACCCCAGCTTTGTGGTCCTGGATGCTCCAGGCACTATGTGGGAGACCATGGGCTGTCAAGAATCAAATCTGGGGGCTGGAGCAATAGCACAGTGGGTAGGGCGTTTGCCTTGCACACGGCCGACCTGGGTTCGATTCCCAGCATCCCATATGGTCCCCTGAGCACCGCCAGGAGTAATTCCTGAGTGCAGAGCCAGGAGTAACCCCTGTGCATTGCCAGGTGTGACCCAAAAAGCAAAAAAAAAAAAAGAATCAAATCTGGCCCTCTCACATGCAAAGTCCACACTGAGCTATCTCTTTGACTTTCATTAAAAAAAAACTTTAATTGGGGGCTGGAGCAAGGTAGGGAGCTTGCCCTGCATGCAACTGACTCAGGGTTCAATTCCCAGAACCCCGTGTCCCCCAGCTCCACTAGGAGTGATCACTGTGCCCAGAGCCAGAAGTAAACCCTAAGCATAGCCAGGTGTAGGGGGGAAGGGGAAGAAAGAAAGGCATTAAAATAATGTGGCTCCATGGTATACCTAATGCCTTGCTTGCCTAAGGCTCTGAGTTTGACTCCTGGCACCCCAAAAAGAAAGGGGAGTTAGCCTTTTAGTCTGTAAAAAAAAAAAATGTGACGTATGACAGGCATGCTGCATAAAAGAAAAAAAAAACACTCAGAAAATGTAGGAATCAACAAGATATAGGTGATATTTACTGTCATGGAGAAATAATATAGCAGGGGTCTTGGGAAAAAAAGGGCCATGACTCATAAAACAGTCAAACATTTAGAGGTCAAACTAAGAAGAAAACAAAGCAGAAAAGATCACCAAAAGAGGAATTGTGAATGAGCTAAGAAAACCAGTTGTGTGTGGGGTCACAGACATTTAGTAAGTTTTTCAATAACAAATGAATGGTATTAAAATGCTCTAATAAAATACATTAAAATACATTAAGACAACTGACAGAAGAGTAAACAAGTTTATAACCTTTGTAGAAATCATTTTTTATATTCTACTCATTACCAAATATACCACAAATCACAAAAAGATGATTAGCTGTACAAATTATTAAATGTACATTTTCAAGACTTTACATAATCAATAGAAAAAATAAAGATCTGGTAATATCCATTTTTATAAGTCTATGAACCAATTTTTAAAAATCATTTATTGTATCTGTATCAAACAGGAAGAGGCCAGGTCTACAATTAATATACTAAAAAAAATTTTTAACTAGCCATACTGTCAGAATTTTAAAAAGGGAATAGAGACTAAGAATGAAGCTCAAAGATTCTGACTGCTCAGGAACAGAGTGATAGCTTCCTGAGTGCAGAGCCAGGAGTAAGCCCCGACCAACACTAAGTATGGCCCAAAAATGAAAAACAAACAAACAAAAAAACTGGTCTTGAAGCTGGAGCAACAGTACACCAGGTAGAGAGCTTGCCTTGCAGGCATCTCATCTGGGTTCAATCCCCATTACTCTACTTTGTCCCCCAAGACCCTCCAGGAGTTATCTCTGGTCACAGAGCCAGGAGTAAGCCCGTATCAGGTGTGGCCCAAATCCACCACCACCCCACCTCTGCAAAAAATAACTGCAAACATGAAAAACAAATTAAAAATCAAACAACCGCAACAACTAAAGCAGTGTAGATGCAATATTCTCTTCACAATAGCCAATTCTATATATTATCCAAGAAAGGAAAGTAATACTTTACCTTTACTTGTCGGGCTTGGCTGATGACACATGGCAGACTGAAAAGCTGTTGAACAAAGGCCTTCAATTCTTCCACTGTTAGTTTGGTCCGAGTCCTCCCACTATCTGGGCTCTGCCTGATGTGAAATAATATTGAAGCGTAAGAAAAATTCACAGTCATTCTCTTATGAAAGAGGCTTCTTCTGATCCAACATTTTTTAATTATTTATATTTGCTGACCGGCACCTGCCTGGTTAGCAGTGCAAGAACTGGCAGTTATGAGCAAATTGGAAGACAGCTGGTTTTCAACCTTTTTATACCTGCGGACTAGCATTGGTCCATGGACTGGTGCTTGAATAATAGTGATCACTTCTGAAGAATTTTAACTTTTAATTACTTGAAGATTCAACTCTCTAAATCATAGTTCTTCCTACTTACAAGTATTAACAATTTCAAGCATTCAGTAAATTCCTCCATTAAATTAGTAACATCATTGATAAAATTAAACCCTCTGTCTCAAGAAGCTTAAGATGTGGAACAAGGGCTTGAAGGCACAGTGCAGTGGCTTACTACTCCTGCCTTTCAAGGAGGCAGTCAAGTTCAAATACCTAATGTCCCACATGCACTCAGCACAATCCTGTCAGCTTTGCTATCTGCAATTGTTGATGCTGTAATCACGTTCCAACTGTACCAGTCTGTTGTGTATGACGATCACAAAAAGGGGTGTGACCCCTGTGGGCACCACAAAGAAATGGTGAGCACCATAAGCAGGAAGTGCAATCCCTGGCAAGCACATGGGTGAGCACCACTACACACTAAAGGCTTGTAATAGTGAGCAGCGTGTAGTAGAAGCACAGTAACCTGAGAAGTAACCTCCAGCGAGGACCACAGACAGGCATACGTGCAGTCCCTGGTCAACATAACAAAAACAACAATGAACTGGAAGACAGGGAATAGAAAGAAAGATGTGGAAAACATCATTAATCTGGTATAGGTGTCAACTAACCCTTAAAATTGAATTTGTGCATGTCCACTTTTCTAAGAAAAGAGTTCTAGGTGAATGAAGTTCCAGTCCAGCAGTGTAACACATGCCTCATGTTTGTGAGGACACGAGAGGCCCTTATGTTGAATTTCTGGCAACACACAAAAGCTTCCCTGCATCAAGGTTACTCTGCTGCCACCTACCTTTATGTATGTTGTATCATTTGTTTATTTTAAAATACTAATTTTATACCTATGCTATGCTAGGCATTGTTTTAAGCAAGAAATGCATCAATAAAAAAATAACACCCCCCAACCCTGTATCATAGCATACATTCTAATGATGTCAGGGAGGAAAGAAAGAGTAAGTAATTTTAGTGTATCAGGTGTTTACAGGGCAAGAAGAAAAACAAAGCAGTAAAATAAGATAGCGTTTTACAAAGAATTATCAAAGAGGCATCTCCAAGAGTGATATATATGAAAAATGTCAGGAAAGAAATTACCTGGTTACTAGGGGAAGAGAACCCCAGGCAGAAGGAATAGCAAGCACGAAGGTTCTAAGAATATACCTAGAGTACATAAAGAACAGCAAGGGAAGGTGGTTTGCAGAGTGGAGCAAAAAAGGATGAGAGTGGCAAGAAGTATAAATAAAATTAGGGCATTATTGGTGGAGTGAAAGGCAAGATCATAAGAAGTTCAAGATCATGTAAAATTTCAGTCCGTTTAATTTGAGTTTTATTCCAAAAAGCATAGGAAATTCCTGGGAACTTCAACTGTCCTGAGTCTTACCTGTGTTTCTGCTTTTTGCTCAGAAGCAGCTGAGCCACAGAAGCACAGGTCTCAGCTTCTTTAACAGCATCCCTAAGTTTCCGAAAGAGATCATTTTCTGGGTATTTCCTATCCTCAGCATCTTCCAGCATTACCCGTAATTCAATCAAGTCTGTGAAAAGGCCATTTAAAGATATTTACCAATCTCTCAAGGTGAATCATCAACCTAATAACAAATATACCACAGATGTAAAAATCTTAGCAATGCAATAATAGATTACCAGTTGATCAGAACTCTTATAATTTCCCTCATATAAAGGAATTTCTTTGTCATTAAGACTTTAATGTTAAAGGGCTGGAGCGATAGTACAGCAGGTAGGGTGTTTGCCTTGCACGTGGCCAACCCGGGTTCGATTCCCAGTATCCCATATGGTCCCCAGAGCACTGCCAGGAGTAATTCCTGAGTGCAAAGCCAGGAGTAACCCCTGTGCATCGCCGGGTATGACCCAAAAAGCCAAAAAGAAAAAAAAAAAGACTTTAGTGTTAGAGGTTAGAGAGAGTACAGCAGACAGGGTGGTGTTTGCCTTGCACATGGCCAATGTGGGTTCTATCCTGGTGGCCCATATGGCCCCCAGATTCCCACTACTACCATCCTATATGATCCCTGCCAAAGAGCCAGGAGGTAAGTCCTGAGCACCATCAGATGTTACCCCCAAACAAAAACACAAACCAAAAAATCATACTTTAATGTTAGTGCACTAGTAATGAATGGCTTCCCAATATATGATATATCTAAGCCAGTTAGCTACACGTTACATTTTACATCAAATTTTAATGAACTTTTCTTTCTGGGTGTGGGGGGCACACACCCATCTGGGCTCAGTGCTTACTGATGCTCTGCATTCAATTATCACTCTTGGCAGGCTCAGGGATTGAACCTGTGGATGGCATGCAAGGGAATCGCCCTACCCATTATACTATCTCTCCAGCCCTTGCATCAACTTTTTCATTTAGAAAAAGATGCACAAATAGAAAATTATATCTATAGTCAAACCATTAACTTAAAATCTCATACGAATTCTAGTATTTTCTTACTGCAGGCAAAACAGAGAACAAGACTGTTTTTAAAGTGGGAATAATTTCATGGTATGCACACAAAAGGAGGAAACTTAACCTTTCTTGTGGCTGAAGTTGGCGGACAACGCTTCTGTAACACGACTGACCCAAGTGTCATAGGATTGTGCCCTGACTTTCACACCATAGAGCAGAGAAGGAAGATCTTCTAATGGGTAGCGGTATCTTAAAAATAAACAAACAAACAAAAACCCACAAATACATAGCAATAAAAATTTCAAAAGACCAACAGCAACTTGAAAATAAGTTAAAATTTTAAGGGGGCTGGGATGCAGCTTAGTAGTAAAGCACACACTTCATATGTATGCTCTCCTGAATTCAAACTTCAACTGCACCACCCCAAAGTATGTATGTAACACAATTATTCTTAGGGAAGTACAATGACCAAAATAATGGGATACTGGGTCAAATAAAGAAAGATCAAATAAAGCTACAGAGTTTTAACAGAGAAAAGTCAGACACACTGAAATAAACTAATGAAAATTTCATTTTAGTTGTCAAATTTAGGCTCAGTACTAAAGGACTGGTCCTCAAAAGAGAAAAGATATATAAGCTATGAAACTATCAGATTCAGGGAAGGGAATTAGAATATTATCGCTTGGTTTTAAAATGAGGAAACAGGGCTGGAGCGATAGCACAGCGGGTAGGGCGTTTGCCTTGCACGTGGCCAACCCGGGTTCGATTCCCAGCATCCCATATGGTCCCCTGAGCACCACTAGGGGTAATTCCTGACTGCTGAGCCAGGAGTAACCCCTGTGCATCACCGGGTATGACGCAAAAAGCAAATAAATAAATAAATAAATAAATAAATAAATAAATAAATAAGATAAAATAAAATAAAATGAGGAAACATTTTATAAAAAACTTCTGGGTACCTAAGACATTTCTTCTGCATGGGGCAGGGGCACAGATCCGTTGGATGGTAGAGACAAACAAGTCTCTCGGGATTACAGGAGCATGTGAGAGCAGAGAGAAAACATGTGGTTCTGCATGCTGAACACTGTCGTTCATCATCAGGAACAAGTTCAAATACTTCTTCTTCTGACATCAGGACACCCTGAAATAAAATTAAAGTCTTTCTAGTTTGTGAAGTATCAAAGAACTTGTCATGTGTCACTTGTCACAATGTTTTTGCTCCGAGCTATGACATAAACATAGGAGTTAAAATAGTATAGCATCAACTCATTGCCCTTTTCTGAGAGTATAAAAGGACATATGCCATAGCCATACCACCGGACCCCAAGCCAAGTTGTCTCATTCAGGACACCCCAGAGGGGGATGGGTGAGGTACCTCACCCAGGGACCCAGTCCTGGCAACTAAAAACCTCCAGAACTTAACCTCCACCATGCTCGTGGCCGTTTTCCACATGCTCAGGCCAAGCCTCAACCACAAATGAATTTTCTCCTCAGCCAAATTCAGCCACACGACATATCATACCTCACACCACTAACATTCCAAGAGTAGTGTACCACATTTAGTGGGGTTTAAAGTAGAAGACAACCAGTTTTAGAGGGAAATATATTTATTTTAAAATATATTTTAAAATATATATGTATATTTTATATTTTATATAAAATATACATACACACATAATACATATATAAGCACACAGGCTCAACCTTCAACAATGTTAGCAATCTCTTATGGAGGGCTTAATGGGCCCTGGGTGAAATAAAACAATCTTCACACACTTTCCTCTAAGGAAACTTTCTGGATCACTTTCGGTAGTTTATTCATAACAAATAACACAAAATGAATGATTTTGGTTCTGCTTTGGGGCAGGGGTGGAAACATCTCAAATATGGTGGTGGGACTGGTGTTCGAATATTAAATATAATAAAATCTTGTGAACTACTCTATAAAATTTTTTTAATTTAATTTTGAAAAATAGTATAGCATCAAAATACTTTCTTTTGGTTTTTGTGGGTAGGGAGCCAGAGCCAGCAGTATACAGGGCTTACTTCTGGCTCTGTCCTCAGGGTCACTCCTGAAAGGCTTGAGAGACCATAAGGGGTGCTGGGGATCAAAGGCAAGTGCCCTAACTGCTGTCAAAATACTTTCTGAAAATAATGGTTAGCAACTTGTTTTAAATGTGCAAAACTAAACATCTGGACATAAGAATGCACATCTGACTAATAAAACTATTTTTAAAATGCGAAGTTTGATTATTACAAAGTTCAAAATGGCTACTTTTGACAGGAGAGTGATAATTACAATCAGGAGGTCAAAATAAAATCTACTTAGACTTTCAGGGATACAGGTGTAAAGTGAGAAGATTAACTATTACTTTCATATGACTACACATTTCCACAGAAAGTGAAATTAGCAGCGCCACTGACCGTGGATGGCTCAGTGGTTGATCAACTGCCTCCAATTAGTAATTTTTATGTATAACTTTTAAATAAATAAAAATGAGGGGACAGAGAATATGTAGAGGGGTTAGGCACTTGCCTTGTATATAGCCAACCCCAGTTTGGTCCCCAGTACTGTATACAATCCTTTGAGAACTGCCAGGCATGAACCTTAAGCATAACACCAGGAGTAGGCTCAGGGTGTAATCCAACATCATCCTTAACTCCCAGTGAAAATAAATTCTTTCTATAGGTCAGTTTTTAGTCTATTCTTCAAGTGTCAAGTATAGGGAATAAATACTCAGCTAAACGTACCATTTGCACAACGGACTCTCTTAATCGTGTCTCTTCTTCAGTCATGAGAGTCAATTCTTTGCAGACCATGGCAGCCAGTCCAACATCTAAGCATTCTGGATCTGCTGCCATCTTGAAAATGAGTTCCTCGTGTGAAAAGACACAGTGGCGTCTTAGCCGTCGGTAATGATTAACACACTGGCGTCCAATAGGTAACTGAAAAACACCGAAAGATTCTCAAATTTAAATACTTGCTGATGCTGTATTTCAGAGCAGAACTATTATTCACCCTTGGATTCTCGCTTTTACTATAGGAATCAAGGAAGACAAAATAACATACACCATAAGGACAGAAGAAGGTACTGTAAGCATAAACCTTTCCATAACAGCAGGAACTTTGTCAAAATTCTTCCATGGAAAGTTCCCTTATTTGCTGGTACTGCTGATTTGCTTTTCATTCATTACATGCCATACAAACTCTTTAGACTCGCTTAACATAAAACTGCCCTTTCAGGGAAAAGAAAAAACTCACAGGGCCAGGGAGTGGCCTAACAGGTTGAGTGCATGCTTTGCATATGGGAGGTGCAACTGCAATTCCCAGCACCACATGAACCCATCTGACTGATGTCCAAGCACAGAACCAGGAGTCCAGAGCACTGCCAGAGAATTCTGTGCACCACCCTTCTACCCCCCAAAATAAAGAAAATATTCTTAGTCTACAAATGATTTAAGTGGATAGACACAGTCAATATGTTTCCAAATAAGAAAACAAGTGGGAGAGAAGGCAAGAAGGAGAAAGGGGGTATCAAGAAAAGCAAACTACCTTATATTTCATCCATCGACTGAAAATATATTTTTAAGAATAAACATTAACAGTTAATCTAGGGCCATTGAAATAATTCAAAGATCTGGAGCACAATTCTGCATGTAGGAGCCACAAGTGTGAGTCCCAGCACCACATGACATGGTCCCCTGAGCACCCACATTGGGAATAGCCCCAAAGCACTGCTAAATGTGGCCGAAAACAAGACAAAAACATTACAGTTACTCTTCAAAGTAGGTACTTTATTTTTTAGATTTTTTGAGATGTACCCAGTGGCATTCAAGGCATACTCCTGGCTCAGTGCAGGGCATCACTCTTGGCAGTGCTCAGGGGGTCATATGAGATGCTGGGGATTGAACCTCTATGAACCTTGTACAAATCAAGCACCCTGCCCATTTATACAATCTCTTCAGCTGCCTACGTATTTTAAAGGGGGAATATGAAATATATAAAATGGTAGAGAGGAAAGGGAGATAGTACAGTTTGTAAGGTGCTTGCCTTGCACATGAGGACCTGGGTCCAATCCCTTGGCAGTCCATATGGTCCCCACAGCACCACCAGAAGTGATTCCTGAGGGCAGAGCCTGAGCATAGGCCAGATGTGGTACCCACACCCACTCCCCCCCAAAAAAAAGAAAAAGAAAAGAAAATGGCAGGAAGAACAACATCACCTAATTGTTCATGAAAAGGAAAATAATAAAGGGGTATTTAAAATGAAAATCACAAGGGGCTGAAGAAATAGCTCAATGGGCTGGGCCAGAGTACATGCACTGTTTGCACATAGACAGGAAGCCCAATTCAAGCAAGGAGTAATACCAAAGTGGAAAACCATGAGTAATACCTGAACATTACTTGATATGATTCAAAAGCAGAACAAAACAAAACAAATGATCACAGGAGCAAGCTGGAGAGATCGTGCATGGGCATAAGCTAAAGATATGCTTTATCAGGGCCAGAGTAATAATACAGCAGACAGGGCATCTGCCATGCACATGGCTGACCCAGGTTCAATCCTGGCATCCCATATGATCCCCCAAGCATCACCAGGAGAAATTCCTGAGTGCAGAGCCAGGAGTAAATCCTGAATATTATCAGGTGTGGCCCCAAAACCAAAAAATAAATAAAGACATCCTTTGTATGCAGGAGGCCTGGGTTCAAGTCCCAGTACCAACCACTCTCCCAAGCACCACCAGAAGCAGAGCCAGAAATTACAGGGACTAGGCATGTGGCTCAGTGGCAGAGTACACACTTCGCATGTGTACTGTATGCATATATGATACCCAAGGGTCAATCCCTGGCACCCAAAAATAAACTAATTAAAATAAACTAAAAATCAGAGCTAGACAGCTAATTGAACAAAAAAAATTTGAAAAAATTAGATCTTTATAAAATTCAAAAGTACTTACCGACAGCAAAGAATAGAAGGAATCATATTTTCCCAAAATGATTCAGAAAATACTAACTGCCCATTTAAAATTCAAATAATCAAAACAATGACTAGGTATAAGTTGTAAATCATAACAGCCAATCCAGTCCCCACTGAAATATTCATGACTCCTACCCTCTGAGTTTATACCAATATGGCAATGCCACTAGAACGCATTTTCCAAGGGTGTTAGTAAACGTACAACAGCTACTTGCTATAGAACAGACCCAGTCAGCAGTACAGAAGTTCACAGCTTCAGCAAAGTTGTAACCCTGATTAAATCCAGAGTGATAGGCACGAGGAAACGTCACAACAAACTCGCCAGCACACTGATTGGTCCTGTACACCTAAATGTAAATTGAAAACAGGAATAAAAAATAAAACAAAAAAGGGAGAGAAGACTTTATCAGAAGCATTTAAAACTAAAACCAATGAAACACTAACCTACATATATAAGAAAATAGTGACAGGTTTTAAGAAGTCATTTTAAAGGTAATATCCTTCCTTTAAAATAGTCACTGATAATAAATTTTAATTCATGACAAGAACTGGCAGCCAAGAAAACACCAGAAGGAAAAATTTCACTATTGCTGAGCTAGTAGTTTCCTAACTTGATAAGATTTTTACCAACACGAGAATTTTTTTTTTATTAGTGAATCACCATGAGTTACAGTTACAAACTTGTGAACTTTCATGTTTGCATTTTGTTTATATCCCTCCACCAGTGCCCAGTCTCCTCCACCAATGTTCCCAGTATCCCTCCTACCCTCCCACCCCATCCCCCCCACCCCACCCCACCTCTGTGGCAGGCCCTTGTTCTCTCTCTCTCCTTTTGGGTGTGAGAATTTTTCTTTTAATCCTCATACTGAGTCATAAATAATGGCAAGGAATAGAATTTCCAATTTATGACGCTTTTTGAAACTAATTAGTTCACATATCATATGGAGATAAATCCCAAATCAGTCTTCCTAAAGTGTAAAGTTGGAAAAGTTCCAGATTCTAGGATACGTTAATTCTTAAAAGACAAAGTGGTAGTTACTCAATCTTTCTAATCAAAGAAATAGTACATATTTTATTATAAATCTCAAGTTCATTAAATTTAAACTTTATCAGTAATCAAACCAATTTCGCTTGAAGAGAAATTCCAGCTACAAAATAAAGCATTTGTGTGGTTTTATCCAATCAAGGTTAGACCACATTTTGCAGGGCATGGGGGGGCAGGCAGGGAATGCTCAGGGGTTACTCCTGGCTCAGTAGACCATATGGGATGCCGGGGATCAAACCCTGGTTGGCCATGTGCAAGGCAAGCAGCCTACCTTCGGAGTTATCCTATTGGCCAAAAGGCTAAATTACTTTTTTTAAATTTTTGTTCTTATTACATATTTAAAAAAAAAATTTAACTGAATCACTGTGAGATAGTTACAAAGTTGTTCATGACTGAGTTTAAATCATACAATGTTAAAGCACCCATCCCTTCACCAGTGTACATTTCCTGCCACCAAAGTCCCCATCCCCAGTTTCCCTCCTGCCCTACCCTCCCCACCACAGCCTGCCTATGGTAGATACTTTTCTTCTTTTTCTTCTTTCTCTTCCTCCCTCCCCCTCTCTCCCTCCCTCCTATCCTCTCCCTCCCTTCCTCTCCCTCCCTTCCTCTCTTCCCCCCCTCACCTCCTCCTCCCCCCCTCTCCCTCCTCCCCCTCTCTTGCCCCACTTTTTTCCACTGTAATTTGCAATACCATTACTGAAAGGGTATCATGCAAATCACTTCACATCCTTTCAGTTCTAATTCAGTGATCATTTTCAATTATCACTGTCATAACTGTCCTTTCTCTGTCCTAGCTGCATAAAAGTATTTAATATTAAAACTACTGAAGGGGATGGAGCAGGTGTGCCCTCTCCAACGGCTCCAGATGAAAACCCCAGCAGCCACGAGCTTCCAGAAGCAAAATCCAAATATGCGGGTTCCAGGACTAAAGGATCCATCTCATGGTGACAGTGGAGAGGGGCCCTCCCTCCCCTTTCCCCGCCCGCTTGGGGTCCTGGCTGTCATGCCCATGATGCCTCCAGGCACCACCTTAGCACATCAACAGCCTTGATCCAGAGACTCCCAAATGAATCTCAAAATGGATTAGCTCCCTACAGAGATGTTTCTGGACCCCAATCAATTACCATTTTAGAATTCCAGAAGCATGCGGCCACTTTTGTGGCCACACGACCTCTCATGATATCCATAATAAGCAATACAATATAAATTGTCTAGCATCTGCCCCTGGCAGGCAGGCTTGAATGGTGGTGGGAAAATTCAAGCAAACCATAATGCCCAAAAGCAGAGTATGGGGGAAATGGTCTGCCACAAAGGCAGGGAAGGGCTTGGATGGGGGAGGATACTGGAGACATTGTTGGTGGAAAATGTGCACTGGTAGAAGATGTGTGTTCAATCACCGTATGACTGAAACTCAAATATGAAAGCTTTGTAACTGTATCTCACAGTGACTCAATAAATATAAATAAATAAATGGACTACTGAAGCGACACACACAAAAGAAGACTCACAGGTACACCATGTTCCATTAGCACATTGGGGTTCATAATGGTGACTAATTGATGTAGGAGATCAGGCTGAGATTCAAATAACTCGGGGGCCAGCTCCCTCATCACCTCCTCCAGCTGTTCTGCAGCGTGAGACGGCACTCCATACCATGTCTTTGGCTCCCCCCTGGCAAAAGAAATAACTGTTTAGGCAGGTAGAGCATGATACCAATGAAGCTGGGGTCTCTTAATTCAGAGCTAGTTAAGTTTTCAACTGCTTGTCTCGTGGCCACACACTATTTGCCTTGAATCCTAGAAATCATCCTTAAACCTGGGCAATTGTTCATAATGATAGGTATGGCAAGAGTATACAGATAAGTAAATGTGTAGATATCACTATTAGAAAAGCATATGATCTCTTTATGATAGGTAAGAGTACTTCCAACAGAAGACACTATATGAAAAGTACTGCCCAATGAAGGGGAAATGAGGACTGGTGTTGTTACTTTTTTGGCATATCAAGTACACCACGAGTAGCTTGCCAGGCTCTGCTGTGAGGGCAGGATACTCTCAGTAGTAACAACAGTCCTCATTCCCCTGACCCTGAAAGAGTCCCCAATAAGCCATTGGGATACACTAGCATGCGACAGGAACGAATGGAGACGTTACCGGCGCCCACTCGAACATATCGATAAAGAATGGGATGACAGTGATACAGTGATACTGCCCAATGAAACATTACTATGATTTTCTCACAATAGTCAACGCAAAAGTCAATGCTTTCTGGAGACTTCTGTGCAACTTCTGAGTTTAATTTTACTATCCAAAGAAGACAACATCAGAAACGGTCAAAAAGCCAGAATATAGTACTACCTACATATCTTAAGGACCAAACACTTGGCACCACAGATATATTTGACGTTGGTAAACAAAAGTTCGTTTATAATACTAAGTTAGTAGTACTCCCAGGAAATGGATAAAATTAGTCATGCTATCATGCTATTTATTGGGGAACTAAATTTCTTAATCCTAATATAGTGTTTTTTCTAATGGAAGTTACGAACATCATAAAAATGTTCTATGTTATGCTGGCCAACACAGGAGCACCTAATCACATGAGAATATGTAAAGCATTTGAAATTTGATTAATGCAACTAAGACTTTTTATATATATAATTATAACTAGCCACTTGTAGCTACCATCTAACATGTTACACAGCACAAAAATTAAACAGAAAAAACAGTTAATTTTTTCCACTACACAGTGTGATCTGTATAGTTTCTTCCAAAAAGAAAAGTATTAGTTACAATCATAATACTGGACAAAGAATTGGGTGGTAAATAGAAGTCCTGTTAAAGAAACAAAAAGTCAGTTTAAATAAAAAGGGGGGGCCAATGATATTGTTCAGCGGTAAAGCAATTGCCTAGCACGATCTGAGAACCTGCGCTTGGTAGCAAAAACTAAAGGGAAAAAAAAAAGGGGGGGGCTTTGCACTTGGGAAGCCCAGGTTCAATTCCCAGCACCACATGGTCATCGAAGCAACAGCAAGAGCAACCCATAAGTACAGCAACATGAGTAGCTCCTGAGCACCACCGGATATGATCCAAAACAAAGAATTTTATGAATATACATGCAATGTCATTTTTAAGACAAATATTATTCAAAAGAAAAAATTCAAACGTTTCAATAGGAAAGGTTTTTAATTATGTAAATATTAAATTATCTGACCTGCTTTGCGGATCAAAAGATTTTTAGGGCCAGAGAAATGGCTCTGCATAAGGAGGTCCAAGTTCAATTCCCCAATCACTACAAGTGATCCCAGAGCACTAAGTCAGGAGTAACTGCCAAGCACTGCCAATTATGGCCCACAAAGTTCAAAACTTTTTAAAAGATAAACAATGGTGTCTGAATGATAGTACAGATGGCACAGCACGGTATGATCCCATGTGCCCTCTAGGAGTAAACCCTGAGTGCAGAGCCAGGAGTAAGTCCACACACTGGAGGGTATAGACCCCAAACCAAAACAAATAAACAGATATACAAAGTGGCGTCAAAGAGATAGTACAGGCCGTAGGGTACTCGCCTTGCATGCAACTAACCCCCATATGAATCACAGGTACCACCTACGAATGAGGAGGGAGAGAAAGTCACTCCTCAGCACAGAGCCATAGAACCAAGTTCTGCTGGGTGTGGCTCAAATATCCCAAAAATGAAGAGACATACAAAGCAATTTTCACAAAGTTTCATTTGATCTAAACCCTAGTTTTGCTGTTTGCAAATACCCTGAAAGGAAAGGTATCTAAAACATTGTACCCTAAAACTTCTAACACTTCTCTTATCAAGTTATTATCCAAATTTTGTAGAGCAAATACTTTTGTTTATTTAGGTTTTGGGGCCACACCCCACAGTGCCCAGGACTTACTCCTGACTCTGCCCTTGGTGGGCTTGAAGGACCATATTGGGTACTGAGGATTGAGCCCAGTGCCCTACCTATCCTTTGTACTCTCTCTGACCAAGCAAATATTTATAAAGTCACCCTTCCTAGTTCAAAACCCTATTATTAAACCTTTAAAATCATCACCACTGGGGGTGTAGTTGAGTGGTAAGAGCATGTTTATCTTGTAATGAAGCAAATAAATAACTAATTCACTATATATACTATTAAGAAAGACTGTACACACCAGTGCAAATAGTTGATTGAATAACTCCAGTGATCTTCAATATGCCAGCAAAAAGAAGAGAAACACATCCCCACATAGAGCCATGGCACCTTCATACCAGAGATGTCTACATTAATATGGGCAAGAACAGACTGCTCTAGGACAGGCATGTTATTCAAGTTCCAACCAGAAAGTGCATATTCCTATAAAACAAAAAAAGTAAATGAGACCAGAAATAATGTTAGAAAAACCAAGGAATCCTTTATAAGAAATAAATAGGAGGCAGAGAGATAGTATAGCAGATAAGGCACATGCCTTGCACTCAGCTGACCTAAGTTTGATCCCCGACACACACATGGTCCTCTGCCTATGCACCACCAGGAGTGATCCCTGAGCACAGAGTTAGGAGTAAGCTCTGAGTATAGCCAGACGTGCTCCAGAATACTAAAATATACATAAACTATATAAAACTTACAGGAATCTATCTTCTCTGCATGCTTTGCTGTCTACTACACGTAATATATGTTACATGTGCCTCGTGCTAGGCCAGTGTTTCCAAAATGAACAATGCTGCCCACTCCCGGGGTGAGAGTAGGAGGTGGGAGGCATAGGAGGTAATAGAAACATGGCAGGCAGGGCAGGGATTGTAGCCTCAGATGCAACTGGACACATTTCCTGATTGTCCAGTTAAAGAACAGAGTATTTTTTCTTTTCTAAAATGGGGACAGTAGGCCAGGTAAATTTGGGAAACTCTGTATTTAGATTCAGATTTCTCTTTATAATTATTTCACAGTAATAAAATAGATGCCAGACGCCACTGGGTTACACTAGCACGCAACAGGGACGAATAGAGACGTTATTGGCACCCACTCAGCAAATCAATCAGCAACGGGATGACAAGTGATACAAGTGAATTATTTCATTATCTTTGCTTACTCTAAAACTTTAAGATTTCATGAAATTAGTAGCTAGAGACTCATTCAAACAGTTCGCTATTATATTTCTATTTTATCCTGAAGCACAGATTCCCAAGATGCTTATCACTATTTATTTCTAGAATGGAGTTGATACTGTTAAGACAAGACATATTAAGATGCTTAATCCTGACTGTAGGTCACACAACCAAACTGTGTATTACCAGGAAGGTGCCTCTGGTCCCCTGAGTACTCACAGCTTGGGGAAGCTCCCCCTGCCCCCCGCAACAAGATGTGTCACCCTAAATTTGCAATAAAGACTGAAATGATGCAGAAATTTACTACACCAATGAACATCTCTAAAAAATAATGCAAAATAAACGTTGCTTCATAGACCTTCAAAAGAAAGCAGAATTCCAATCTTCCAGAAACAAAAAAAAAAGCAACGCTTTCTACATTTCTACATAGAGATTTACAGTTTAATATAAGCAGCCATCTCTGAAGCCTCCTGAAGTAAACTTAAAAGTGCTTATCAACTTTATGAAGAAGAGTTTTCAAGGTGGAGTTTGATTACTTCAAGGGACCTGCAGTCAAAATGATTTTCATATAAATCGAAGATGGTATTTGTAGGCTGGAGAGAGAGTACAGCAGACAAGGAGCTTACAAACAACTCAGGCTTGATGCCCAGCACCACAGCAGTGATCCCTGAGCACAGAGGCAGGAATAAACCCTGAGCACTGATAGGTATGGCAAAAAAAAAAGTGGGGAGGGAAGGGGATGTTTACACTCTAGTTTTATTTTGTTTCTATTTGGGAGCCATACCCACCAAAGCTAGGGATTGCTCCCAGTGATTCTTGGTAGAACATTCAAACCAAGAACTCCCACATGCAAAACATGAACTCCAGTTCTTTCAACCATCTCCCCAGCTCTTTCATTCCTTGCAGAAATATAGAAGTATAGGGTGCTATCCAAATGAAGTTGTTCAAAAGACTGAACGCAGAAACAGGCAACAGAAACCAAGTGCTTTCAATAAGAGAACTGATCATCTTAACCCTGATGTCTGGTACTGAGAGGGAGGTAAGTCATCACTGCATTTACTTTTATACTTTGGAAAATTTCTAAAACTTAAAATAAAACCTCCAATAGGTTAAATGGGCAACCAGAAGCCCCAGAGATTATCTGGGAACTAGAAGACAGATTTGGAGATATTATCCATATAGCAGCATAAAAAGCCATAGAAGTATAATTTAAAAATCACTTGATGAGCCAGGGATGTGGCTCAGTGAAAAACCACATACTTAGCATGAGTGAAACCCTTGGTGCGATCACTAGCACTATGAAAAGCCAATTGTACTAGATTTAAAAAAAGACAGAAAGCAAATCCAATCATATGCCGGCAACAAAACACATATTTAAGATTCCAAGACAGAAAGCGCTTCTAAGTAAATGAGCAGAAAAGGAAATACCAGACAAACGGACAACCTTGACAGTCAGGGATGCAGCTAAATGGTAGAGCCTTGCATGCTAGAACCCTAGACGATCCCTGAAGCCTCAAAGAAAGAGCTGAAAGCCTATATTTGTGTGGGCTGGGAAAGGGCTGTGGGGGTGTTAAGGGCTAATTCCCGGCCCTGTGCTCAGGTCTCACCCCTATGTATGGCAACCATATGTGGTGCCAGGAACTCATCTGAAGCCAGCCACTTGTAAGGTAGGTGCTAGTCCCTGTACTATCCCTCTGGCACCAAGACTACACTGGTTTTTGCTTTTTTTTAAAAAAAAAATATAATTTAAAAATCACTTGATGAGCCAGGGATGTGGCTCAGTGAAAAACCAGATACTTAGCATGAGTGAACCCACCAGGGCAATGTTTCACTGTGAGACTTATTGTTACTATTTCTGGCATATCGAATACACCATGGGTAGCTTGCCAGGGTCTGCCATGCAGGCGTGATACTCTCGGTAACTTGCCGGGCTCTCCGAGAGGGGCGGAGGATCAAACACAGGTCGGCCGCATGCAAGGTGAACACCCTAACGCTGTGGTATCACTCCAGCCCCTCCCTATTTAAATAACTTTGTAATTTATTTTCCAGTTTTTAGGCAAACATGCAGTGCTAGAGGCTTACTCCTGGCTTCACGATCAGGAATCACTCCTGGGGGTGTTGGGGGCTATATGGAGTGTGAGGGATTGATCCTGGTTTGGCCTTGTGCAAGAGAAGCGCCCTGCCTGCTGTACTATTTCTACAGCCCCCAAGTATAACTTTTTAATAGAAACTCTTGATCACTGCCAATTATAGAGAAAAGGGGAAAAAATAATAAGGACCAAAGTAAAGAGAAGGGGCTGGGGAAAGGGCTAAAAGAGCTACAGTACAGACGGGAACCCTGAGTTCAATCAGGAGCACTGAATGGTACTCCAAGCATACTGGAGGTGACCCCAGGTACTGCTGGCTATCACCCAAATACTTTTTTAGAAGAGAAAAGAGAAAAATAATGATGACTTTTCCAAATTTGACTTAACATTTCCAGGACTTCATTATACATTATAGCTAAATAAGTATTTTAAAACCTAATGTGCCCATCAGGAGAAAGGATCTACACAATAGACCTGTGAGCAGGTGGATTAGAAGGGAGAGGTGTTGTAGTCTTCAAGGGAGAAAGGTGGGTGCATGTGTGACGTATATGGTGCTGGTTTCTTATCCATATAACTGTATTGTAAATCATAGAACCTCGATCAATTTAAAAAGTGAAATGAAAGGGATCAAAGCAATAGTACAGCGGGCACATGGCTGACCTGGGTTCAATCTCCAGCACCCCATATGGTCCGCTGAGCACTGCTAAGAATAATTCCTGAGTGCAGAGCCAAGAGTAACCCTTGAGCACCACCTAATATAACCCAAAAACAAACAAAAAAAAAAATTTAAAAGAAAGAAAAAACAAACAAAAAACCCTGATGTGCACAGCTGTTAACTGAAACGTAACACTGGATTTATAACTGAAATGTCAGTGAAGGAGGGGGTGCTTTAAGGGTTGGTATGATAGCCAATGATGCCTGGGGAAAGGGCCACCAGGTCACACCCAGGTATTCAGGCATCAAACTCTAGGCTGCTCTACCACTTTAGCCACAATCTAAGACCAATTAAAATGTACTTTAAAAAAATGGAGCCTAGAGCCATAATACAGAAGATAGGGCATTTGCCTTACATACAGTCAACCCAGGTTCAATCTCTGGCACCAGGTATGGTCCCTGAGCGCCAGAGCTGTCACCAAAAAACAGTGCCAGGAAAGTGGCACAAAGGGCTGGAGGGCATACTTTGTATTGCATGTGAGAGGCCTGGGTTTGATCCCCAGCATCACAGGGTTCCCCAGTTCCACACTGCCCTCCAAAAGAAAGTCAAAATACATTCCTAGATTTTCAAAAAAGAAAAGGCTAGGTACATTTCCTCAGCTGGAAGTTTTTAACTAATCAGTTGTAAATGTAGTGTTAATTATCCTTTTAAAGGTATATTGAATATACTGCCTTTAAAGCTGAATATTATTTGCATAGTCCAACTTGGCCAAATTTGTGGTCAAATTAAACCAACCACTCTGATTTAAAATAGTAAAATTCTAAGTGTGGTGCCATAACGTGAAACAAGGTTATTTTCCACAGTGTAAAATTAAATCGGCCTGGGGTTAGTCTGGTAACTTCTATCAGTATCAGTCCTGTACCTCTTCTTCTGGTAGCATTTTTCTCTGGCCATCCTTCACAGGAAATCCACTGCCAAAGTCTTTTGAGGAGATATCAGCTCCATATTCTACAATAACATCTTCTTCAATGCTGCTCACCAGCCGCCAGAATTCCTTTTCCACTAATTCAGTGGGAACCATCTACAATAGAGGAGACAAAGATTATAAATTATTATCTTATATAACCATAATCCGTTTATGATAGTCAATGTGTTAATTATCCAGTGATGGGCCACATGCACAATGGAGATCACAGTGAGCTGTATATCCTATGATGTAGCAGCCTGTATCATCTATGTTGATTTAATTATGCCACTCACACAATAAAATATCCCCTAATGCTACATTTCCCTGAACATATCCCCACTGTTCTCCAATATAAGAAAACAGATCAAGGGAATACAAACTCTGAATAAAACAGAAAACCTTCTCATTTCCTAGGTCTAAAAAGATTTGGTGTCCAACCATATTTCTCTTGCTATTTTCTATTTTCTATAAAGTGGAAATAAAAAGCAAATCAAAGCTCTTGACTCAGAGAAATCTTTGGGATTTTTTTCAGGGGTGAGAAACAAAATCAGCAGTACCCAAGGGCTGCAACTCTTGAACTCAATGCTCAGGTTCACTCCCAGCAGTGCTTGGGGGGTGATGCTGTGCTGGGGATTAAACCTAGGCCTCCTGCAAGAAAAGCATGTGATCCACTGAGCTATCACTCCAGTTTTCAGAGACATCTTTATACCTTCCCGAAGTGACCCAAAAAGTAGATATATATTCAGCACAAAGCCAACCTAGGTTTGCTCTCCAGCACCAGTTATGATCCCCAGCCCTGCCAGGAGTGATCCCTAAGCACAGAGCCAGGTGTGGCACAAAGATCAAAGGAAGAAAAAAGAAAAAGAGCAGCTACTCACATGAACTGGCATATTGAAATAATCAGACTTAAAATTATCTGCCATCTCTCCAAAGCTCTGAAGTGTATACTCCCGTACAGCTTGTTCAAATCCAAAGGCTTCCCGAGGTTTATTACATTCCTGGAAAAATGATCAACGATTAACTAATACTCCTTTTTAACTAACACCTTCTTTTTAAATCATTTCATTAAAGTAATGCAAATTCAATCAATACTAGATAGCAAAACAAGTATTAATTACTTGATTTTGGTGCTACATTCTAAAATCTCAAATGCATTTTCACAAGTTTAAAGCAGCTGGTTGGTAGTGGGAGCCTTAGACTTTGAGGTTGGCATTTAGGTTTGGCACCAATACGTACACCTAGAAGACTACTTACTGAACTGGAATCAAGTCCAGAGACACATATCACTCTTAGCAGATCAGTGAATTTAGCTAAGTGAACTTGGCTAAGGAGAACTATTCATGGAGGAAAGAAAACGGATAAACAGATATCCACTGAGGTGTTTATATCAATAGCTAGAAAAATGCTCTTTTCCCCATAATATCAAACAACCAAATTCTTGATACAAATATAGTAAAACAGCTTCTAAACCAGCTAACCTGAGAATAATTAACAACATTAATTCAAAGACCATAAAAGACATTTGAATATAACTCTATTTATCCTAACCAAATCCTTCCCCCCTTCAATATCCCATCACATTTCATTAAAATAAATACAGAGGGGCTGGAGCAATAAATAGCACAGCGGAGAGGGCATTTGCCTTGCACGCGGCCAACCCAGGCTTGATTCCCAACATCCCATACAGTCCCCTGAGCACGGCCAGGAGAAATTCCTGAGTGCAGAGCCAAGAGTAACCCCTATGCATCACCGGATGTGACCCAAAAAGAAAAAAAGAAAAAAAAAAAACAGAATTTAAAGACAATACAATAAAATTACTTTTATTGAAAGTAATTTAGAGCTTTCAATAAAAATAATTTAGACAGTAAAAATTCATACACAAAATGCCACGTATTCTAATATGCATGAATATTAGAACTAAGTCACAGTCCTAAAGTTTTATTTCTGACTTTCACTTTTTTAAGTTAAAAAACCTACAGAGGGGCTGGAGCGATAGCACAGCAGGTAGGGCGTTTGCCTTGCACGAGGCCGACCCGGGTTCGATTCCCAGCATCCCATATGGTCCCCTGAGCATCGCCAGGGTTAATTCCTGAGTGCAGAGCCAGGATTAACCCCTGTGCATCGCCAGGTGTGACCCAAAAAGCAAAAAAAAAAAACCTACAGACTGGGGCCGGAGCGATAGTACAGGGGTTAAGGCGTCTGCCTTACACAAGGTCAACCCGGGTTCAATTCCCAGCATCCCATATGGTCCCCCAAACACTGCCAGGAGTAATTCCTGAGTGCAGAGCCAGGAATAACTCCTGAGCATCGCCATATGACTTAAAAAGAAATAAAAACCTGAGAAGCAAAGAAAGTAAAAAAAGTTTCAGGACATGTATGCTATATGTATATACGCATGCATTAATGTATTTAAGTTTTAAAAGGAACCACAAAGGTTAGGTCTGTACCTCAGCAACACATTTAGGACACCTCCAGTCTCCTTTGGGCACATCAGGTAGTGGGGGAATTAAACAAAATGTATGGTAACTGTCATCACATCCATCACACAAAAGCAGCTTATCTTCATTATTTCCCCGACCACAAAACATACACACATAGAGATCAACCTGTTGAAAAAGAAAACAAGTCTATTTTCCCAATGCAAAAATTTTACCAGAAAAACCTGAATTGGTATTAAGAAAAAGCTGTAACATTTTAAATCTTGGTGTTTTGGGGGGGCTTTTTTTTGGGGGGAAGAGGGGGTGAGAAGGTGTGTGCACGTGCAATGCTAGGAATAAAACCCACGAACTCCCACATGCAAGGTAAGAGTTCTACTATTTAACTATATCCCCAGTTTCTGATTATTTTAAATAACTGTATTTTAACAGCTTTTTTAAAAAATGCTCAAATTTCTTAGAGCTTCTACAGACAAGATAATGAAAGCACTTTAAGCTATTAGAATAATGAAGGACTAGACAGTACAAAGGGTACTTTAGAGAGTCAATTTATAAAATACACCATGTTGTCCTTCCTATATGCAAATACTCTACTGAAGAGGAAATACTGGCACTGTCTATAACACCGTTCAAGGGTTACAGATTCATATTCATACTTTGAGTGACTCACAAAGTGCATGACTTATGGAAAGTCTAATGTATATGGGACAGCACAAGGCTAACACATCATAAACCAAAGGGGCAACTTCATGTTCACCATCAAGTCTTTTTTTTTTTTTTAAGTAAACTGGTTGTATTTAGAAAAATAGGAAGAGAAATATGGGGGGAGAGGGGGAAAGAGAGAAAGAGAAAGAGAGAGAGAGAGAGAGAGAGAGAGATTTTCAATAGAGAACATGGGCTTCTCCAAAGGGGAGAGAGCTTGGAGAACTACCTCCAAGAGAACACTCCCACCATCAACTCCTCCAACTACATACACTGAAATCATACCAGGCTATAGGAAGATCAAAAGTGCAAAACTAAAATAAGTCCTTTCCCTTCTGCACACCTCAGAACACTTACAAAGTTAACAGAGAGAGTTCCTTTCCGTTGTCTCATTTGCATGTTAAATGCGTCTGACCTGTTGGTAACTTTTCGTCTTCGGGAGACCTCGTCTTGAAATAAAAATAGTTATATAATAATAGCAAAAACTAATGTTAACAGCTTACTGTGGGCTACACACTACTTAAAGTTAGTTAAAAATCTGACAACATTATGAGGTAAATATA
Source organism: Sorex araneus (assembly GCF_027595985.1). Lineage (NCBI taxonomy): Eukaryota > Metazoa > Chordata > Mammalia > Eulipotyphla > Soricidae > Sorex > Sorex araneus. The sequence goes on from NC_073307.1 coordinate 80,019,594, forward strand.
TGATTAACCCCCATTAAGTAACTTGTCCAAAACCACAGCAAGTGGCAGATTTGGAATTCTAATCCAAGTCATCAGGTTACAGTGCAAGTAACTATTAATTCAATACTGCCTGTATGAAGTATTCACTGGGAACTAATTTGAGACTAGTTTTAAAAATCATTTCCCAGTCAATACAATAATTGCAAGGATAAAAAAATAGTGCTTAATTCTCAACAGGGTAATAATGAACACTGTAACACACTTAGTACACACTGAATGTTTTGAGAATGATGGAATATCTACCTTTAGAGTTCAGTCTACAATCTGCCATGACTGAATCAAATCATAAAATGCAAAATATTATGACCTGTGATTAAAGCATTAAATTCTACCTTTTTGTTGTTTGCTTGTTTTTTATTTGCTTGTTTTGCTATGCTGAGGGCTTACTCCTGGAGAGTTCAGGAACCATATGGAGTACCAGAGATTAAACTCAAATGCTTGCTTGAATGTAAGACAAATGCCTTACCTATTATATATCTCTGTGGCTCTACAGTAAAATCTTATCAATGAAAACAAAAATACCCAAGACAATCTTTATCAAATTGAGGTCATTTATTTTGGGTTAGGCAGCCACACCAGGCAGTGATCAGGGGTTACTCCCTATTTTGTGCAAGGGATCAATCCTGTGGTGCTGGGAGGATGATGGGGTACTAGGACCAGTCCTCATGAGCATAAAGCATACATTCTTGTGACTGAAGCTATCTACCTGACCTAAATTGAGCTTTACAACTGGTACAGATTAAACAGAGGGAGTTAAACCCTGCATAAGCAATTTTACTAACAAAATTATTTCATACATGCTAAAAGCTTACAGTATTATGCTTTCCACAAACACCATTTAATCAAATAAAATGTTCACACTGTATCAAGCAATTACAGAAAAATTTCCGGAGTACAGTTAGAATTTAAATCATAAGCTCCTCAAAAAGCAAAAAAAAAAAAGGGGGGGGGGGCTGGAGCAATAGCACAGCGGGTAGGGCGTTTGCCTTGCACACGCGGCCAACCCGGGTTCGATTCCCAGCATCCCATATGGTCCTCTGAGCACCGCCAGGAGTAATTCCTGAGGGCACGAGTCAGGAGTAACCCCTGTGCATTGCCAGGTGTGACCCAAAAAGCAAAAAATAAATAAATAAATCATAAGCTCCTGGGGACACTGGTGGTGGGAAATGTACACAGGTCTGAAGGAATGGGAATTAGAACTTCTATGACTGAAACCTGTCATGAACAACTTTGCAATTGCGTATCTCACAGTGATTCAATAAAAACTTAAAAAAGAAAAATCATAACATTGGCACTATATAGCAGAGAATCTTCTATTTCTCTCTGAATTTAAAAGCTGTAAGTTTTAGATCACCAGATGAAAATCATCAACTTTTCTATTATATTAGTCTTTAAAAACTGTAATAAAATTGTCACATACTAAACATGAAAGAGAAAAGCTCTCTTCCAAAATATTCTAAAAATCCAACAAAATAAACTAAATAAACCTTAAAACTTCGATCAACAACTATAAAAATGTGTTTAGGAACCGTATCTCAAGTTTTTAATTACTAAGTAAATCCCAGGCAGACTACAATCATTTAACTCAAATTGTAATTATATTTTTGTACCTTATTTTCTTTTAAGACCAATTAACAGATTTTACCTTCTTTATCCTTTGTTCCCATAGTCAGGCCCACAACTTTAGGACCAGCCCCAAAAATTCGAAGTTTTTTCAGTTCTGTGTTTCGAGCCACTTCTCCAGATTCTGACTAAAAATAAAAAGAAATGCATTTGACATTAGTCTAATTATCCTAATAATAAACTTTTTACCCAAGGAAAGTTTCAAGAACCTCTTTGCAATGAAAAATTTTTTTCTCTCCTCTAAGTTCACAGATCGCCTCATTACATTAAGTTGAACAGTCACCCAAGTACTGTGTAACCAGACTCCTTTTCAAAAAAGGAATCTTATCTTATTCTGATTTCCCCCTTTCCTTTCCTTGATAATGATGCTGCTGTGGCTGGTGGTTCATACTTCAGCTGTTGTGCTCACACATATAATGCACCAGCGGTCAAACCCTTCATTGTAGTGCTGGGAATCACAACAGCAATGTTGCTAAGATCTCACTGAGCACACTGCCAGGGATTGAACTGTCTCATGCCTGCAAGGTAAGCACCTGACCACTAAGACATATCTCTGTGCTCTATCTTTCACAAAAGTGTAACTGTCAATTTTATTCTTCCAGAAACAAGACACTAGTAAAAACTGGTACAATACTGTTAATAAATCAAGAGAATTGCTCATTGTCATGGGTCAGTCATGACAGTAACATTCCATGACACAGCTAGGGACAGGATTGTTATCTTGATCTAGATGATGCAAAATAATGAAGGATTACCAAAAGACTGAGAAAGGATTTCAATTTTCTAATAGAAAACTTCTTTGAGGTGTAAGGGTTGGGGGTACATGAATGGACAAGGGAACATGCACATCACAAGCAGGGAAAGTGAGGAGAGAGACACACTAGAATGCAGAGCTATTTCAGGCCCTACTGCACTGGGGTTTACCCAGGCCGCAGTGCTCAGAGGTCTAAATGGCCACACTGATAGTGCTAGAGGGGAGGGCTTCCAGGGATACACCTGGTAGTGGTCAGGTTGTCGAAAGCAAGGCAACTGTCTTTAACGCTACTATCTCTTTGGCTCCTCAGATAAAGCTTCTTAGAAGTTCTTCTGTCCCAATTTATTTCTTCTTACTGCTTAGGAGACCTAATCCAGTGGACACACTGCAATTAGATTATATTCTGAAGAAAGCAAGGCAGGAAAGATGGAAAGATTGGGCCTTCATGACCAACTGTACTAGCCTAGACTATCTCTGAAAATCTTCAATTCAGAATGTATTCTTATGTGAAAATTGTTATCACAGTTTTTTACAGTCATTTAGCATTCTATTACTTGAAGAGCGCAATTATATTCCAAATTGAGATAAAAAAATTATCTAAAATATAGTCAATAAGAAAATAAAAATTTCTGTATGTAGCCTAGACTTAAGAAAATAATAATAAATCAAATAAAACTGCCAAAGATGATAAAAGTCTGCCAAAATAGCACTAAAGGGGATATGGTGCCACCAACAGGTCAACCTGTACCTGCGGGGCAAGTGCATCAGCAGCCTGATGGTGCCTTCAGGCTTCTTGATATCCCAAAATTGCCACTGTGCCTATGGCCAGACCCGGACAACTTGGGACCAAGTTTACCAAGAAATCAAATAACCAAAGTTAGGTATGTGGGAGCCACACCCACAAACTACCTTTGGCTCAGCTATACAAGCTTATTTATTTGCCTTATTTCTAGACCCATAGATAAATCTCTAAAGAGATCCAAAGCCACAGTTAATCTCGGACCCACACGTTGCTGAACAGACTGGGGTAATTTGGGGGGCGGGAGGGGAGGGTCATGGTGCCCGCCCAAGCAAAGTTCCAGCAGCGGCTTGTTTCCACAATCCAAAATCACTGCCATACCCCTGGCTGATTCCACTGTCTTAGGACGAACCTAATCAAGATATGATCTGCTGAAAATTCTGGTATGTGGGTTTTGTGACTGAAATCTCCACTCTTTCTCAGAAGAGTTGGGGTGGGCTACCTCCCACCACTTCCCAATACGCATGGAAGCCCTGGCAGTCACCCCCACAAACCAACTTCAGCACCTCCCTGTAAGCTCTAGTGCTGGCCTTGCTTCAGAGACCCTTAAATAAAACTTGAAAGAGATCAAAAGCTGCAGAAAAGCTCAGACCCATGCATGGCTGAACAGACCAGGGTAAACTGGAGGGGGGTGCGTTGACCTATGCCCGCCCAAGCAGAGCCCCCAGCAGCCACTTCCTTCCACAATCCAACATCACAGCCATAACCCCAGAAAATGTGCACTGGTGGAGGGATGAGTGTTACATCATTGGCTGACTATCAAACATGAAAGCTGTGTAACTCTATCTCAAGATGATACAATTTTTTTTTAAAAAAGTAATGTGGAGTTCATGCCCAATTCAATCAGCTTAATCAATGGCTGAAAAATAGCAGTACTCCTACTTCATTAAAAAAAAAAACAGCACGTAGGGGCTGGAGCAATAGTACAGCGGGTAGGCGTTTACCTTTCATGCGGCCAACCCAGGTTCGATTCCCAGCATCCCATATGGTCCTCTGAGCACTGCCAGGGGTGATTCCTGAGTGCAGAGCCAGGAGTAACCCCTGTGCATTGCCACGTGTGAACCCTCCCCCCCAAAAAAATAGCATTTAAAAATTCAAACCTTATTCTTAAATCTTAGTAGCCTGGTTTTACTTACCTCTATAGTTAGTCCAATGATAAAACAATACACATTCTTAACTACTTTTGAAGCAGAACATACAATAAGCTAGCATACTAAGATCTTAATACCAAAATGAAGCATTTTTATGAATCCTCTAAACAACCCTGCAATCAGTAAAATTCCAAAACATATCAATATTAAAACCTCATTTTCTGACCTTACTGGAATACAACTAGAAAAAAACAAACGGTCTTTCTTTCACTAGAAAAATTTAAAAACTTCTATTAAAAAGTAAATAACAAAAATACTACAGGGCTGGGAAGGTAAATCACAAAGGGCCAGGGAATATGTCTGGCATGCAGAGGAACTGGTCCAACCCCTAAGCACCACTGGGTTGAGTCCCTAGTGGACCCCCAATACTGCGGTTGACACCGTCCTCCCCCAACCACCACCACAAAAAAAAAAAAGGATTAGACATCAGAACCTCAGGAACACATGAAGGCAATGTATTTATTACATACATATGTGTGTATGCTGTGTGTATGTATGTGTGTATACACACATATATATATGTGTGTACAGTCTTAACCATATCAAACAGTAGAATTAAAGTTCCATTTAAAATGCTAAGATGAAAATGAATCTCGGGGGGGGGCTGGAGTGATAGCACAGCGGGTAGGGCGTTTGCCTTGCACACAGCCGACCCGGGTTCAAATCCCAGCATCCCATATGGTCCCCTGAGCACCGCCAGGAGTAATTCCTGAGTGCAGAGCCAGGAGTAGCCCCTGTGCATCGCCGGGTGTGACCCAAAAAGCAAAAAAAAAAAAAAAAGAAAATGAATCTCGGAAGACAGCAGCTTGCCACAGACTCTGGAGCCCATGAAGAGCTGATTTCACAAGAGAGCCTCAGATGGAGCAGGCGTTCTCTCTTCGCTTACTCTAAAAGAATCCTGGCAGCCACAAATCTCCAAAAGAAAAACCCAGGTACACAGGACCAGTGACTGAAAACTCCAGGTCACATGGAGGCGGGTATGGGCCGTTCCCTCCCCATCTCCCGGCCCATCTGGTGTCCTGACTGTCACGGATATCCAGAAGCACACAGCCGCCACACAACATCCTATACTATTCATAACAAGCAATACAAACATATTATTTAGCATCTGCCTATGGGGCAGGCTTTAGTGGTGGTGAGAAAATACAAAATAATGATGAGGGAAGGTGTAATGGTGGTGGGATTGGTATTAAAATATTGAATATAATCAATTACTGTGAACAACTTTATGAAAATAAAATTGAAATTTTTTTTTTAAATTAAAAAAAATAATAAAATGCTAAGATATGAGGCCAGAGCAGGTAGGCCATTTGCTTAGGCTGCCAATCCGCATTTCGATCCCTGGCATCCCATATGGTCCCCTGAGCACCGAATTTCTGATTGTGGAGCCAGGAGTAAGCCCCTGAGTATTGCTGGGTGTGACCCAAAAAGCAAAATATTAATAATAATAAATAAAATACTAAAGCAAGGACTAGAGCAGAAACCAACAGAAATGTGTTACATGTAGGTTTACTGTGTTTACTATATTTAGATTTAGAACTAGAACTACCAATGTAAACTGCAAGTTTTTTTAGAATTTCTAGCCCTGACCACTTATATGACAGAAAAAGATGACTCTGTGATATAAAATGCTCAGAAAAAGAAACATTTCAAACACATTAACCAGCTTAAAGAGGTTCCCGCTTACCAAATCTTGAACAAAGAGAAAAGGCAATAAAAAAATCATGCTGTGGGTGTGAGACATAGTAAGGCACTTGTTCTACAAGAGGCCCAACCTGGGTTGAATCCTCAGTATCTGATATGGTCCCCCTGAGCACCAACAAGAGTAATTCCTGATTGCAGAGCCAGGAGTAAGCCTGAGACACTGCCAGGTGTAGGCCCCAAACAAAACATAATCATGTTCTACTATGACACTTTAAAGAAGAGAGGGTCAACAACACCCAAAAGGAGAGAAAGAACAAAAGGGAATGCCCTGCCACAGAGGCAGGGTGGGGTGGGGGGGCTGGAATGGGGGGACTGGGGGAATGGGATGGGGGCGTGGGAGGGCACTGGTGGAGGGATGGGTACTTGAGCACTGTATGACTGAAACACAAGCACGAAAATATGTAAATCTGTAACTGTACCCTCACGATGATTCATTAATAAAAAATAAATTTTTAAAAAAAGAAGAGAGGGTCAGTCATGTCTACAAGCATTCATAAAAATTCATTAAAGTACCTAATAATGTTTTATTGCATGAAAACATCTCAAAAAGTGTGAAAAGAAAAACATATATGCTTACTTGTAAGTATAAAAGCAATGACAGACTATGAAATCACCCAGCTAGTATCACTAACAAAGTAACTCAGGAAAGGATCATGGATAGAATTCCACTTAGTAAAACCTAACTGGAAAACAAGTTACTCATATCACTCTGATTTCTATTATTTAATGAAAATTGAGTGAGTGCTCGATAATGGAGAAGCCTGGGTCAAAGTTAGTGTCACTAATAATGAGACACGCTGGCATTTCAGGCTTCATTACAGCATATAAATATGTTGAGAGTTTAGTAATTCTTGACAAACACTTAAAAGTTCTGAATATACAGAATGGAATTAGGGGCCGGAGAGACAGTGAGGTGAGTAAGGTATTTGCCTTGCATGTTGCCAACCCAGGTTCATTCCATGGCATCCCATAGGCTCCTCTGAGCAATTTGAGGAGTGGTCTCTGAGCACAGAGTCTGAAGAAAGCCCTGAGCACCACTGGGTTTGGCCCCAAAACTAAAATAAACAGAAACAGAGTAATTAAAATCACAGGGTAAAGGTATCAGCTAGGGAGTGCAAACATTTAGTACTGCAAATTCCATGGAAAAGACACATGATTAAAACTAAGAGATCAGGGGGTTAAAATCCTAATAGTGAGCTTGCCATGAATGAGACCCTAAATTTAATCCCTGACACAGGAGGGGGGAAAAAGTGACTAGAGAATGCCGAGAAGGGCTAGAGCAGGTAGAGTACAGCAGGTAGGGCATTGGCCTTGCACACGGTCAACCTGGGTTCAATCCCCAGCATCCCATATGGTGCCTCAAGCACCACCAGGAGAAATTCCTGAGTGCAGAACAAGGAATAACTCCTGAGCACTGCCAGTTGTGACACACACACACACAAAAAGGGGGCAGGATAGAGAGAGAGAGACAGAAAGGAGAAAGACCAGGGAAACCAGAAATACGACAGTCACAGAGTCAAAGGAAAATCAAATTAATCAACTTTCAAGGGGCAGGATTAATCATATTAAGCATCTACACAACCAGAGATGAAGAAATTAAAAAGTCTCCTCAGCGTTACATAATCACTCAATCAGTATACCTAGAACAGGGCTGCTTCATTTAAATTTTTGGCACTTATTTAAATGATAGGAGAAAAAAATAGATACTGTTGAAACCAAGACACTCAACTAATTTCAAGAAACTGTAAAAACAGCCATGAAGCAAGGCATTACTTATGAAGAGGGCTATTGTTTTTAGGATGATAAAGACCAGAACATATTTATAAAGGAGGCAGAGGAGAGCAAATAGAAGAGGAGGTAGGAGATCAAGATTTTTTAATTGGTAACGATTCACTATAGAAGGAAGAATGGAGGGCTGAAAAGAGAGTACAGGAGTTAAGGCACTGGCCTAGTATGAACCCAACACTGGTTTAACTCCCAGCATTGCATTATGGTCCTTCAAGCAATTCTAAAAGGGAACCATGAGCACAGAACCAGGAGTAAACTCTGTGCACTGTCAATTGTGTTCCAAACACAACAACAAGAAAGAAGAAAATAATGGAATGAAACTTATCCTTAGAGGGTAGGAGGATTGGTCAATGGTTGGAAGCTTGTCACAGAATTGAGCGATGGAGATGGGGGACAGTTAGGATAACGAAGGGATCAGAATGACAATAATAGTTGGAAATTATCATTTTGGACAAGAACTGAGTGTTCGAAGAAGGTAAAGGGATATTTATTTGTATTGCAAACCAATACAAAGCAATTTTGATTTAGAGAAAGAAAGAGCAAGCAAGAGCAAGAGGGAGAGCGCGAATGGATCACTGGCGAATGGGATCACACTTTGCCCACAGTGACAGGAGCAATTAAGAAAACTAAAAGGTGGGACCGAGGCGGCATCCCCCAACCTGAAATCTGGGTTCCCACCCAAACGAAAGGCCCAACTCCCAGCATCTTGGCTGGGAACTGTTCCCTCCACCCTACCAGACATCGTCCCCCAGGGCGCTGATCTAACTTCTCAAACCAGGTGTGCGGACCCCAATAGTGGCATACTCCCATCCCCCAGCCTGAAATCCATGTCCCACACAAAAGGAAGCCTAGCCCCCTAGGATCCACTCCTTACCTTTAAAATCTCTAGGCTGGGGGTATGGTGCCACAAGCAGGTCAATCTGTACCGGCAGGGCAAATGCATTAGAAGCCTTCAGGCTTCCTGATACCCCCAAATTGTCACTATGCCTTTGGTCAGACCCCAACAACTTGGAACGATGTTTACCAAGAAATTAAACAGCTGGGGATGAGTGATAGCACAGCAGGTAGGGTGTTTGCCTTGCACACGGCCGACCTGGGTTCGATTCCCAGGATCCCATATGGTCCCCCAAGCACCGCCAGGAGTAATTCCTGAGCACAGAGCCAGGAGTAACCCCTGTGCATCACCGGGTGTGACCCAAAAAGCAAAAAATAAAGCAGTAATTATTTTTTTTAAAAAGAAATTAAACAGTCAAAAGTTAGGTATGTCGGACCCATGACCACAACCACCTCCGGTTCAGCTATACAAGTTCATTTATTGTCCTTATTTCAGAGACCCATAAATAAATCTCGAAAGAGATCATAAGCCACAGTTAATATTGGACCAACGCAAGGCTGAACAGACAGAGGTAAATCAGAGGGGTGCCCACCCAAGCAGAGCCCCCAGCAGCCACTTGCTTTCACAATACAAAATTGCTGCCCCAAGCCTGACTCCACCATCTCAGGACAGACCTCACCAAGATATAATCTGCTGAAAATTCAGGTATGTGGGTTTTGTGACTGAATCTCCAAGTTGGAGTTGGGATGGGCTACCTGCACCCACTTTCCAATACATCTGGAAGCACTGGTCGTCACCCCCATGACCAAACCCCAGCGCCACCACATGTCAATTCTTCTACCGGCCTTGCTCCAGAGATCCAAAAATAAATCTCAAAAGAGAGCAAAAGCCGCAGTTAATCTCGCACATGGCTGCACAGACAGGAGTAAATCAGAGGGGGGTAGGGTAAACCTGGTGCCTGCCCAAAAAGAGCCCCTGGCAGCCGCTTGCTTCCACAATCCAAAATTGTTGCCATAATCCCAGTCTGACTCCACCGTCTCAGGATGGACCTCACCGAGACATAATCTGTTGAAAATTCTGGTATGTGGGTTTTGTGACTAAAATTTCCTGGCTTTCTCGGGGTCAGGCTTTGTCCCCCCACCTTCCTGTACTTCCAAAGCCACGGAAGTCACTTCCACACCCCAAAGCTGCCACCCAGTTAAAAAGCTACTACAACCTTACCGTTCCGACATAAATACTGAATGCCCTGAACAAACACCATGAACTCTTAGTACCTGTATTGCAAACCATAATGCATAAAAGGAAAAGGAAAGAGCAAAAAAGAAAGTACCTCCCATAGAGTGAAGGCTGGTGTTGGGGGATGGTAGACGGGAAAAAGGTGGTGGGAAATGTACACAGGAGGAGGGATGGGTGCTGGGTCACTGTGTGCTGAAACCCAATTATGAAGAGCTTTGTAAAGGTCCATCTCTCGTATATTCAATTAAATTTAAAAAAGAAAAGTAACGTGGAGTTCATGCCCACTTCAATCAGCTTAATCAGTGGCTGAATAAATTGCAGCCTTAAATAAATAAATAGCAGTATTCCTACATAAATAAATAAATAAATAAATAAATAAATAAATAAATAGCAGTACTCCTACATTTGGGCTGAAGGATAGCACAGCGGTCGGACGTTTGCCTTGCACGCAGCCAACCCAGGTTTGATGCCTCTGCCCCTCTCGGACAGCCCAGCAAGCTACCGACAGTCTTTCATCCCCGAGACAGAGCCTGGTAAGCTATCCATGGTGTGTTCAATATGCCAAAAACAGTAACAACAAGTCTCAAAATAAAATCAAATAAAATGGAGACGTTACTGGTGCCCGCTCGAGCAAATCGATGAGCAACAGGATGACAGTGATCCAGTGACACTTCTACATTTAAAATCTAACCCCAAAACCACGCAATAGCATCTGTGTGAAGCAGTTACTTCATCTATATCCTACATTAATTCAGCCCTCACATTTCTTTACCTCTCCATAACCCACAGTAACACACAAAGACAGCCTAACTGCAGGGGCCAAAACATACAACACCACACAGGAAAAAACTAGGAAACGCAAAGGTCATTAATGGTAAAATAACACAGAAATTCACCAAGCTTAGTGAGTAAAGTCACCATCCTAGGTGAATCAAACAGCAATAATGAACTATATAATCTCTCAGATAAGGAATTTAGAATGGAGCTGTTAAGGATACATAAAGAGCTCAGAGAAGCAATGGAATGTACTGCTGATAAAATATAAGAGGATATGAGAGCAGAAATGACAAAAATGCAACAAAAATACAAGGAGAAATGACAGACCCAAAAAACTTGGTAGGTGAAATGAAAATCTCAGTGGAAGGCCTCAGCAGCAGAGTAACAGCTGCTGAGGACAGAATCAGTGAGCCCCAAGATGAGGTGCAGAGAATCTGTCTGAGGTGCAGCATCAGCAGAAAATGGAAAAGAGAGTCAAAATAAACCAATAGATATCAAGAGGAAATCGGAATGAAGCCAAGAGGAATAACATAATAATCATTGGAGTCCCAGAAGGACAGGAAGAAAACCCTCATGAAAAAGCAACTGTCAAAGACAATACTGAGACATTCCCAGACTTGGAAGAGCACATACACGCAGATTCAGGAGGCCCAAAGGGTACCAGCTAAAAGAAATTCAAATAAAAATACTCCAAGACAAATCCTTATCAGAATGACAAAAACCATAGAGATAAAATTCTGAAAGCAGCAAGATCAAAGAAGGAAGTTGCTTATAAAGGAGTGCCCTTAAGATTTACATCAGATTTACCTGATGAAACTCTCTGGGCCTGAAGACAGTGGAGGGGTGTAGTGAGAAAACTCACTGAAATTAATACCTCACCAAGAATACTCTACCCAGCTAGACTCTCATTCATACTTGAAGAAACAATTCATAGCTTCACAGACAAAGAACTCAGAACCATGGCTTGTCACTCAAAACCATGGCTGCAGAAAAAACTAAATGGGTTATTTTAAGACTAGACAAGCCCCTCAAAAACAAAAGTCCTACAGAAGCATCAGACAAAAGCCCACAATAATAATCTCTCTCAATGTCAATGGGCTAAACGTACCAATTAAAAGACATAGAGTGACAGGATGGATCCAAAAATTAAACCCAACATTCTGCTGCCTGCAAGAAACACATCTGAACAGTCAGAACAAACACAGACTTTGTCAAAGTCAAAGGTTGGAAAACAATTCTACAAGCAAACAACTCCCTCAGAAAAGCTGGTGTGGCCATATTATAATCAGACCACATAGATCTCAGACTGAAGGAGGTTACAAGAGACAGTGAAGATCATTTTTTTTTTTTTTGCTTTTTCTTTTTGGGTCACACCCGGCGATGCATAGGGGTCACTCCTGGCTCTGCACTCAGGAATTACTCCTGGCGGTGCTTGGGGGACCATATGAGATGCTGGGAATCAAACCTGGGTCGGCCATGTGCCAAGGCAAACGCCCTACCCGCTGTGCTATCGCTCCAGCCCCGAAGATCATTTCTTAATGATCAAAGGACCTGTATATCAGGAAGCATTCACACTCCTAATGTGTATGCACCTAATAAAGGACCAGCTTAAAACAAGTACTCACAGACCTGAAAAAAGACATTGATAGCAACACAATAATAGCTGGAGATTTCAACACAGCTTTATCAACTCTTGATAGATCAATCAGACACAAGCTCAGTAAGGACATACTGTATCTGAGGGAAGAAACGGAAAAAGGGGGTTTAGCAGTTATGTATAGGGCATTTCATCCCCAAAAAAGCTAAATACACATTCTTCTCAGGTGCAGCTGGGGCATTCCCAAAGACCACATGCTGGGACACAAAACATACCTCCATAAAATTAAGTGTGTGCTCACTTCAGCAGCGCATATACTAAAACTGGAACCATAAAATTAAGTAAATAGAAACTATATCAACAATCTTTTCAGACCATGATGCACTGAATATAGAATGAATCAAACACAGAAACAAATTCCAATCAATCACTTGAAATTTAAACAACTCACTATTCAACAACCAGTAGCTCAGAAAGGAAATCAAAGAGGAAATCAAGATTCCTGGAAACAAATGAGAATGACGACACGAGCTACCAGAATTTATGGGATATGGGCAAAAATAATGTTAAGAGGAGAGTTTACAGCTCTACAAACATTCCTCAAAAAGGAAGAGCAAGGTCACAAAAGTAACTTAACCTCACAGCTTAAGATATTGGAAAATGGATGATCCGGAGCTGCGGCACGAGAAACAGACCCTCCGCTCCTAAAGACTGTGATCCTGAGGTCTCCTAACCCATTTTGGCACCAGAGCGGCTTCTTGCAGCCATGCATTTTGACTGTGAACTGAGCTACAACCTTGTGCAGCCCGGGGAGTGATTTTCCCTCTCTGCCCCATTTTTCTGAGTGAAAATGGTAGCAGTGGCAGCATCCACGTGGTGAGAGCCACCCTCTAAGACCCCTCAACCTGGAGGTAGGACTTTCTTTAGTGACGTAGCCTGTGGGTGGTCCTGGGAGGGGGGGCGTTACTGGCGCGCCTTCCGCCCAGATATGATGCGTAGCCGCAGCACGAGAAACAGACCCTCCGCTCCTAAGATTGTGATCCTGAGGTCTCCTAACCCATTTTGGCACCAGAGTGGCTTCTTGGAGCCATGCATTTTGACTGTGAACTGAGCTAAAATATTAGAAACCCAAAACCGTGCGGCCGTGATACGGCCGCACGGACTCAGAGTCTTCACTCTCAGCAATGAAGAGAAATTATTAGATGATGCCTATTCAGCAGGCCTGATTGTTAGGGAAAGTTTCCAAACAATAATAGTGAGTTCTGTATGGAAATATGGAATGTACTCAAAGTATATAGAGAATAAAGGGAATATCATTAGCTACTTAGGTGGGGGGGGTGGGAGGGAGGTGTATTGGGATTCTTGGTGGTGGAACATGTGCACTGGTGAAGGGATGGGGGTTTAATCAATGTGACTTAAACCTGACTGTGACTTAAACCTGAAAGCTTTGTAATTTTTTTTCATGGTGATTCAATAAAATATTTTTTATAAAAAAAAAAAAGATATTGGAAAATGACCAACAAAAGGAGTCCAAGCCAGAAAGGAGGAAGGGAATCACTGTCACTGTCATCCCATTGCTCATCGATTTGCTCAAGCAGGCACCAGTAACGTCTCCATTTTGAGACTTGTTACTGTTTTTGGCATATCGAATACGCCACAGGGAGCTTGCCAGTAACTTAAAGCAGAAATTAACGAGATGGAAACTCAAAACACAATCCGAAAGAACTATGAAGGCAAGAGCTGGGTCTTTGAGAAAATAAACAAGAACAATAAACCACTACCAAGACTCACAGAAGAGAGAGAACCCTAATAAACATAATCAGAAATGAAAAGGGGAACATCACAATAGAAACCATAGAAATTCAAAGGATAATCAGAAATTACTTTGAGAATCTTTATGCCACGAAACAAGAAAACCTCGAAGTAATGGAATTCCTGAACTCCTATAACTTCCCAAAGCTGACCAAGAAGACTTGGAATACCTGAACAGACCTATCATTATCAAGGAAATTGAAAGAGTAATCAAAAGTCTCCAGAAAAAGAAAGGTCCTGGCACAGATGGAGTCACCAGTGAATTTTTCCAACCCTTTAAAGAGGACCTACTCCCAATCCTGTTCAACCTTTTCTGGGAAATAGAAGAAACAGAAACACTTCCAAACAGTTTCTATCAGGCAAATATCACCCTAATATCAAAAGAGACAAGAGACACTACAAAAAAGAGATAATTATAGGCTGATATCCCAGATGAACACTTAAGCAATGATCCTCAACAAAATACTAGCAAACAGAATGACTCATCAAAATGATCATACACCACAACCACATAGGATTCATCTTGGGGAATGTAAGGATGGTTCAACACTCGCAAGTCAATCAACATAAAATACCATATCAATAAAACACTTAACAAAACGGAAGTCAAAGGAACTTTCCTCAGGATAGTCAAAGCCATCTACCAGAAGCCCACAGCAAGCATCATTCTCAATGGGGAAAAACTAAGAGCATTCCCTCTAAGATTAGGGACAAGACCAGGTTGACCACTCTCACCACTTCTATTCACTATAGTACTGGAAGTACTTTTCATAGCAGTTAGGCAAGAAAAAGATATCAAGGGCATCCAGATAGGAAAAGAAGAAGTCAAGATATCACTATTTGCGAATGACATACTATACTTAGAAAATCCTAAAGACTCTACAAAAAAGCTCATAGAAACAACAGGTTTGTATAGTAAAGTGGCAGATCACAAAAATCAATACCCAAAACATCATAGTTTTCTTATATGCAAATAACGAAGGAGAAGAAAGAGATATTAAAAAAATAATCCTATTCACAACAGTGCCTCAGAAAATCAAGTACCTTGGAATCAGCTTAACTAAAGATGCAAAGGACCTATACAAAGAAAACTACAAAACACTACTTTAAGAAATAAGAGGAACATAGGAAATGGAGACACATCACCTGCTCATGATCAAAAGGATTAACACTGTCAAAATACCAATACTCCCCAAAGCATTATACAGATCCAATGCAGTCCCTATAAGGATACCCATGACATTTTTTCAAAGAAAAAAAAATTAGTGCTGGCATGGACGCTGGGAGAAAGGGACTAATTCATTGTTGGTGGGGGATGCCGATTGGTCCAGCCTTTTTATTTTATTTTTTGGGGGGGTCACACCCAGCGATGCTCAGGGATTACTCCTGGCTTTGCACTCAGGAATTACTCCTGGCAGTGCTCGGGGGACTATATGGGATGCTGGGAGTTGAACCCGGGTCGGCTGCGTGCAAGGCAAATGCCTACCCGCCATGCTATCACTCCAGCCCCCAAGGTCCAGCCTTTTTAGAAAACAACATGGATATTCCTTAAAAAAGTAAAAACTGAGATTCCATATGACCCAGCAAAACCTCTTCTGGGAATATATCCATTCTATGTGGTCCCTACCTTACAATTTTATATCAATTAGAAAAAGGCATATTTTCACTGTTGGTGGAACTGTCACCTGTTCCGTTTCTATGGAACATAGTACATAATACAAGACTTCTCAAAATAAGCAAAAATACAACTCCCATGTGACCCAATCCTTGGCACCTACTCCAAGAACACAAAAACATTAATTTGCAGATATATATACACATCTATGTTTGTGCAGCAGTATTTACAAAAGTCAAGACCTATCTAGCCAGAACCCAATAATAGTGGATTAAGTAAATGAAGAAATCATAGGACAGCCAGAACTGTAGCTCAGTGGCAGAGCACTTGTCTTCCATGTATGAGGTCATAGGTTTGATCCAGAGCACCACCAAAAAATAAGCAGAGATACAGGACTGAGGCTATGGCTCAGTGATAAAGTACATACACCCTAAACATAAGGCCCTGAGTTAGATCCTGAACACTAAAAAGAAAGGAACTATGGGGCCGAAGCAATGGTACAGCAGATAAGGCACTTTACTTTGCACATAGCCAGCCCAGGTTTGATCCCCAGCACCACATATGGTCTCCAGAGCCTGCCAGGAGTGATCCCTGAGCCCAGAGCACTGTCAGGTGTAGCCAGAAAGGAAGGCATGCAGGCAGGTATATAAACACCGTATAACACTACTGGGCTATAAGAAAAAATTGAAATCTTGTACCTCTTTACGACTTGGGTGGAACTAGAAAGTCATACGAAGCTAAGTGGGTCAGAAGGAAAAAGAAATACTGGATGATCTCATTATACACGTAATATATAAAGGAAACAAAACAAGGGGGTAACACAGAAAATTAAAACAAAGATACTGGAGCCAGGACCCATAGCACAGCAGTAGGATGTTTGCATTGCTCACAGCCAACCCTGGTTTGCTCCCCAGCACCTGATATGGTTCCCCGAGCCCCTCCAGGAGTGATCCCTAAGAGCAGAGCCAAATGAAAGCCCCAATGACTTACAGGTGGAGCCTCAGAACAAACAAACAAAAAACACCCCACAAAATACTGCCAAGAGAGCTGAGGCCCAGAAAAGTGGGAAAGAGACCCTAGAGACCATGATGGAGGGATATTGACACTCTGTGGGTATGGGACATTAACATTATAAGCCTAAATTGTAATACCTTAATTTTCAAAAGCTGATTGAAAAATAGAAAGATAGATTTTTGGGGCTGAGCGATAGCACAGCGGGTAGGGCGTTTGCCTTGCACGCGGGCCCACCCGGGTTCCATTCCCAGCATCCCATATGATCCCCTGAGCACCGTCAGGGATAATTCCTGAGTGCAGAGGCAGGAGTGACCCCTGTGCATTGCTGAGTGTGACCCCCAAAAAGCAAAAAGATTTATCTGCGGGGAGGGCAGAGGGGAGCTCCCAGCAATATTCTGCCCATTTGTACATGGGCTGTACATTTCAGTGCCCAATGATGCTAGGAGCCCTATGGTGCTAGGCATTGACATCAGAGCCTCATGAATGATAGAAACACATTTCAACCTTTTGAGCGATCTTCCCAAGCCCAAAAGGCAGGCTTCTATATGGTTCCATGAAGATTACCATGTAGATTATCAAAAAGAATTTTCAGGGGCCAGAACAACAGTACAGCAGGTAAGGCCTTCCACACAGTTGACCCAGGCCTCTCATAGGACCCTGGAGCCCACCAGGAGTGATTTCTGAATGTAGAACAAGGACTAACTCCTTAGAACCACCAGGTGTGGCCCTAAAACAAAACAATTTCATCACAAGCTGGCAATCAAATAGATGAACAAAAGTAGATAAGATAAACTCTTCAAAAGCTCAATCTCCATGTCAAAGAGACATCAAGTACTTCAGGTCTTAAAAGAGAATCATCATTATACACTATAATATATACTATACACTCAAAGATGATCAGAACTTCTAAAATCAGCCACAGCAACAGACTGACTTAATGACTAAACCAGAATTTACTAACTTAAAATAGGGCTATCATTTTCCAATGAATTCCATTATATTCATTCTGCGGGCCGGAGAGATGGCATACTGAATAAGGCTTTGCACACAGCCAACTGGGTTCTATCCCAGCATCCAATAAAGTCCTATGAGTACCTCCAGGAGCGACTCCTGAGTTGAGAGCCAGGAGTAACCCCTGAGCATTGCCAGGTGTGGCCTAAAGACAAAAAATAAGTTCACATTTCCTGTACAAAACTTCTACGTCTCAGCTACCAAAATACCAAAGAGGCTATTATAAATCAGGATATTATTCAGTGAGGATAAACACATAACAAGAAAAGCAGACATGGCAATGAAAAAGAGATATCCCCTGAGATGAAGGATCACTTGCCTGCTTCTCCCTTGACAGAAAAAGATCCGGTTCTCTTTCAAATGAACTTACAAATGAACTCACTGCCCTGACTCCCATTTCCAATGTGAACGTTTCTCATTCTTATAACACACTGCCTCAAAACATACGTTAAAGTTAATGATCAGGAGTCAGTTAAGATACTTTCTAATAGACATATATATTAAAAGGATAATCTGATTTCTTTTTTTTTTTTTGCAGTTACAAATGTCTTTGATTTACTTTAGAAAACAAAGGTTTAACAACTGGTGCCATAAGAAAGGCTATCAGAAATTCAACAAATTAGTACAATACAGTCTCTCAAAAATCTTTATCAACTAGTCCAAAGTAGATTATTTCCTGTCTACTCCTGAACTCAGACACAATCAGAAAAAGAAAAAATTATAAAAGGGCAAACCTATTTCCACCAACTGATAGTCTTATCAACTGACTGGCTAATTTGTGCAATTTCAACACAATAAGAATGGCCAGTGATCTTTTTCCCTGTCCTGCCTCCACTGCAGATGAGGCAATGATAGAAGTTATTTCATTTTTTTCAAACCCCAAAAAAGGCCCCTAAAACAAAACACAGGAAATACTACCAACTAAACAAAATAACTACATAACTAATCTACATACCCTTCTTTTAAACTCTATAAATCTGGCTCTTAATTTTACTTGAGTCAGATACCTCACTATGTGTGAGGAAGAAAACAAAAATCTAACAGAGAGGCTGGAATGACAGTACAGCGGGTAAGGTGTTTGCCTTCCATACGGCCAACCCGGGTTCGATTTCCAGCATCCCATATGGTTCCCCAAGCACCGCCGGGAGTAATTTCTGAGTGCAAAGCCAGGAGTAACCCCTGTGCATTACCAGGTGTGACCCAAAAAGAAAACAAAATCTAACAGACCTCAACCAGTATCACACAGCAGTAGTTGGAGGAATATTTATATATACTATGTAAACAATAAAAAGGATTGCTATGTTGTTATACAGCTTGATTAAAATATTCATGCTCTGCGCATATGCTGCCTGAGCCCATGTGCTGCTTGCGCCCATGTGGCCGAGCACATGTGTCACCCCCATCTCCCCTCTTGAGATGTGTACTTTCATGGTTTGTGTCTAAAGCTCAGATGTATGTAGGGGCTCTCTCCACCCTTGGAGAAGCCCGAGTTCTCTCTTGGGTGCGTTCCTCTTACTATTCTCTCTCCCACTTATCCCTTCCTCCTTCCCTCAAAAACCTCTAAATAAAATCTGTTTACTTCAAAAATAAATAAATAAATAAAATATTCATGCTCTCAATTTCAAATATCTTTAAAGAATGTCTGAGTACCAGATTTGATAACAGCAGGCATCTAAGACTTATAATTTTGGAAGCTGGAAATAGAACTTTATTACAACTGAAAGAGAGGCAAGCTTACCCTATTAGAGTAAGATTCATCACTGAAATAGAAAAGCATATCCTAGATATTCTAATAAGTTCTACTAGATTCATCAAGAAACCTACCCATTATCTCTGATTTATATGACAGCTTATGATCTAGCCTACTGACTTATTTTTACCAAAAACCTTGAAAATGTCAACTTCTGAGGACCACCAAAAAATAGAAATGGGAAGAAGGGAGAGCAGATAGGCACAGACCAAAAAAAAAAAAATTAAAATAATTGGGCATTTTTCTTCTGATGCATTCATTGGGGTTTGAAATATTTTAGATTGCAGGGGCTGGAGCAATAGTAACACAGGTAGGGCATTTGCCTTGCATGTGGCCGACCCGGGTTTGATTCCCAGCATCCCATATGGTCCCCAGAGAACCACCAGGAGTAATTCCTGAGTGCAAAACCCTGTGCATCTCCAGGTGCGACGCAAAAAGAAAAAAAGAAAAAGAAGTATTTTAGATTGCAGTTAACACTATGAAAGCTTCACTAGAATGGCTCAGATAATTAGAAACCTATGTTCTGGTTTCAAAAGGACTGAGCAGAGGGGCCAGAGCAGTAGTACAGAGGGTAGGGAATCTGCCATGTATGCAGTCAACCGGAATTCAACTCCTGGCATCCTATATGGTCTCAAGAGCATCACCAGGGCATTTCCTGAGTGCAATAGCTTAGCACTGCCGGGTGTGATGCAAAACATCCCCACGCCCCTCAAATAAAAGACTAAGTAGAAAATAAAACCACTTTCCCACTCCTCTCACTTCTGCTAAGCATAAAATAAAATGCAATTCAACTTCCTCAGCATATTTATCAAACAGGCCCTACAGTATCCTGTTATCCTCTAATGTCTTTTCTGTCAATAATTGCTCAAAATAACAGCTTTCTAAATCAAATCAGCTTGAATTTCATAATTATTTCCCCACTCTCTCAAAGGTTAGTGAGAAGGCTAAAAGTTTTCAAAGTTTTAAAGACAAAAGGTATGTAAATGGTCTGCTCTAACTACATCATTGTTCTGTACCATCAATGCACTTAAAACTCCTGTTAAAAATGGAGCTGGACATTGATACCTGAGACTTGACACGTCTTGTTCTCTTCGGCAGAATGTTCATTCTTGTACCAGGCTCTGGGGATGTTTGGACATCAGCGCCAAGAACCTCAGGCTCCACTTTTTCCTTAAGATCTAAATTAGGCATTTGTACACCCTAAAGAATCAGAGCACAGAAAGAGAGCAGATTCACTGATAATCAGAATTGAGAATCAGGAAAAAAATAATTAATGTGCAGTAAGTCCCTAAAACTAATGAAATCACAATCACTCTCCCATCAAGTTGATCTATATTCAAAAATCTCTATCAAAATCTTAGTAGGCTTTTTTTGTACAATTTTAGAAGCTGATCCTAAACTTTAAACAAAAATACAAAATCTTGCTTAAAAAAAAATTTGGAGGACTAACAACTTTGGATAATGGATACCACAACTCTAGTTACTGTACTCAAGAAAGCATAGCTTGGTGCCAGGGCACATATAAAGATCAAAGAACAGACCAGAATATACACCCACAAATTTATAGTCAACTGATTTTCAATGAAGATGGAAAATAGGGAAAAGGCAATTGGTACTAGTACAACTGCAGAATCCTATATCTTACCTCACTCCCAAAATAAAATTATACTACACACACAAAAATAAATCAAATGAATCTCAGTCTCAAATAGGAAACTAAAACAAAGTAGAAAATCTTTCTGAATTTGAGTTAGAAAAAGACTTCTTAGATATCACAATAGAAGCACAATCCGTAAGTGATGGAGGGGGGAAAAAAATCAATAAATTAGTTCTCAAATAAACATAAAAAATGAAAAGATAAATCACAGGAGAAAGTATTTGTAAAATCATGTATCTAACAATGGACTTTCTTCCAGGATATATAGCAAACTCTTAAATGAATTATAAGATGACAACTCAATTAAAAAAATTTGAACAGACAAATCATCAAGGAAGATATACAAATGGCTAATATGTACATGAAAAGATATGATTGAAACCACAATGAGATACCACTACACACCCACTAAAATGGCTACAAGCAAAAAAACTGACAATATCAAGTGTTGGCAAAGACGTGAAAAAACTGTAAGCCTCTACATTACTGGTGGGAATGTAAAATGGTTCAGCCACTTTAGAAAACAATTTGGCAGTTTCTTAAAAAGTTAAACATAAACTTACCATATAACCCAGCAATTCCACTCCTAGGTATCTACCCAAGAGAAACGAAAACATATGTCCACACAGACTTGTACATGAATATTCACAGCATTATTCATAAAAGCCAAAAACTGGAAACAATCCAACAGTCTATCAACTGGCAAAAGGATAAACAAATGTGGCATATCCATACAATGGAATATTATTCAACCATAAAAAGGATAAAGAAATACTAAAACATGGACAAGCCTTGAAGACATTAGGTTAAAAGAAGGTGACACAAAGTTTTTGAAGGATTCCATCTAAATAAAACTTCTGTAAGAAGCAAAATTACAGAACCAGAAAGCACAGATCATTAAGTTATCCAGGTTTGAAGACAGGAACAAGAACTAACCACAAGTGAACACAAAGGAAATTTGGGGGTTGATGAAAGTATTCTATAACTCAAATGTGGTGATTGCTGCATAAATGTGCAATTAATTAACCTTACTGTGTACCTACAATAATTATCTCTTTGTCAATTATATCTCAATAAATTTAATTTAAGGGGCGCAAGAGACAGTACAGGAGTCAGATTGCTTACCTTGAATGTGGCCAACCCTGGTTTGATCCCTGGCATGACAAATGATTCCCTGAGCACCACCAGGAGTAACCTTCCCACCCAGCACAGAGCCAGGAATAGCCCCTGAGCACTGTTGGATATGGCCCAAGTCGCCAACCCCAACCCCCACCCTCTCAGCCGCCCCAGCAATTACTTTTAAATTACATGAAAGCTGAAGAGTTAATTTTTCAAAGACACAGAAAGTAATATTTAAATCTGTAAGTTTTGAGGAGGTGTTGTTTTGAGTAACAGGGATCAAACCCAAGGCCTTCTACATACAAAGCTGACTTTTATCACTGAATAACATCCCTTGACCTGTAAGGATTTATATCAAATAAGAAAACATCCTTCGTTTCTGTTAACCTTTATCTTTTAAGTCGCCAAAAACGGGCGTGATTTTTGTAAACTATATACCTTGCTCCCCCATATTTTGGTAGCAAGAGAAACTGCTATGCATACCAAATGCCAACCTGTTTTGGTGAACAGTGTTTGAAATTTATATATGGTAGAATTAATTGAGCCATTCCTAAGAAAAATAATGCATCTCACCATAAGACTAACACCAGATTGGAAAAGCTCATACGGGTAGAGAATTTTTTCATAGTGTGACTTCAAAAGAGATCCAGTTCCTTTTCCTGGCAGATATCCTAAGCGGCTTCCCACTTTAGACCATTTCTTCTCCTTGGTGACCATTTCAAAACCTCCTTTGCTGGCAACAATCTAAAAAGAGAGTAAAAATTATTTAAGAGAGGACCGATGTAATCTGACTACTCATCTTGCCCACCAAATAGAAAAATTCTGAACTTGTATTTCAAACTTCTGCTCAACAAAAAACTTACCAAGCTGACACCTGAGAATACTTACTAAAAGTACAATAGAGAAAATGATTTTACTTTTTGTGTTCATTGGTGGAAACTGAACCTGGCTCTTATGCACTTACTTTACTTACAAGCTACACCTTGGCACTGAGACTATTATTTTTGGAAGAAATTTGGACCACACCTGGCTGTACTCAATGGGTACTACAAAGTTCCTCTCAAAGTTCCTCTTGAGGAACATACAAAGTGTCTGTAAGACATACACTAGGCCCAGTGAGCTATCTCTCCAGCCTGTGTGTCACATCCAATAGTGCTCAGGGGTTACTCCTGGCTCGGTGCTTAGGGATCACTCCCGGCAGTGTCCAAGGATCATATGTGGTGTAGAGAATCAAACCTGGGTCAGCCATGTGCAAGGCAAACACCCTACCCAAATACTTTATCTCCAGTCCCAAATTTTTAAAACAAAATAATATTCCATTACTTACAAACTTTACAAATAAAACTTTTTATGTGTCAAGCTAAGAAAGCAAAGTAATGTGCTCATTTCAGCAGCACATGTACTAAAACTGTAATGATAAAGAGAAGATTAGCATGGCCCCTGTGCAAAGATGACACACAAATTCGTGGATCTAAAAAAATAAAATAAAATTTTAAAAGTTCAGTTTTTTTTCTGCTATGCCAGAGAGAGATCCCCAAGCTTCAGAAATGTATGCAGTGTCTGGTCTCCTACATGCAAAGCACTTTCTCATCCTTTGAGCTATTTTCCCAGCCCTGAAACAGATTTTTATCCTGATGCCCCTAACAGAAAACCACCCACAAATTCACTATAATTTACTCTTTGGTATTAGGTAAGCTTTCTGTACTACTGCAATAGATAATTAGCACAGTGCTTAATTATGCACATCGTTACAAAATAACAAAATAAGCCTACAGAGGTTTTAGCATAAGACTATATATGTATGTCCCAAAAAACAGACCTGACAATAATTTTTAAATATATCAGAAAAAAATTTAAATATGATCCTTTCTGTTTTTTTTTTAATTTTTTTATTGAGTCACTGATCCTTTTTGTTTGTAGACCACATCCAAAGCCGAAGTGTAGGGCTCTTGTATGAAAAAGCATATGCTTCAGTCTTCTGAGCAATCTCCCTGGCCCTCATTTTTTCCTTAAAATTAATTTTTTTTATAATGTAGGAGCACTGCTATTTATTCAGCCATTAAGCTAACTGAAAAATTAATTTTTTTAAAAAATCAACATAAAAAACTTTCACTTTCCAACACAAAAAGTAAAATTTTTTGAACAGTAAAATTTTTAACTTTTGGGGACTGTAGTGATAGTACAGTGGGATGGGCGTTTGCCTTGCACGTGGCCTACCCAGGCTCAATTCCCAGCATCCCATATGGTCCCCTTAGCACAGCCAGGAGTAATTCCTGAGTGAAGAGCCAGGAGTAACACCTGAGGTACAGTGATTTACAGTACTGTTGAGGATGGTTTCACGTGTACCTAAATCCAACCCCATATTCTTACCAATGTACTCAGCCTCTCTCCCCCAAGATTTTTGATGACCCTGGTTTTTAAAACCACTCCTAAAAATTTAGCTATATGGATCAGTCTCTCAATGTGTTGCTTTGGCACTTTGTGCTACTTTGCTGTATATCCCACCTATGAGAGAGATCATTCTGCATCTATTCCTTTCTGAGTTACCTCAGCATAATACCTGCTAGTTCATCTGTGTCATGGCACGTTGCATGATTTTGTCCTTTCTCAGAGCTGTGTAATATTTTCTTATGTAGCACATATTTGGAGGGGGGAGCAGGTGGGGAGTTTTTTGTTTTTGACCATACCTGGAGGTGCTCAGGCCTTACATCTCTGCTCAGGGATCACTCCTTGTGGTGCTCGGGGGACATGCGGTTCTGAGGATTGAACTGCTATCAAGTTCTGCTGCATGCAAGCCAAGCATCTTAACCCTGTACTATCTTCCTGGCCTGAAAATTTTACTTTTTGTGCCGGAAAAATACTTACTTTATGGAGCAAAAAGTTTTGGTTTTTTGTTTTTTTTTTTGCTTTTTGGGTTATACCATCCCTAACAGTACTGTAAATCACTGTACCTCAGTCAATGGAAGTAGTTTTTAAAGAGTTTATTGGGGGGCCAAAGCCACAGTACAGCAGGCAGAGCACGTGCACACAGGCGACCCAGGTTCAATCCCTGAAACTCCCTCCATACGGTCCCCTGACCCTGTCAGGAATGATCCCTGAGTGCGAGTCAGGATTGAAGCCCTGAGCACTGCTGGGTGTGGCATCAAAAATAAAATTGTTTTTCCCCTGCAGTGTCAGGGATTGAATCCATAGCCTCACCTATAAGTGCTCTACCACTAAGCTATGTCCCTCACCCTACTACTTTATTTTTTGAGATAATGTCCCGTTTTATTCATTTTACTGGATAAAGCTGGCTTCCCATATTAACAACAACAACAAAAAAAGAAATAGAAACAAGAAAGAAAAGGATAACCTTAAATTTTATCATTTCCATTCATCAAGATTAAATTCTACATATAAAGTAACATTTTCAATCATTTAAATTTTTTTCAACTTCAGAAAATCACTCTGTGCACCAATAACTAAAAACTGAAAATAAGACAAGCCTCACCTTGCTCAAAGAATACAGATCCAGGATCTTTCTCTCCACCACAGGTATCTTCAATGTAGAACCCTGAAGTTCCCAAAATTTTGCCAGTTGATCTAAGAAGTCCAGTCTCACTCTGGTCATTGCCTGAGGGTAATACATACAGAATCACAGTTAAAAATAAATGAATTTTGTGTAACAATGATAGGTGTTTCAGGGTCATAGCAACAGTATAGCTGGTATAGCTGATAACGAGCATGCCCTGCACAAGGTCTAACCGGGTCTAATCCCAGCATCCCATGTGGTACCCTTAGCATCACCAGGAGCAATTCCTGAGTGCAAAGCCAAGAGTAACCCCTGAACACTGTCAGGTGTGGACTGCCGGGCGTCGCCCCCAAACAAACAAAATATTGTTTCTCCGGAACAGAGAGACAGTACAGCAGGTAGGGCACCTGCCTTACACACAGCTGACCCAGGTTTAGTCCAATCCCTAGCACCACTTATGGCCCCCTATGCCCCACCAGGAGTGATCTGAGTGCAGAGCCACAAGCAAGGCCTAAACACTGACCACCAGATGTGGCCCAAAATCTAAAAGAAAAGATTCTTGTGTTACTTGTGTTTCTCAAAAGAAATTCAGTCATTTCATTATTGGTAAGTACAACTCTGTAAAATACACCAACAATAAAAGGCAAAACAATGCTAAATAAACCTTATTCGTTAAGGCAATTAATTACACTAACGTATGTTAAAGGAGCTCTTATTATCAACCAAAGCAATTTTTTCATTGAAAAAATGATGTGGGGATGGAGCAATAGCACAGCGGGTAGGGTGTTTGCTTTGCACGCGGCCGACCCCGGTTAGATTCCCAGCATCCCCTATGGTCCCCCAAGCACCACCAGGAGTAATTCCTGAGTGCATGAGCCAGGAGTAACCCCTGTGCATTGCTGGGTGTGACCTAAAAGAGCAAAAATAAATAAATAAATAATAAAAAATTAAAATTAAAAAATGATGTAATTTGGGGGCTAGAACACCGTATAGAAGGTAGGGTGTTTGCCTACATATGGCCGATGCGGGTTCAATCTCTGGCACCCCGTATGGTCCCTAGAATACTGCCAGGAATAATTCCTGAGTTAAGAGCCAGGAATAACCAGTGAGCATTTCTGGTTATGGCCCCCAAACTCAACCCTTACCCCACACTCTCCCTCAAAAAAAGAAAACTTCTTTAAGTCTTGTGATAATAGAGATAGCTGAGATAGTTCAAGAACTGAAGTGCATGGTTTATATGCAGGGGCATTGGATTTGAAACACTATGTGATCCCTGAAATACCCAGAGCAGCCCCCAAGAACCACAAATGGCAAAAAAAAAAAATAAGAAATTAAAACCGTAAGATGTAGTTCTGGTTACTTTCTAAGCATTCTAAGTCAGTCATTTTATCTGTAGATACTGTTTACTTCTGTTAAACCTCACCTACATTATAATCTTTCATCAAGTATATTGGACTTAATTCAAAGAAACTAAAAGGGGGACTGGAGCAGTAGCAAAGTGGGTAGGGCATTTGCCTTGCATGTGGCTGACCCGGGTTCGATTTCCACATATGGTCTCCAATGCACCTCAAGGAGTAATTCCTGAGTGCAAAGCCAGGAGTAACCCCTGTGCATCACTGGGTGTGACTCAAAAAGAAAAAAAAAAGAAACTAAAAGGTGAATCCATAGAGATAATATAGGGGTTATGGCACTTGCATTACATGTGGTAGCACTGATTCAATCCCCAACATTATATGGCCCCTCCACAGGGAACAATTCTGAACACAAAATAGTCCCTGAACACACCACTGAGTAAGGCCCTAAGCCTTCTTACCACCACCCCGGAAAAAACTGAAGGGAAAAAAGTATGTATTAAAATCTCAGAAACTGTTTTCTTTTTTGCCACACCTAGCTGGGCTCAGGGATCACATGGGAGCTCAGGCGGTCACCTGTTAGTGGTGGTGGTATAGAACCCAGGTCAGACAAGTGCAAGGGAAACCTCTTCACCACAGTACTCCCTCCTCAGCCCTTAGAAAATACATATTACAATAACAAGGAAGAACAGCTCAGCATCATACTCCTAATACTCATACTCCATTTCTTTTTATTTTTGTTTTTTAGGACATAGCCCATCATGCTCAGGAATCACTCCTAGAAGAACTCAGGGGACATTATGTGGTGCTGGAAATCAAACATGGGTCATCTGAGTGCAAGGCAAGTGCCCCTACTCACTGCACTATCTTTCTAGCCCCATCTTTTTTTTTTCTTTTGAAAGTTCCTACTAAAGAAAAATCTGAGGGCTGGAGCAATAGCACAGCGGGTAGGGTGTTTGCTTTGCACGCAGATGACTCAGGGTTGATTCCCAGCATCACATATGGTCCCCTGAGCACCGCCAGGGGTAATTCCTGAGTGTACAGCCAGGAGTAACCCCTGTACATCACTGGGTATGACCCAAAAAGCAAAAAAAAGCAAACAAAAAACAAAGAAAGAATAATCTGAAAATACACATGTCAAAAGAACAATATTAAACAATTCAATTTAGAGATTTAGACCTTTGGGCCTTTACCCTCTTGAGAAGCTCATGTTCTCTCTCAACAAGTATCTTTTTCTGTCCCCTAAGAGTTTTCTAAATTTCTTTCAATGAAAACTTTTTCTTGCTTCACTGGAAAAAAAAGAATGAGGCTGGTGAGTTAGTAAAAAGAGTAAGATGTTTGCACTGCATGATGCCAACCACAAATCTAGGAGCAAGCCCTAATTCCTGTCAAGTGTACCTTGAAATCAATGATGTCAAGAACCAAGTATTCGGGGCTGGAGCAATAGTACAGCAGACAAGGTGTTTGCCTCACACATGGCCAAACCGGGTTTGGGCTCTGGAATCCCATATGGTCCCCCGAGCACCGCCAGGAGCCAGGACTAACCCCTGAGCATCACTGGTGTGTCCCCAAATGCCAAAAAAAATAAATTAGGCATTCTCTTGTGGTCAGGATTCAGTGTACTCTCTGTCCCAATTCAGAAATCAAATTACTAAGTTTTAGGGGAGTATCAGGGGTTTGGGGTCCCACCCAGTGCTCAGGGACCACTGACAGTACTGAGGGGACTAGAAATGGTAGCAGAGATTGAAGCAGGGCCAGCTACATACAAGGCAAGTCCATTGTCTCTTATACTATCTTTCTCCCCCCACCCCCAATTTCTTTTTAAATCAACTACTTCCTTTCATTCAATTCCAATTAGCACTAAGTCCTGGTATATAATCTTCTCTGACATACAGAACAAAATCAGGAAGGCCAGGGAGGTAGTTCACTAGGAAGAGACCTGGTTCAATCCTCAGCACTATATGGCTCTATGGTCTTCTAAGTACCACCAGAAGTAATCCCTGCACACTGAGCCAGAAACAGCACCTAAGCACCAGTGGGTCTCCCCACAAAACATTATGAACTCTGAACCAGTGGAAAGAAATAAGTGTTGTGACAACACTCACCTCAAGTTCATTTAGGCGCTGTACCCTAGGAGTGAAACGGAAACTTTTTATTTCACAGGCAAATGGAGGCTGCCAATCCTAAACAGAAAAAAAACAACAAAGTAAGTCTGATGTATTGGTATGTAAGCAAGAAATACATTATTCATTCCCTTAATTTCAGAAATGAGTTGCCACAATATATGACAACAGATCAACTTGTGTCTTTATTATGGAAACAAATATTTAGATAAAATTATTTTAGCATTACTATTCTCCAATTATTTATCTCTAATATTCTTTCAAATATCACCAAATCCCACTGTTAATATACAAAATATGCTTTCCCTTGGGGACAGTGAGAGAGTAGAATAAGGCTCAAGCCTTGCAGGCTACTAACCAGTATTCAATCCATAGTACCGCATCTGGTCCCCAAGTGC
Organism: Sorex araneus; assembly: GCF_027595985.1. NCBI lineage: Eukaryota > Metazoa > Chordata > Mammalia > Eulipotyphla > Soricidae > Sorex > Sorex araneus. The sequence continues at coordinate 80,049,259 of NC_073307.1, forward strand.
CACCAGGAATGATTCCCGAGTGAAAAGCCAGGCATTAGTAACCCCTGAGAATTGCTAGGTTTGGCCCAAAAAAACAAAGCAAAAAATAACCCACAAATAAATATATATACTATACATATGTGTATATATACATATGTATACATATATACATACTTTCCCATTAATTAAAATAGAATGCTCAGTAACTTAAAAAAAAAATCCCAATTTAACAAATCAGAAAGAAACAGAATTTGAAAGAAACTAAGGGGCTGGAGAAGAGCTCAAGGGACTGAGGACAAGTCACTTTGCATTCTAGAGGAGTCCTTTCAATCCCAATACAGCACGGTCCCTGAGCATCACAGTGTATGAAATTAAAGATTAAGAAAGTTTGGGGGCTAGAGCGATAGCACAGTGGGAAGGCATTTGCCTTGCATGCAGCCAACCCGGGTTCAGTTCCCAGCATCCCATATGGTCTCCTTAGTACCGCCAGGAGTAATTCCTGAGTGCATGAGCCAGGAGTAACCCCTGTGCATGGCCGGGTGTGACCCAAAAAGAAAAAAAAAAGTTTATTTGGCATGTTTTTCTGTTTTTTTGTGTTTTGGGGTAACCTCGAATTACCCCAAAAATGTGTGCTCAAAAGTCACTCACTCCAGTACTCAGGAGACCATACGCAGTGCCAGGATTGAACCACTCACTGTCAGCAACAAGCTAAAGCAAGTGTCTTAACCTCCCTACTAGCCCTCTAGTCATACAATTTTTTTTTTTTGGTTGTTCTTTTGGGCCACATCCATCAGTGCTCAGGGCACCATACCGGGTGTCAGGGATCAAACCTGGGCTGGCAGGTAAGCACTTTAACTCTGTAATCTCTCTCAAGCCCCTTATAAAAGCATTTTTTAAGTACATATAAACAGTATGGTTTTTCATTCATATGCAATATGATTCAACACTGTAGTTTGTATCATATTCTGCTCCAAATCCAGTTTCTAAGGCATCCCTATTAAAAAATTAAAAATTAAACAAATACACAAACAAGGAAAATCTTCTAACTTATACAGGTATATTTAAAAAAATTGCAAATTTCAAATAGGGATTCAAAGAAAATACTTTGATTTGGTCTAAGTAATGGCAAGTCTAATCAAAAACGCTGAGTACTCAAAACAATTTATCTTACCTTGGAATCTAAAAACACTCATCAACGTTGATAGAAATTTCTCTTGTAAACAAGATTTTCAGTAGCGTGACATGTAAAGGGAATGGACAGTCTATTCTTTTTTATATATAATGCAAAAAGGAATACTGACTGGAGTTTCAAATTCCCACAACCAATAAAGAAGACGAAAATACAGTGTAGGAAAAAGCTAAGGTTTTAAATAAGGCTTCTGGAGCCTGGAAACATCATTTATCATTCATCTGTAGTCTTGCAACAGATAATTTCATCAAATTCAATCTGCATAATGGGTGTAGTATACCTAGGTTTTAGAATCAAATAGATTTCGTTTCAAAAATCAACTTTATCACTTGCCAAGGATCATATACATCAGGAAGGTATTCAATTTACATAGCCCTGCCTTAGCTACGAAGTGAGACTTTACGAACCTACTCAAGCTTCAAAAAAGTACATCAATCTGTAGATGCTAATTTAGTCCCTCTCTGCACCCATCTAAGTTCTTTTTATAAACCGGGGCTGGCCTCTGTGATAGTCTGTGGTGAGCGCAGATGCTTTTTAAAATGCAACAGGGGTAACAGCTGTACTGGTTTTATTACTGGAAGAACTCTAAAAGCAAGGTGGCCCTTCCGTGAGGCGCCGAAAGGCCAGAGGCCCACAGACTCGACTGCGCAGGAAGGATCATCGGCAAATGCAGGCCAGAAAAGCAGATTCTAGAACTTGCACATCCAGAAACAGATTCTAGTCTGGGAGTGGGGCCGAGGGATCTGCATATGTTAATAAACACCTGGTCGGCCCTGGCGCCTGCAGCTGGACCAGGCACATCCCCTGGGGAGCACCCACTGAACGGGTCAAGAAATCTTGTGACCTTGAACAAATCCCTCGGCCTCGCGGGGCCCAACTTCCCCCCAAACATTATCTGCTCCAGCGTGAAGGCTGAGGCTGGTAATTAACCTAGAGGGAAAGCCAATTACTCGCGATAACCGATCTGGACACCTTCGCCCCTGCCTCCGCGCATCGAAGGACGCCAAGGTCCCCTCGGCTGTCACTCCTGGCCCAGTATTCCTCACCCGCTACCTGCTACGAGGGAAAGAGAGCAAGGGGAAAGAAAGGAGGGGGAGAGCACGGCCGTGTGGGGTTGCAGCTGGGTAACCCCATCCCGGGGAGCGACCAGCGATCGCGTTACCGTCACGGCGGCCTCGCCACGCGCATACTTAGTCAGTGAAGCGCTGGGGGGGTTTGAAAGAAACGCCCGACGCAGCGGCGGGGGCGGGGGCTGAGGGAGGGTTACTTGTTTTTAACGCTCGCCCCGCCATGCGGACTAGCGAGAGGGGTCAGGCTCTCCGGGTGGTGACGTCAGGGCGGGGGCTGCAGGGCCCACAGCCTCTCACAGCCTCCTCGGGACCCCGCAGCTCGGCGCTTAGGCCCCGCGGGACGCGGCTCTCCCGGGCCCGGCCCGGCCGGCGCCTGACGCCGCCCGAGACACCAGCTCGGCCGGGGCACGCGGGGCGGGCGGCGGAGAGAGAGCGGGGGAGGGCACGGCCGGGCACCCCGACCCCGACCCCGGCCGCGGACGCGGGTACCTTGGGCGGTCGGATTTTGCAGATGCCGGTTTTCTCCGCCAGCGGCCGGATGCGGCCGATGAAGCTCAGCGGGTCGGTGAACTCCTCCCAGCTGGGCTCAAAGACGGGGCACTCCGGCGGCGGCACGAACTCCGCCGCGTAGCCCCCCGGCCCCACGCCCGCCATGGCCAAGCCCAGGGGGCGCCCGGGCGGGCTGAGGGCGAACAGGTGGACGGAGGCTGGCTGGACGCCCACCGAAGCCTTTCACGTCCGCTGACAGGGGCCGCGGCTCATCTTCGCCAGCCAGAGCCGCTCGACAGCAGAAACCCCCGGGTCGCCGCCTCCTCGCGTTTGTTATTGTTTCCTGCGGGGCTTTTCCTCCCGAGGCCAGGACTTTTCCGGAAGTGAGCGGGCGGCCGGATCCCTCCGCCGGGCCGGGGCCGGATCCCTCCGCGAGGCCGCGGCACTGCTCGCGTCTCGGAACGACCTTCCTTCCTTCCTCCTTTCCGCGGGCCCCGAGTTGTTCCCGTCTCCTTGGCCGCTTAGGTGTCCGCGCCCCTCAGGCGGCACAGCCTGGCGGCCCCACGCTTTCTCCTCGAGGAGAGGGAGGAGGCAGAGGAGGAGTAACCTGTTGAGGGCTGAAGAGAAACGTGCTCTTCCGGCGCGGAGGAATGTGTAATGCTGTGAGGGTCAGAGGTTGTGCTTCCGGCTAGGAGGTTGCAGTTCCCCTTTGTGTATAAACGGACTCGCGACTGGGCCGGGCCCCAACCGCAGCCATCCCACCTGGCCGTGCGGTTTTTCTGCCAATCGGCCTCGCTGTCTTATTCCAAGTAACGAACATTATCGTGATCTCGACATTCTTTACGGGGAATCTCTTTTGAAAAAATCCACACGGCCACTTTAGAGCTGCTACATCTCCACGGCAACAAGTTTGGGCTGACCCTAACCCCACCTCCTGTGCGCTGGCCTTCGCCAACCTCCAGAAATTGCTTCCGGCCACTGAGGGGCAGTGGTGCATGCTCTTGCTTTTCCGACAGTTGGCAGTCTCCGGGTAAACCTCAGCTGCACCCACTTCTATTCTCTCATCACATGTCCTCCACCCCAGCTTTTCTCAAATATTCCCCTCCTTTTTCAAGAAACACTGTGGCACTGTCGTCCAGTTCATCGATTTGCTCGAGCGGGAACCAGTAACGTCTCCATTGTGAGACTTGTTACTGTTTTCGGCATATCGAAAGGGTTAGCTTGCCAGGCTCTGCCCCGTGGGGAGAGGTGGGGATCAAGAAACAAAAGTACGTCAGATATTCTATTTCTCAAAAATCTTAGTGCTGTGCCGGAGGAGAGCACTCAGTGAGCTGGAGCACATATTCTACATGCAGAAGACCCAAGTTCTATCCAGGGCACCACATGGTCCCCTGAGAACTGGACAGGACTGACCCCAGAGCATCATCACTGGATGTCGCCCCCAAACACAACACACACACACACCCCACATGGTCTCCTGAGAGCTGGACAGGACTGCCCAGAACACCATGACTGGATATCACCCCCAAACACACACACACACACACACACACACACACAGCACGGTTCCCTGAAAACTGGACAGGACTGACCCCAGAGCAGCATCACTGGGTGCCACCAAAACATACACACCCCAAAACTCTGCTAATGAATTTTAAGAAGCTCTATTTCCTTAAAATTGTGAGGAATAATTAGACCAAGGTAGAAACTAGTATTTCTTAAACATTAAATATTTCTTGGAGGACTTCTCCAGGCCCTGTTCTCATATTCGCTGTGCAATCTCAGCTACCCCAGGAACTAAATCCACAACCATGGCTGGTGACTCCCTAATCTATATTTGCAGCTTAAACTCAGCTATGAGTTCCAAGCCAGTGCCTAGAGTTACCTGTCAGGTCCTCTTGGTTAACTTAATTCCTATGTTTTTTCAAAGTTTCATTTCCAATGCCCTCATCCAGCTGTCAGGACCAGACAGTCATAAGCTTTAACTCCTACTCTCTCGCTCTGTATAACATTCTTAAATCCACCATGTCTTTTCATCCTCATTGCTGTCCTAATTTTTCTCTCATTAACTATGTTCCTTCTTTTCCATCCCTCTCCACTTAGTTCTTAAATTGTTTTGTCTGGAATCCAGAATTTGAGGGTCAGAGTGACAAATACAGTGGGCAGGGCACTTGCCTTGCAGGCTGTCATCCTGGGCACTATATATGGTATCCTGAGCACTTCAGGAGTGGTCCCTGAGTTCAGAGCCAGGAGTAAGCCCTGAGCACTATTAAGTGTGGCCCAACAAAACAAAGCATAGAATCCAGAATTCATTCTGTCGCTTTCCATCTCTGGCTTAACAACTCCACACTGGCGTTATCTGTGGCCTTACTGCTAAGCTTCATTTCTTATGCATCTCTATATATAGTATAGATCTTTGTGTACCTTTAATATGCCACACACTCACCTTTCAGTCTTCACATATTTTTCGTCTCTATAGGACAAAATTTGTACCCTTCTGAGTCGACCTCCACACTTTCAGATGTCATCTGACTAAATTACTACCCATCCTCTATCAGTTTAAATAATACCAGTTGGAGTACTTACGCTAGTTCTGTGTAACAACCTGCACTTCCTTACAGAAAATTTTGAAACTTCCTTTTGAAAGTGCTGGGTTAGTTAACTTTCTTCCTCAAACGTTAAGCTATAGGAAAGCAGAGATAGTATCTGTCATATTGGCCATTGTCACCCCAGCTACAACACAATGCATCTAATCTAATAAATTGTACAGCTTCATCATGGGCATTGTTTTAAGTTGGGTTTGGTTTCTTGTTTTTGCACCCATACCCAGAAGTACTCAGGGCCTACTCCTAACTGTGTGCTTGGGAGTCCCACCTGGTGGTGCTTCAGGATAATACAGCGCCAGGAATTAAACCCATGCTACCTACATGCAAAGCACACATTCAGTGAGCTTTCTCTTTGGCTCCATCATAAGGGTTCTTAGATAAAATTGGATTTTTTTCTTAAAACCACAAACATGTGCAGTGAAGACTAGGGCTGCTAGTAAGGTTTGTTGCTTCGGCAGTTATTTGTGCAAAAGTACTAGGAATTTGTCTACCGTGGCTTTTGCACTTCGTCCATACAAATAAAGGCAACAAAAAGGACTAATAACATCTTAGCATTAATGTGAAAATAATTTTTAACTCAAGACCTTCAAAAATATCTAGGCGACAAACCAAGTGCCTTGTGCCACACTTTGAGGGCTGCTGGTTTATATTTGAATTTGCATAAACCTGGTTTAGTTCGGTTTTGCAAGTCACACCTGGCAATGCTCAGTGCTGACTCCTGGCTCTGCACTCAGGGGTCACTCCTGGTGGTGCCTGGGGAACTATATGGGATTCCAGAGCTTGAACCTAGATTGGCCATGTGCAAAGCAAACACCCTACCTGCTGTTCCCATCACTCCAACACCAGAAAAGAGCTGCTTTAAAGACAGAAAAGAACCTAGTAAAACAACCGTCTTATGACCTTCTTTGCCTATTAAACATTAAAGCATCTAAATTTTGTATTATGTTGTTACTGTAATAAAGTGGCTCTATCACATACCTTAACATAATACAAACTGTTGGGGCTGAAGATAGTACAGTAGGTAGGGCACCTGCCTTGCACCAGCCAACCCCAGTTCAATCCTTAGCACCCCATATGATCCTTTAAGCATTGCCAGGAGTCATTCCTGAGCAGAGAGCCAGGAGTAACCTGTGAGCATCACTAGGCATGGCCCAAAAACGAACACAATCAAACAAAAACAGAAAAACTAAGGTATATGGCCAGGGATGTAGATTCAGTGGTAACACTCAGAGTACTTATATGTATGAGACCTTGGATTTCATCCCTGGCACCACCAAAAAATATGTGTGTATACAGATACACACACACATACACACAAATGTTTATATATATATATATATATATATATATATATATATATAGCCTGCCAGGAGTGATCCCTGTGTTCAAAGCCAGGGGTAAGCCCTGAGGCACAACCAAAAAAAATAAAAATCCCAAATTCTTATGAAATAATGTCAGACCTTATTGATGTAATCATTCATAAATTCTTTTTGTGTCTTCTCAAATATTTAAAAACTGACTTTACTAGAGTTTATGAGACATATTAAATCACTTTTCCAAAAAAGGAATATCACATCTCAGTTTGTGATTTTTTTTTCTAGTTACAGGTCAAAAGATCACTTTGAACTTTGACTTTATTAACTTCAAACATATAACTTTTAACAGGTTGTCAGTAAACTGGCTTTCAATCAGTCTTGACAATAATAAACACTATTTTCAAACAGCCAAAGCAAGAAACTTCATTTCTAGTGGGGGAAAACAGAACTGTGTAAACATGCTTAAAATGACTTTTTTGTTTGGGCTTGTGCTAGTATTATAAAATGTAACATTTAATAAAACTTTGACCCAAATGCCAGAAAGGAACTTGAAGTGGAGGAGAGTTCTCTAGGAAAAGTAATCATAATCCTTTTCCTAAATTCTCAGCATACAATTCATATATGCAATACAATTTAAATATGCATACAGTCTTGGGAACACGGCACAATTCTTATGTACTTAAGCAATCACAAGATCTAAACATAGTTTTATTTTTGAAGACTGGATCAACACTTTACATAAAAAGCCATCTCATCCTGGGGCTGGAGCAATAGCATAGTGGGTAGGGCATTTGCCTTGCACTCGGCCAACCCGGGTTCAAATCCCAGCATCCCATATGGTCCCCTGGCTCCTGTGCATCACCGGGTGTGACCCAAAAAGAAAAAAAAAAAGCCATCTCATCCTATTTTTGCCCCAAAGTTTCTAAATTATCATGTACCTTCCCCCACATCTGAGGTCACTCAGGAACTTTTAGGGAACTTTGTTACTATGTATGATCCTCATTCTAAGCTCTTTGGGCTCGGTAATAAAAAACCAAACCATGCCCCAAAAAGGTGGTTTACTCACTTTTGGTGTTTTGTTTTATTTTGTTTTGTTTGATTTGCAGGGGCCACATTTGGTGGTGCTCAGGGGAGCATATGGATGCCAGGGACCAAATTGGTAGGCTGGGAGCTGGAGCAATACCACAGTGGGTGGGATGTTTGTCTTGCATGTGGCCAACCCGGGTTCGATTCCCAGCATCACATATGGTCCCCTGAGCACCTCCAGGAGTAATTCCTGAGTGCATGAGCCAGGAGTAACCTTTGTGCATCACCGAGTGTGACCTAAAAGAAAAAAAAAGCAAATTGGTGGGCTGTGTGCAAGGCAAGTTCTTTATGGTACTGTATCTCTGGCCCTGTTATTATTTTTTTTCTTTTTGGGGTCACACCCGGCAATGCACAGGGGTTACCTCCTGGCTTTGCACTCAGGAATTACTCCTGGCAGTGCTTAGGGGACCATATGGGATGCTGGGAATCCAACCTGGGTCGGCTGCGTGCAAGGCAAATGCCCTACCCGCTGTGCTATTGCTCCAGCCCCTGGCCCTGTGTTTTGTTTTTGGTTTTTGGGCCACAGCCCGCAGTGCCCAGGGATCAACCCTAGAAGTTCTTGGGGAACCATATGTGGTATCAGAGATCAGATCTGATCAAATGTGAGCAAGATAAGTGCCCTACTGCTGTACTCTCTCTCCAGCCCAGCGTAGTTTACTTAAAGTTAGGTGAGAGGTTCTGGCTCAATAAGTCTGTTAGGATGAAAGCAGCAGTCTACCATGAAGAAGGAGCCTCTTTTTCTTGTGTGTCTCAATATTTAAATGAAAGATCTTTTAGTCTCAATAATCAAAATTCTAGTATAAAGTTTATTAATCCAGGGACAAGAGAAGTAGTTCAATGGGCTGGAGACCATACTTTGCATGCAAGAGATCCAGATTCGATCGTAAGTACCACATTATCCTTAAGCCCTACCAGGAGTAACCATTGAGCAATGAGCCAAGAGTATCCCTGAGCAACACTGTGCATGAACTGCCAAACACCAAAAACAATGACAACAGTTTCTCAACCTAAATTCTTTGATGTTTACTTTTTTCCCATTTCCTGGAATGCTGTCCCATACTAATTAAACTTTAAAATTGGTGTTCCCAGGGGCTGGAGCGATAGCACAGGGGTAGGGCATTTGCCTTGCACGCAGCCGACCCAGGTTCAATTCCCAGTATCCCATATGGTCCCCTGAGCACCTCCAGGAGTGATTCCTGAGTGCAGAGCCAGGAATAACCCCTGTGTATCGCCAGGTGTGACCCAAAAAACAAAAAAAAAAAGAAAAATAATAACATAAAATAGGTGTTCCCATGGCCTTAAAGTCCTACAATTTTAAAAAATAAATTTAGCCCTGATATATTCTTCACATGTAATAGATTGTTTTGTTTTATTTCTTCTTCAAGATGATGAAAATATTTGTACCTAAAGTTGAGGTCTCAGGAAAGTACTTATAAATAATTACATTTTGCTGTCTTCCTTTCAAGTAGGAAGGGGACTGGAGCAATAGCACAGCGGGTAGGGCGTTTGTCTTGCACTCGGCCCACCCGGGTTCGATTCCCAGCATCCCATATGGTCCCCTGAGCACTGCCAGGAGTAATTCCTGAGTGCATGAGTCAGGAGTAACCCCTGTGCATCACCGATTGTGACCCAAAAAAAGCAAAAAAAAAAAAACACCTTTCAAGTAGGAATTACTGGTCCAGACAGATAGGTCAAAGGGCCACGTCTATGCTTTGCAAAGAAAAGTCCCAGGTTCCATCCCCAGCATGAACTGCTATCCTGAGCATGAGCACCACCAGGTTTGATCAAACCCCCCCCCAAAATTGTATCAACTGTTTTTTTTTTTTTTTTGCGTCACACCTGGCAATGCACAGGGGTTACTCCTTGTTCTGCACTGAGGAATTACTCCTGGTGTTGCTCAGGGGACCACATGGGATGCTGGGAATCGAACCTGGGTCGGTCAGTTGTGTGCAAGGCAAATGCCTTACCTGCTGTACTATCACTCCAGCCCCAAATTATATAAACTTTTATTTGCATTTTTGAAACTTCATGTTTAGTATATGTTAGTTAACATTTTCTGTCCTCAAAGCTCTTACAGTTAATGCTATGTCCAAGATGTTAATATTGTGCTGGAGATCAAATAAAGGGATTGAAGTGCTTGCCTTGTAAGTGGCCGGCCCTAGTCCAATCCCCTGCACTTCAGGAATTTCCCTAAGTATCACCCAGAGTGACCCCTGAGCAGAGAACCAAAAGTAGTAGCCCCTGAGTACTGTTGGGTAAGACCCAAGCTCCCATGCACAAAATTAACATTTTATTGCCTTTTGGGCCACATTCAGATGTGCTCAGGGATTATTCCTGGTTCTGTGCTCAGGGATAACTCCTGGCAGGCTCTGGGAACCATATGGGGGTGACAAAGATGAAACTTGCATACAAAGCAAGTACCTTACTTGCTTTACTATCTATCCAGACCCTGATATTATTTTATTTTTTAATTTTCTTGAATATTATTTAAACGAGCATTAGTGGATTCCTAATCATCATTTTTTCCTTTTTATGTTGAGCAGAGTTACCATAGGCAAGGCATGTGATTATCAGTGAGTTTAGAATTGTTCTGTTGCACAGTTAGACCTTGGACGAGTAATGAACATCTTGTTCCAAGAATGTAACTCAGTGAAAGAACTTTCCTTGCATGTGTGAGGCCCCAGCATTGAAAAAAAAATAACATTGTCATTGTTTTTGGGAAAATATCATGTATTTTTCATGATTTTATGAAAAAAAGTTTGTATGGTTCTTCACAGACTTTCCTAGTTATAATTTTGGTTGAATATTTTTTGTCACACTTAATGTTTCTTACTCCTGGCTTTGTGCTCAGGGATCACTCCTAGCCATGCTAAGGAGACCAAATGTGGTGCCACTGATCAAACCAGTGTCAGCTGTGATCATGTCAAGTGCCTTAACCTCTGTACTATCTATCTCTCTGATCTCTCATTATAAATTGTAATTTGATATCCTCTATTCCAAGGAGTGTTAAAGGACAAATTGGATGAAACTTTCAAAGTGACTGTAAAAAATAATTTAGCCAGGAACTGCAGAAATAGTTTGAAGGGCTGGAACCCTGGGTTCAATCTCCAGCTCAAAAGGTCCTCATAACACCACCAGGAACACCGCCTGAGCACTGTGCCGGTAGTAGTGTCAGCACCACCAAGTGTGTTCCCCCCCAAAAAATTAATAAAATTAATAAAAATAATTTAACTCAGGAAAATGTCTATTTAAATTTCGAGCCTGGCTTGCTCTCTTGGGCCTGGCAGAATGGCTTCCATAAAGAAGGGTGATGAGAAGGGCCACTCTGCCAGCAGTGAGGTGGTGACCCAACAATACTCATCAACACTCACAAGTGCATCCACAGAGTGGGTTTCAGGCAGCGTGCACCTTGGGCAATCAAAGAGATCGGGAAGTTTGCCATAAAGGAGATGGACACCCCAGATGTATGTATTGGCATCAGGCTCAACAAAGCTGTCTGGGCCAAAGGAATAAAGAATACCCCATACTGAATCCATGTACATTTGTCAAAAAAAAAAAAGTAATGAGGATGAAGATTCAAAAAACTTTATACCTTGGTTAACTATGTAGCCATCAACATTTTCAAAAATCTACAGTCAATGTGAATGAGAACTAAAGTGATGACATCATAAAGTTATCAAATCACACACACACACAGTCTTTAAATCTGTGTTTACCAAAATATTTTTGTTGTAAAATAGCTGTGTAAAATAATGTGCCAAGAGCTTCTAAATTTAAAAACTAGCTTTCTTTCATAATTGATTTTTGTTACCCAAATTTATTTCAAAGATTTTTGCAACAATTTCCTAAATCACAGGTGATTTCCTAGAGTACAATTAACGTGGGCCTTATTATCTAGCATGTGACAGCAGAGTCGTGACAATAAAAGTACATATAATCAGGCTAATACAGGGAAGATCTTGCAGGTTGCCAGCTCGAGTCAGGCCTGAGCTCTCACTGCAACAGCCCACCTCACCCCAGACCCCACAGGACACTCTCAGAGTCTCTGAAGCAGAGGGAAAATAACAGTTTCTAGTCTGAAGATTCCATGGGAGAAGCATGGAAGGGGAGAGCATGAGCATCCTGAAGAAGAACTCGGACTCGATATGGGATTGTCCAGTAGGCCAAAGAATATTCCCCAATAGAGCTTCTCTTCAAGCAACCCAAGAGCGCTCCCACCCTCAGCCTGAAGAATGCAAGTCCACAAAGAACGAGGGGAGTCTTCTCAGTCAAGTCCCTGCAGATTTCCCTCCCATCCCTGCTGCTGTCTCATCTGCTGCCCCCTCAACTGGGCATCCATATAGGAAGGCGCCTGACACCCTCCACCATCTGATGAAGACTCAGGAGCTTATTGTCTCAGGGGGGGGCGTCACCTTGCAAGCTTTGGTTGGAGATTGGCTTAGTCTTTGGAGCTACACTGCTTATGTTTTCATTCTAGGAAAGCTGCATTTCTGGCATAGGATAAGAGAACAGACACTAAAACAAGTCTAACTCGTAATTATACTTATAGGGTAATTAACAAGCAAGTCATTACTATCAACTGTAATCATTTGGTAGTAAAGTTCCTGGCTATGTCGTATAGCTCAATATAAAATAGTTTTTGACTTACTAGTTATTATGTATGTAGTATTTTGGCCATGCCATCACTGGGGGCTTCAATGGAAAAAATAATGCTGAGTCTGCAAGGCCTGATATCACTAACCAGGAACCTTAGGGAACTCAGCTGTTCTTTACCAACAGCAGCAGTAGTCTGGACCCCATCTGTTTTGAGATGAAACAATTTTTGGAGTATATCCAGAACCAGTGTGATCTTAAGATTTGTGAGGGTTTCAGTGAGATGTTGAAACAGTGCAGATTTGCAAAAGGATGAGCCTAATCAAGAAGTTGGAGGCATGGAAAAATTATTTCTCATGACCAAGTTAATTTAGCATAAAAATACAATTAGTAGTGAAATTCAAAGGATGAAGCCACCAATGAAGCCTTTTCTCCGTAGCTTCTTTTGCTTCCAATTTTCATGGAAGGAAATATTATTGTCTAACCCACAGACTGGTTCGTTGAGATGGTACTGAGTTTGGGGCTGAGCAAACATTTGTGTGGCCCCTTAAACCAACTTTTATAATATCAGAGTGTATTAATAAGAATAAAGTGATTTTCTTTCAGGAGAAAAAAATCCTCCAGGAGTGATCCCTGAACACAGAGCCAGGAGTAAGCCCTGAGCATTACTGGGTGTGGCCCCCAAACAAACAAACAAATGAAACCTAAGTGTCTTGGCGGGAAAGGGGTGCGGGTAGAAAGAGAGTACAATAGGTGAGGCACTTGCCCTGCATGCATGAATAATCCCAAAGTATGCGGGGGGCGCCAAGTCACAGCACTGTTGGACATAGAGCTGTGGCGGCAGTGCGTGCAGTGGCTCATCCACCGTGGGATGCTGTCAGCCAACCACTGGATGACCTGGGACTCGGCACAGGTGTTCAACCTGGCACAGACCCTTTGTGATAGGGCCCTGCTCTGCCAACTGCTCAACAACCTCCGGGCGCACTTCATCAATCTCAAGGAGATCAACCTGAGGCCGCAGATGTCCCAGGTGCTGCCCAGAGACGCAGGCAGGTGCATGTTTGTCAGTGTGCAGATCGTTACAACATGCCAGTCGACCAAAAGCTTATATTCAGTAGACTGGGAAGACCTGTAAAGGCTATTAGAGACCACCCTAAAAGGCTCCATCCCTCTCGGAGAGCTCAGCAAGCTACCAAGAGTATCCCGCCCGCATGGCAGAGCCTGGCAAGCTCCGTGGCGTAGTCAATATGCCAAAAAACAGTAACGACAGTCCTCATTCCCCTGATCCTGAAAGAGCCCCCAATACGCCATCGGGCTACACTAGCACACGACAGGGATGAAAGGAGACATTACTGGTGCCCACTCAAGCAAATCGATGAACAATGGGATGACAGTGACAGTGATGCTGAATGTGATTTAAAAAAAATTGTGGAGGGATATGTTTTGACCTGGCCACATGTCTCTTGGATTCAGGCTTCTGTGCACCATGCATCTAAAAAAAGAAGGAGTGGACCAGAGATGAAGAACGGCAGAGAGAAAGGAAAGACTCACATATGGGGTATGAAGTGGATGCTGGAGCAAGACGGGTGCACTAAACTAGGAAGGGTTTTCTACTTCCAACCAGATGACAATATGGCCAAGTCCAAAGTGACATGGAACAATGTGAAAGCTAAGTAAAAACCTTGTTATTATAGGGATCCTCTGTGCCTAAAGACTTTGATTCCAGAGACCTTCTAACACATTTTGGCATCCAGCGCAGCTTCTTACAGCAATGCACTGGGACTGTGAGATGGGCTATGCAATTTCTGGCAGAATTTTCCCTGGACTTTATACAGAAATCCAAAACCGACTTAACATCTCTTAATTTTCAGCAATGTGAAACGGTTCCTTTTTAGGTCTGACTTTAGGAGGAAACTCCAAATAATAACAGTGAGTTTTTTGTTGAAATATTGAAGGTAATCAAAGTAGCAGCCATTTCTCTAGACTGAACTAAGCAACAGCCCCACACCAGCCGAGAAGAGGAAATATCCCTCTTTCCCGGTTGTTTCCCATTTTGGGGGAGAAACGCGGCATGGTGTCCACCATACTATGAGGCACGGGAAGGGGGATGAGGGGGAAAAAAAAAGGAAAAGGAAAAAGGAAAAAAAAAGAGTTATGTACTTGGAGCAGTGGGGCTACATATCTCTTCATTCTAAGCAAAGGAAAACTAATTATCAAATGCTTCCTTGGTAGTAGGACTGTTTTTCTTGGGGGGAAACTCCAACAACAATAGTGAGTTTTGTGTTGAAATATGGAATGTAATCAAGGTAAAGAGAAAATGAAGTGAAATTCATCAGTTATGCAGTTGGGGGTGGGGGGACAGGGGCGGGAGGTATACTGGGGTTTTTGGTGGTGGAATATGGGCACTGGTGAAGGGATGAGTGTTTGGATATTGTATAACTGAGACATAAGCCTGAGAACTTTGTAACTTTCCACATGGTGATTCAATAAAAATAAAAAAATAAAAAAACCAAACAAACCTTGTCATTATAGATAGGACTCAGGGTGTAGGTCATCATGCTGAACACCAGGAGGCAGTATTACAGACCTCCACTGAATTCTGAGAGGTGAGGACAGAGGAACTTTCCATCTGGAATCTCCGCCCTTTCTATCAGAGGTCCATACCCCTGGCCCTCTCCATCAGACTCATTCCCCAGACTCATCTCTCCCTGGAAGGCTGCTGTCAGGGCAACCAGCACTAAAATACTCATGATGGAGCCAGAGAGATGGTATAGCAAATTAAGGCGATTATCTTTCCGGTTTAATCCCTGGCACCCTACATGGACCTGAGCTCTGCCAGGATTGATTCCTGAGCACAGAGACAGGAGTAAGCTCTGAGTGCTACTGAGTATGCCCCTCCCTCCCAAATATCCTCGTAGGGTGTGTTGGGGGAAAATAGTTCACAGGACTGGAGCACTTGCTTTTTATGTGGAAGTCATGGGTTTGATCCCTGACATGGTATTGTCCCCAAATACCATATACCCAAATACTCACTGGGAGTGACTTCTGAGTACCAAACTGGGTGTAACCTTGAGCACTGCTGGCAGGGGTCCCCAAAAACAAACCAATCAAACAAATGAATTAAAATGAGACTAGAGAGATAGTATAGGGGTGAAGGGACTTGCCTTGCATGAGGACAGCCTTGGTTCAATCCTTGGCACTGCATGGTTCCCTGAGCTATTTCAGAAGTAACACCCAGGCAAGAGCCAGGGATAGCCCCCAACCATCACTGGTTTGGTCCAAATCTCTTCCTCTCCATCCACCCCAAATTAAAAAAAAAGCAACCCATGCCATGGAGAAGTTAGTGCTTTGAAACAGCTCAAAGTAGAACCCCAAGTTGGCCATAACACTACATTAACTTTGAATCTTAGACCACATCTCATGTGGAAATGGCATACTAACTTGAACTGTATTAAATTTTTTGTTTCTTAGTCCAGTCCACATCTGGCAGTGTTCAGAGCTTACTCATGGCTCTGTGCTTAGGGATCACTCCTAACCAGCTCAAAGTATCACATCGAGTGCCAGGGATCAAATTTTGGGTCGCTTATGTGCAAAGCAACCACCCTACCTGCTTTACTAACACTCTGGACCCCAACTGAACTGTATCAAAATTTCAAAATAACTAAAATTAGCTGGGGAAGTAGTTCAGTGGACTGGAGCCCATGCTTTGCATGCAGGAGGTCTGGATTTGATACCTGGAGTCATGTGGTACCTGGAAGACCGCCAGAAGTGATCCCTGAGCACAGAGCTGAGCTGAGTGAAGGCCCAAAACAAACAAAAAAAAGTTTTAGACTGAGATTAAAATGAAAAAGGAAGGAACTAATTTTGTAT
Organism: Sorex araneus; assembly: GCF_027595985.1. NCBI lineage: Eukaryota > Metazoa > Chordata > Mammalia > Eulipotyphla > Soricidae > Sorex > Sorex araneus. The sequence continues at coordinate 80,065,457 of NC_073307.1, forward strand.
CCAAATGAAAGGTAATGAGATCTGGAGAGGAAATAAATAGAAAGATATGTACATTCAAGAACCACTATTGATATGTTTATCAGGAGAGCAAAAAGAAAGTGCAGGGACCAGAGTCAGTCCTATCACTCAAAAGATTGAACAAGTGCCTTATATGTGTGAGGTCCTAGGTTTAATCACTCACATGGAATGGCTCCTACTAAGTTGTGGCCAAGTACTGCTGAAAATAACCCACCTAGACCTATAGGGTCAAAGGAGAGAGAAGTAGGCCTGGAGGGAGAGGAGAAATCATACAGAGGTTAAGACCCTGCCATAGCACGGTCTCTTGAGCAAGCACAGAGCCAATAGTAGCCACCGAGTATCAACACGTGTGGCCCAACAACTGCATCTCCCGCCCCCTTCCCCCCCCCCAAAAAAAAGGATGGTCTGAGAATTTGACTCAGTGGGAGAGAGTCTGGCTTAGAATAATGAAGCTGCAAGTTCCATCACCAACACTGCCGTTTTAGAGAAAAAAGGACCCTGCTGCTTACAAACTCCCTGCCACAGTTTACATAAAAGTTGTATGACAGGGACCTGAAAAATAGTACAGCGGGGAGTATTATCTTGTAACTTGCCTTACATGCAGCCAACCTAGGTTTGAACCCAGAAGTCCATTTGGTCCCTCATGCCAGGATGATCCCTGAGTACAGAACCAAGAGTGAGCCCTGAGCACAGCTGGGTGTGACTCAAAACCCCCAAAATTAAGAAATTTAAAAAGTTGTGTAACAATCTTCTCATAAGTGTGTGAGAAGCTGGTTTGGTTTGGAAGAAAACAGCAAGTTCATTTTGGACATGGTGAGATTTTTATGTTCTAGGTTTTCTGTAGCAGCTACTGCATCTCTGAGATTTAAGTGCCTTTCCTCTGGCCCTAACACTTCTCTCATAGATATAGAAGAGACAATTGGGGTTTTGGTTGGGGGGGGTCACCCCCGGCAATGTACAGGGACTATTTCTGGCTCTGTACTGAGGAATCACTCCTGGTGGTGCTCGGGGGACCATATGGGATGCTGGGAATCGAACCTGGGTTGGTTGCCTCCTGCAAGGCAAACTTGAACTAGCTTATATGTGTTATTTTCCCACACCTTTCAGGTAAAGAAAGGATTATCTGCTATCAGATGTTTATATACATCATTCCTGATTGTCACCTGCTGAATTTGTTTCTCTAAGAATAGAACACAATGAATAACCTAGATGGAAATTTAAACATGTGTAGATATACAGTTTATGACAGGGTATCTAAGAATATGCATGAAAACAGGAGAAGTTCTTCTACAAATGGCCCTGCGGTGGGGGGCGGGGAGTTCAGCTTAAACTGGGATTCCGAGAATGAGTCTAAACATCACACTGCCAGTATTGGGATATCCTGGGTTACAGTCAGCCCAGAGCCGTTTGCAGAAGAAAAACTACATTTCCCGGCGACGTCTGCGCGACGAAGGAGCGAGCGAGGGAGGGCGGGAACGGGGCGGGCCTCTGTGTTAAAAGCCTTCCTATTGGAGGAACAAGTCAAAGGGCCGTGTAAACTTGTGTGCGATTGGGCAGATTCCTGGGCGCCCAGTGGCTCGACGACGCGACTTAGTTTAACTTTTGTTTTTCGGTTGGGTTCCCTGACTGCGGCTTAGTGTGGAGTGAGTATGCACTTTCTTTTTCTGCTTAGGGACTGAGGGTGGGGGTCTTGGGAAGATATAAAGCCCCACGAGGTCGAGGGAACGGCCACGCAGTGCCTGGAGAGGGACGCGAACCTGGAATAGTGGGGGGTCCTTAGGAGGACTGGAGGCACGGAGGGGAAGGTTAGCTGCTGCGGAGACCTGGGAATCTGCAGCCCTAGGGAAGCACGAAAGGATGACATGGAAAGACGTCGAAGTTGGACGTCTTGGAGATAAATTCCGGCACCCCCTCACCCCACGCTAGCTTAAGCCTGTATTTTTTTTAACCATTCGTAAAATTAACAAAAAAAAAATCATATCAGAGTTATCGGGATAAATAAAAGAAAAAATGTCATAGCGCTAAACATTGCTAACTTTGGGGGGTGTGGAGGAGCACACCCAGGGGTGCTCAGGGCGCACTCCTGGCCCTGTGCTCAGGGATCACTCGTGTTAGGGCTTGGGATACGCGGGATCGAACCCGGGCTGACCGCGTACAAGGCAAGCGCCCTACACGCAGTACCATCACTGGCCCCACAACGTTAATTGTAAAGTAGACAAATGGAAAGAATAGAAGATAGCCGAAATCCAGGTACATTTTATCGTCTGTTCGTGACCAGGTAACCAAGAACACAGATACAGAGAAAGAATGATGAGTAAGGTGTTGGGTTCCACTGCCGCGGAGAAATAAGGGGAACAGAAAGCTGATGGTTCTCTGATAACTTTTAGAGAATTGCACACGCAATTCTTTTGCTGTTAGAGGAATCTGGAAGATCATTTTGGGTGGAGAGGTTTAGAAAAGAGATAAAGGTGGGTGCCCAAGTGAAAGTGCAGAGGGTAGGGTGTTTGCCTTGCACAGGGCCCTCCAGGGTTGGATCCCTGGCATCCCTGATGGTCCCCCAAATACTGCCAGGAATGATTCCTGAGTGCAGAGCCAGAAGTAACCCTGAGCATCACCCATCACCGGGTGTAACCCCAGAACAAAGAGATAAAGATGACTTCAGGAGCAATAACCAGAGTCATTAAAAGTCATTAAGTCATTCAGCCCTTCATGGAGCAAAGATCCACACCTGGAGACACTCAGGGTTGATACTACTGGTTGACACTCAGGTGGTGCTTGGGGGACCGTATGTGTTGGTGGGAATCAAACCTGGTCAGCTGTGAGCAAGGCAGTACTAAAGAGCCAGAGCACTGAGACACCCCTCACTCTAATAAGCCGATGATGATGATGTTGGAGAGGGAATCAGGCTATACAGCCTTACTGTTGCTTTTCTTTTCCTGGCTCTGATCATTCCCAGTTGCTGTGTATTTGACTGGTATGCAGAGGACAACATGAACTCTACTCCGAAACGTACCCCTGTCTGCCGAAAGTAAGTCACGTGCTCATTTTAAAATTTCTGATTTTGAGACTTCTCTAACCCCACTGCAAGTTTAACCTGGAGCCTTCAGGGAAACTCATTCTCGCCAGGAGTGCAGCTGAAGAACCAACAGCCCGTCTCTCTTTGGGAAAGGCCAGCCACTTTGATCAGGCGCACAGTGTAGCCTGTGTCCCTATAATGGGACACAGAGCAGGGAGGGAAGAAGGGGACACCTACTTGACCAGCTACACCAGCCCCCCAGCCATGGTGATCAGTAGGGTGACATAGCACAGTCCCATGGCGCTGCATCTAGGACTTCCAGGCGTGGGAAGCATGCTTCCACACTCTGGGTTTGAAATCTACTGGACCTTATTTCACTCTTCTTTTTTTTGTTTTCCTTTTCCAGTTTTTTTGCATCCAGCAGTGTTCAGGGCTTACCCATTCCTGGCTCGCTCCTGGCAGTGCTTGAGGGACCCTGTGCCGTGCTGGGGATTGAACCAGGGTCAGCTACTTGCCAGGCAAGCACCCTGCCCCCCTGTATTATCTCTCCAACCCATAGACTTTTAGTTTTCATTTTAGCCTAGGGTCCGTTTGAATATTCTGTTTGTACTCACTAAAAATGAAAAGAGTGAGGGACCTCAGGGAAATAACTCAAAGGTTATTGGTACATGCTTTTATGCAGGTGGCAGGGTTCAATCCACAGCATTATATGGTCTCCCACATACCATTGGGAGTGACCTCTATGCTGTCTTTCAGGTGTGACCCAGAACTGAAGCAAAGTGCTGTTAGTCTAGGGATGGCTCAGCAGCAAAATGCCTGCGTTGCACTCTTGAGATCTGAGTTCATTCTATGGCAACACACACACACACACACACACACACACACATACACACACACACACACACACACACACACACACACACACACACACACACACACACACACATAGAGCACAGACTTTACTGAATCTAAGGCTATCTCCAGGCTTCTGGTGTATAGTCTTTTCATTCAACTGTGTGTGTGTGTGTGTGTGTGTGTGTGTGTGTGTGGTTATATTGTGAAGTCAAGCTGGTTTAATTTCCAAGTGAGGCTTTCTCCACTTCTGCATTGTTTTCTTTTTATTTATTTATTTTTTAAAAAATACACCATACCCAGTGCCGTTCAAGGCTTACTCCTGGCTCTATGGCCTCCTGGCATAGATCACTCCTAGCAGTGCTTAGGGACACATGTTTGGTGCCAGAGATTTAACTGGAGTCAGCTGCATGCAGCAAACTCCTTTACCACTGTACTATCTCTTCAAGCTCCTAGCTTTTATTATCTTAAGTTTCTTAGTTTTCTAAAAGCAAATGAACAAACAAAAGTCTTCTGTGGTCTTTGATTGGCCTTTAATCGTATCTAGTTTTGGTTTGTATAAATTGGATGTCTCCAGTGCTAGAAATTAGTATCTGATTTTGTTGTGTGGTTAGTAACTAGGTTTTTGTTTATTTGCTTGGATAGTTGGTTGATTTTTGAGTTATGCCTGGCGATGTTCAGGGATTACTCCTCGTTCTGCACTTAGGAATTACTTCTGGTGGTGCTCAGGGGATCATATGGGGTGCCAGCGATTGAACACTGGTTGCCCACGTACAAGACAAACGCCCTACCCACTGTACTATTGCTCCTGCCTCTTCATTATTTTTTAAATACAAGCCTTGTATTTATCATAATCTTTCTAAATAATTTTACCACTTATAGGTTGTGGAGATAGTATTGGTTTGTTAAGGCACATGTCTTGCATGCAGCCTACCCTAGTTTAAATCCTGGCACCACATGGTTCTCCAAGCACCACTGCGAACAACCCCGAAACACTGCTAGTACGACCCAAATGACCTTCCACCAAATAAAACTTAAATAAATAAAAATTTTACCAAATAACCCTAAAAATAAGTTGTTTCAGTTTGTAAGTTCCAAATTTCAATAAATGGAAATATCTAAATACATGAGGAAAATATAGGCAGAATGCTCCAAGACCTAGACCTCGAAGGAATCTTCAATGATATGCCAGTTGGAAAAGGTTACAGATTCAAAACTAAGCAAGTGGGACTACCTCAAACTATAAAGTTTCTATATGGCAAAAGAAACAAAGGCTAAAGCTGAACAAGAGCTTACTGATTGGGAGAAAGTGTTTACACCCAACATATCAGATGAAGGGTTGATTTATAACATACTCACAAAAATCAACCAAAAAGATATCTAAAACCCCACTAAAAAAAATGGGGAGAGGAAATGAATACGGACTTCTTTGAGGAAGCCTAATGGATGGTCAATAGGAACATGAAAAAATGCTCATCATCGCTAAAAATGCTCCTCATTTTCTGATAGTAGTTAGGGAAACCTAAGTCAAGACAACAATGAGAGATCATCTTACACCACTGAGAATGGCACATATCAAAAATACTGGGAATAATCTCTGTCGGTGGGGATGTGATGGAAAAGGAACCATCATCCACTGCTGGTGGGAATTCTGTCTTATTCAACTGCTAAATTTTTGGGCAGTTTGACATCTCTGCAGAGCTCAGCCATGAGGCGGTGGACCAGGCCTTGGGCATGGAGGCAGCTTTAGGGGTGTGACGTGGCCCGCCCCTTTGCGAGATTGCCCCAGAAGGCTCAGTAGGGGACTGGTGTATCTAAAAACATTTTTGCAGGTAGTTGAACTCTTTCAGGATTTATTCATGAGTCTCTGACTGGCTGATCAGTGAGCTTACATGACGGTGCCGGTGGGACACAGGTGTGACTTCCAGAAGTATCTGGGGTGGGGGTTGCCCGCTTCAACTCCACAAAGGCCCAGAATGAACCACTTTTTTTTATTTTAAAAACTATAATGTGTGTCGTAAATGTTCAGACAGCTTAATGAGTGTGTGACCTTTCTGATTTCTCATAGGGTGGCGGTTGTCCACAAACATGGAGCTGCCTGTGGCTCGGGAGGTTCCGCCAGGCCCAGGAGAGTGTCCATCTCAGAATCCGTGGATTTAACACCGTTGCCTTCTGTCAAAGAACGCTTGGCCATCCTCCACCCTTCGAAGGAGCTTCTGGAATATTATCAGAGGAAGATGGCTGAGTGTGAGGCAGAAAATGAGCACCTGTTAGAGAAACTGGAGCTCTACAAGGAATCTTGTGAAGTACAGGTGCAGAAATGACATTTGCCCTTGACACTCCGGTGAAGTGTTGATAAATGAAGTGCCAGCTTGTATCACAAGCAGATATTTGGTTGATTGGTTTTAGGGCCACACCCTGCCATGCTAAAGACTTAACTTCTGGTTCTGTTCTAAGAGATCACTCCTGGAAGTGCTTGAGGGACAGTATGGGGTACCAGGAATCAAACCCGGGTCAGTCATGTGCAAGGCAAGCATCCCACCTGGTGTACTATCTGTCATTCTCATTTTATTTATTTATTTATTTATTTATTTGGGATACCAGATATTTTATACCCCCCAATTTTGAAAAAAAAAAAAATGTGCTTCTACCCCAGTTCACCTAACCATCCTTTGGGCCTCTCATTGACTCATAGTCCCCCAAACTGAGCCATTTCTAAAATCTCAATTTTTTTGGGGGGGGGTGGCTGTGTAGAGTGGAGGGAGGTTGTTTTGGGCCATACCCAGTAGTGCTCAGGGCTTACTCCTGACTCTGCTCAGGGATCACTCGTGGTGAAACTCAGAAGATCATATGTGGTGCCAGGAATCGAACCCGGGTGGGCTGTGTGCAAGGCAGGCGCCCTACCTCCTGTGTTATCATTCTGATCTGAAGTTTGACTCTTTTTTGTTGTTTTTGGTTTGGGGTCATACCCAACAGTGCTCAGGGATTCCTTCCCCTCAGTGCTCAGGGCACCATGCAGTGCAGGCCTCTCACAGACAAGGCATGCTCTCATCACCTTCATTTTTACCTGCATCAGTTCTTTACCGTTCAGGTTCCTGGGCCGGAGAGATGCCTCAAAGGTCTGGACTTCAGGATCCACAGGCTTGATCTCTGTCACCACACTGTCTCCCCAGCACCTCTGATTGGGGCCCCAATTCAAAAGCAGCTAATTCCTGGTATAACCTTTTGGACAGAACTTGCCTTGCATGCATGAGACCTGGGCTTGTTCCCTGGCATGTTTGCTGGCTGCCAGGACTTCTCTAAGCATGGGGGTTGGGAGGTGGCTGCCTGTCCCAGTCGCAGAAGATCCCAGAGTTCGCAGCCTGAGTGCCAGGGTGCCTTCGCGGTTGGGCGTCTCTGCAGAGAATGTTAGTGGGGTGGGAGAGTTGAGCCCTTGGCGTGGCTGCAGCTTGGCCCTGGCAGGGCGGGACAAAGCCTGGCCCCCTTCTGAGGGCTCCTCAGAGTTTTCAGACGGGGGGACTGGTGTGCCTGTGAATTTTAGCTGCTTGCTCGCTCCTTTAGTTGTGAGTCGGGAGCAGGACCAGCGTGAGTCAGCGTGGTGGCCTCTGCGGGCCTCATTTTGTAGCTCTGGAAGTCAATTTTCTGGACTAGAAATATAGCTCAATAGGCCGGAGCACGTCCTTTGCCTGCGGGAGGGTGGGGTTCAGTTGCTGGCATTGTTAGGTACCCCCAGCACGGTGAGTTGCAACCCCGGAGTACTGAGCTGGGAGTAGTCCCTGAACCCCTTTTTATTTTATTTTTTATTTTTTTTTATTTTCTTTTTGGGTCACACCCGGTGAATCACAGGGGTTACTCCTGGCTCATGCACTCAGGAATTACTCCTGGTGGTGCTAGAGAGCCATATAGGATGCTGGGAATCGAACCCGGGTCGGTCGCGTGCAAGGCAAATGCCCTACCCGCTGTGCTATTGCTCCAGCCCCTGAACCCCTTTTTAAATAAAATAGAGTCAGGTGTCTGCCAAGCTATAGTTTTTATTTGATTCCTGTTTGGTGAAACCACTTTCAGTACTGACTCTGCCACGTTCGATAAAAGGGAACTCCAGTGAAGCTTTTTAATTACCTTCCCCGCAGCATAAACTGGAATGGGATTTGCAGCAGAGGGAGGAAGAGATGGCCGAGCTGCAGAAGGCGCTCAGCGATATGCAGGTCTGCCTCTTCCAGGAGCGAGAACACGTTTTACGCCTCTACTCGGAAAATGACCGACTGAGAATCAGGTGCAAAATGGTTGGGTACTGTAGCACTGTCGTCCCTTTGTTCATTGATTTGCTTGAGCGGGCACCAGTAATATCTCCATTGTGAGACTTGTTGTTACTGGTTTTGGCTTATCGAATACGCCACGGGGAGCTTGCCAGACTCTGCTGTGCAGGCGGGATACTCTCGGTAGCTTGTTGGGCTCCCCAAGAGGGACAGAGGAATCGAACCCGGGTCGTCCATGTGCAAGGCAAACGCCCTACCCACTGTGCTATCACTGCAGTCCAAAATGGTTGGGAACATTCCTAAATTCTATACATCTGAGGTCAGTCTCAGTATTGTCCTCCCGAAACCCACTGTGAGGAATTTGTGCCTGCAGGATGGTTAATGCTGACCTCTCGGTAGTAATAGGAACAGCTTTGGGACGAGGGCGACTTTGAACTGGGGTGGGGAGCAGAGGAGTTAGTCAGCCCTGCAGGGACCTCTGGATTCTTGGACCATTTTTCAGAGGCAAAGGGAGTCCTACTTCTGTGCCTCACAGTGATCAGTCCTGGATACTGGCAATTACTAGGAGGTGGGGCAGGGGTGGGGGCACTGTTATTGGGGAGTAGCAGCCACCTTCAGGTAAGGTAATTTCTGAACCAGGTCATCTTCCGAGCAGCCGTTACAACACATTTTTTTTTAAACTGTGGTTGGATGTACATAGCAGAAAATTTTGCCCTTTTAATAATTTTAAAGTGTATATTTCAGTGGCATTAAGTACACTCACATTTTGTGTGGGCAGCCATTCAGCTACTCCCTGTGAAACTTTTCGTCATTTTATAGTGAAACTATGCGTCCCTGAACCAGTTACTCCCTGCCCATCCCAAACCCCTGAGAGCCACAGTTCAATGTTTTTGACTAATGTAGGTATCTCATGAAAGTGGGGTCACAAAAAAGAATTAGCTTTTTGTGTCTGGCTTATTTCACTTAGCATAATGTTTTCAGGATTCACTCATGTACTGAATTATGGCATGTATCTGAATTTGGTTGCTTTTCAAAGCCCAGTAGTTTTCCATTATATGTACATGTCATGTTTTGTTTATCCATCTGTCCATTGACGGGCATTTGAATTGTTGCTAACCCATTAAGTATGATGTTTGCTGTAGGTTTTTGATGCAAGGCTTTTATTTTATCATTTTTTTTCCTTCTGTTTCTAATTCGTTGGATTTTCTTTTTCTTTTTTTTTTTGCTTTTTGGGTCATACCTGGTGATGCACAGGGGTTACTCCTGGCTCTGCACTCAGGAATTGCTCCTGGCGGTGCTCAGGGGACCATATGGGATGCTGGGAATCGAACCCGGGTCGGCCTCGTGCAAGGCAAAGGCCCTCCCCGCTGTACTATCGCTCCAGCCCCTTGTTGGATGTTTTAAATCGTGAAAAGGAGTGGAATGTTGCCAAACACTTTTTCTGTATCTGATTATATATTTTTTGTGTTTGTTTAATTTTGTTTGGGGGCCACACCCGGCTATGCCCAAGACTTCCTCCCGGCTCTGCATTGTGGGGTCACTCCTGGTGAGCCCGGGGGAACGTATGAGATTGAACCTGGGTTGGCTGCATCCAAGGCAAGGACCCTACCCATTCTACTATTGCTCTCACCCCCTGATTATATATTTTCTTTTGTTTTTCTGTCATTTTGGGTCACACCCGGCGAAGCTCAGGGGTTGCTCCTGTCCCTGCACTCAGAAATTACTCCTAGTAGTGCTCAGAACTATGTGGGATGCCGGGAATTGAACCTGGGTCAGACACGTGCAAGGAAAACGTCCTACCCTCAGTATTATCTCTCCAGCCCTATATATTTTCTATACCTGATGATTGTTTGATTTTTTTCCCCCTTTGTGTTGTAGATTGATTCATTTTCATGTTAGTTATCCTTGACCTTCAATGAATAAATTCCACTGGAATAAGAATTCTTATTCTTATGCGCAGAAAAGTTCTTTTAATATATTGTTGCTGAATTTTGTCTGCTAGCATTTTTGATTTTTGGTCTTTATGTTTGGAGTAAGCTGGCGGCACCACTGTATGTGTGGTGCTGGCACTTGAACCCATGTTAGTTGAGCTAGTACAGCGGGTGGGGCACTATCCAGATTGCTGCTGATGCTGGCCTCGGTACTCCTCAGGGCTATTGGTCTGTAGTGTTTTCTTTCTTTCATTTTTAGGGGCGGGGACACACCTGGGTCTGTGCTCAGGGACCTGCCTCTGATCTGTGTTCAGGGGCCATGTTTGGGTGCTTGGGGAACCATGTATGATGCTGGAATTGGAAGTGGGATCCAAGCCTCATGCTGGGCGGGCACCTCAACCCTTGTGCCATCTCTCAGGCCCTACTTTGTTTTGTCTTTGGCGGGGGGCACACCTAGCAGTGAGCAGGGGCTCTTGGTTATAAATGCCTGGTATTTTGAAAATCAGAGCTAAGGTCAAGATAAATTTATTTTTATTTATTTTTTTATTATTTTATTTTATTTTTGCTTTTTGGGTCACACCCAGCAATGCTCAGAGGTTACTCCTGGCTTTGCACTCAGGAATTACTCCAGGCGGTGCTCAGGGGACCATATGGGGTGCCGGGGATCGAACCCGGGTCGGCCGCGTGCAAGGCAAATGCCCTATCCACTGTGCTATCGCTCTGGCCCCGATAAATTTATTTTTAATTCGAGGTTACTATCATTTAAAAAATAATAACTGTGCAGCTGGAGAGATAGTACAGCAGGTAAGACACTTGTCTCGTATGCTGCTTACCTGAGTTTGACCCCTGGCATCTGATGTGGTCCTGTGAGTAAGCCCCGAGCACTGCCAATAAGGCCTAGTCCCCCGCCCCTCACCCCCAGGTAGTGATAGTGTAAGGGAGATGCTTAAAATAGAAAATTTTGACTTATTCTGAACACAGCATGCTTACTTCCTTTGAGAATTTCAGGGAACTAGAAGATAAGAAGAAGATTCAGAATCTCTTGGCTCTTGTGGGAACAGACACTGGAGAAGTGACCTATTTTTGTAAGGAGCCTCCCCATAAAGTAAGTAATTTGGGAGGTAGTACAGGAAGCATGGTGTTGGGGGGAGATCAGGCAAGGGACCGGAAAGATAGCTCAACTCGCTGAGCACACAGCTGCATGCGGAGGGCCTGGGGTGGATCCTTGGATCCTTAGCGCCACGTGTCCCCTGAGCTCTGCCAGGAGCAACCTCCAAGTTTAGAGTCAGGAGTAACCTCCGAACACTGTAGGGTATGACCCTAAAACGGAAACTACAATAAAACAAAATCAGAGCATTTGTGGTATTTGTTGAAGGAGATAGAGAGTTATCAGAGGCCCGTGCCTACCCGGGTTTTCAAATTATTTTCAAAAGGCTTTGTGGCTTTATTCTTTCTTTCCCTCAAAGTCTTAGGCAGTTGCATTCTTTGCATTATCTCCCTACGGCATGGAGGAGTGGAAGTTTCAGATGAGATTAGTGTGGAAAGGAGCAGACTTACTGTAGAGCAAGTTCCAATATCGAAGTGCCTTTTTAAATCTTGCTTCCACCGATTTGGAAAATTTTCTTATTTAGGTTTTGGGGAGCCACACCCAGCTGTGTGCAGGGCTTCCTCTGGCTCTGCGTGCAGGGATCATGCTGGCAAGGCTTTGAGGATGCCATGATGAACCTGGGTTGTCTGCGCGCACAGCAGAGAGCCTTGCCCTCTGTACTCTCCAGCCCTAGCTGTATGGATTACAAAAGCAATGGATGACCTGTTTTTCCCCCTCGAGATCTATTTTTTCCCCTCGAGTATTACAAATGTTAACGCATTTGTGGTACTAAGCAACATTGGATGTCTTGGGCCAGGGAGGTAGAGTGCAAGTAGAACCGTGCCCGGGAGGCAGGGGACTCTGGGTGGTCCTGGCACTGCATGGCACCCCCATCTTTCTGGGCACCACAGTTTCGGGTGACCCTGATAGCAAAATGTTTATAGTTATCTCCACAGTGAAAAATGAACTAATTTTTTTCTTTTGCTTTTGGGCCACACCCGGGGGTGTTCAGGTCTAACTCCCGGCTCTGTTTAGGGGTCACTCTTCGACAGCTGACTAAGTATCATCCCCATTACTGAGCTGTAGAAATTGAGACTCTGAGCCTTTCTGTTTGTTTGTTTGTTTGCTTGTTTTTTGATTTTGGAGCCACACCCAGCGATGCTCAGGGGTTACTCCTGGCTTTGCACTCAGGAATTAGCCCCGGTGGTGCTCAGGGCGCCATATGGGATACTGGGGATCAAACCCAGGTGACCCTTGTGCAAGGCAAGTGCCCTAACCGCTGTACTCTCTCCAGCCATTTCTGTTATTTTCTAACACTCAGAGCCTGTCTAACCCTAATGCTATTTATTACTTCCCCTACCTCCACCCTGTTTTGCTTTTGCAGTGCTGTGGCTAGAACCCAGACCCTCACACGTACTTTTTTCTTTTTTATTAATTGAGATAACATTTGTTTCCATGACTGTGTGTTTTAGGGGTGCAGATTCACATGTCTTCCGGCCTGGAGAGACAGCGCCACAGGTTGAGTACATGCTTTGCATGCAGGAGGTCCATATTTAATTTAATTTAATTTAATCCCCTATGCCATGGTCCTCTCTACTACTAGTAGGGGCCCTTGCCCCTACTGCTCTCCAATATTTTTTGAGTGTGGCCTTAAAATTAAAAACAAGCTAACTTAACACTTCTTTAGGGCACGTGTTATCATTCCACAGACACCAAGAGACCAATATCCCTTCATCATCACAGTCATCAACTCTGCTTTTCATTCTACACCTCCGCTCCCCCCCCCATGTTAACCATAGGTCTGTAGTCTAAGTGCCAGAGTTTGTTTCTGCTGGTTTTGTCTATTTCTGTACTTGATTGCATGTCTTTCCTAAAAACAGAGTACAGTGATAGTACAGCAGATAGGGTATTTTCTTTGCATGCGGCCAACCTGGGTTCAGTCCCTGAGCTCCCATCTGGCCCCCTGGATCTATGAGGAATGATCCCTGAGCACGGAGCTGGAGCCAGGAATAAGTCCTGAGTGCCACCGGTTATAGCCCCCAAATAAAACCAAACAGATTACAGAAACTTATCTCTGCTGTCTCCCATAACCCTGTGCCCTAGAGCTAGAGCTCATTTTTCATTTATATACAAATTTTGATATGTGTATATATTCTTGCCACGTTCTCATTTCTGTCAGTGGTGCCTCAGTGAGCATCTCTGCATGTTTCTCCGTAAGCAGACTTCTGTGTTTCTGTTACTAAAGGCTCTGGTGGACACAGACCACTTTTTAAAAATTTTTGTTTTTATTTTTTGGCTTTTTGGGTCATACCTGGCAATGCTCAGAGATTACTCCTGGCTCTGCACTCAGGAACCATACCTGGTGGTGCTTGGAGGCCCACATGGGATGACAGGGCTCAAAACCCGGTTGGCCGCACGCAAGGCAAATGCCCTCCCCGCTGTACTGTTGCTCCAGCCCCAAAGACCACTTTTTAAAATGATGTTCTTACAGACATTGCTAAATAACCCAAATTTTTAAAAATTTCTGTCACAACATTTGGTTTTTTCCTTTTGTTATTCTGTCCATTTATCTCATATACAGGACATACCAATTTGACCAGTTTAATTTATGAATGTTTGTAGAACTTAAGCTAAAATATGTAACCTTTCATCTAACCTTCCATTTCATTGAAGCTACAACCTACCTCTTTTTGCTTATGCAGGTCTGGATTGCTCAAAGGACTATCCCGTCTGCAGGTACATCTGAACAGAATGAATCCTCAGCTCCAACAGAAGGTTTGTAATTCCAACTGATGCCAATTTCAAAAACGTAGTTAAATAATTCACATTTGTTCCCCTCTTTTTACAGTGGTAATGTTCATATAATATCTCTGCTGGTCTAAGAGCTTAATGAACGTCCTGAATTATTCAAATAATTAAATTTTATTAGTGCAATTTAAATGTTGCTTATGTTGCTTATTTTAAAAATGATCCTTTTGAAATCTGACTGATAACATCATAACCAAAATGTTTAGATTTTTCATATTCTATATCATTTTTTTATTACATAAGACTTTACAAAGAAAATAGAGCTCTAAAAGAACACTCAGTAGATTGGGTCAAAAAGATAGGCCATGGACTGGAGCGATAGCACAGCGGGTAGGGCGTTTGCCTTGCACATGGCTGACCCAGGTTCGATTCCCAGCATCCCATATGGTCCCCCGAGCACCAGTAGGAGTAATTCCTGAGTGTAGAGCCAGGAGTAACCCTAGAACCAGGAGTAACCCCTGTGCATCGCCAGGTATGACCCACAAAAGAAAAAAAAAAAAAAGATAGGCCAGAGGTTTGCATGCAGGACTCCTGGCTTTGACCCTCAGTACCACATAGTTCCCCAAATACTGCTGGAGCAACCCCAAAGCACTGAGCCTGGAGTATCCGCTGGGTGTAGCCGCCAAGCAAAGCCAAACAAAAAAATACTTAGAAGGAAGATGAATGTTATCCAGATAATGTACTAGCAGAGTTTTCTTGTAGAATTTCTTTAAAGAATTAAGTATATCTTTTTTTTTCTTCCATTTATTTTTTTTTTTGGGGGGGGGGTTTTGGATCACACCCAACGATGCACAGGGGTTATTCCTGGCTCTTCACTCAGGAATTACCCCTGGCGGTGCTCAGGGGACCATATGGGATGCTGGGATTAGAACCCGGGTCGGCCGCGTGCAAGGCAAACGCCCTACCCGCTGTGCTATCGCTCCAGCCCCCCATTTCTTTTCTTATAGGTAGAAGAGAGCAAACTCCCTTGCAAAAATAATACTTGAAAGAAAAGTAAAGGTCTTCATTAACTTGTTTTTCCTGTTTTAGATTCTAAGGTAAACCCCAAAAAACCAGCAATAAAAAAAAAGAAAGAAAATCCTGAGGCTCCCCGGAGAGACATACAATTACTTATCTTACAGGTAAAAAATTATGTTTTGGCATACCAAGTCAGTTTCAATCCACGACCTTTACTTTGTATAACAGACCTTCAGTATCATATGATAAGCATTTCTTACACACGTCTAGGTAGTACATGTTTGTTACGGCTGTTTCAATTAATAGTTGGGTGACACCGGTGATTGCTCAGTGGGTGCATCCAGAAGGGAAGATTGAACCCTGGCCTCCTGCCCATTTAGCTATCTTTCTGGCCCTCACGTGATCATTAGGAATACTACTGGGCCATCAACAGTACTTCTGAGTACTTCAGTACTTCAGAACTACTGTTGGGTTTATTCGGCTAACGTAAGAATATTTACCTAGTAAATTCACTGTGCAGAAGGAATTTCCTTTTGGCACTGGCCTAGGGTAAACGGCGGGAGACATCTGTCTGTATTGGTGATCAGCCTGTGGAATATGGCCACTTATTTAGTGCATGTTCTAAAGTCCTGGAATGTAATGAATGATCACAGCGGGTAGGGTGTTTGCCTTGCATGCAGCCGACCTGGGTTCGATTCCTCCGTCCCTCTCGGAGAGCCCGGCAAGCTACCAAGAGTATTCTGCCCGCACGGCAAAGCCTGGCAAGCTTCCCATGGTGTATTCAATATGCCAAAAAATAGTAACAAGTCTCACAATGGAGATGTTACTGGAGTCTGCACGAGCAAATCGATGAAAAACGGGATATATGTATATATATGTATGTATGTATGTATTTTGGAGCAATAGCACAGCAGTTAGGACGTTTGCCTTGCACATGGCCAACACGGGTTCGATTCCTCCGTCCATCTCGGAGAGCCCAGCAAGCTACCGAGAGTATCTCACCCGCACAGCAGAGCCTGGCAAGCTACCCATGGTGTATTCGATGTTCCAAAAACAGTAACAAGTCTCACAATGGAGACATTACTGGTGCCTGCTTGAGCAAATCGATGAGCAATGGGATGACAGTGATACAGTGATATTTATATCTATATCTATCTATATCTATATCTAGATATAGATATAGATATAGATATCTATATATATTTTTTGGTCTGGGGCTCACACCTAGCTGTGCTCAGGGCTTCCCACTGACTGAGCTCAGGGATCACTCCTTAGTGTTGCTTAGGGGACCATATGGGGTGCTGGGGATTGAACCTGGGTCAGCCATATGTAAGACATGCGCCTTAACCCCTGTACTCTCTCTAGTCCCATGAATCACCCCACAAACTCATACATTATGTAGTAGTTGCAACCGTGATTTTTCATATAGTTGTACTCAGGCTCCTGTTTTTTCTGGAGAAAGGCTTAGACATCATAAGTGGAGACTTACTCTTCAAGCCCGTGTTCGCCCTTGAACATGTATCTCACTTGCTTATCTCTCTCTCTCTTTGCTTGTGGCCTTTTTCTACTCTGTTCTTTCTTGAATGTGTATTTCCTCTCTTTCTCTCCCCTGACAGTCTTCTAAGTAAGTTTCATTCTGTGCACTGGTGAAGGGACAGGTGTTGGAACATTGTATGACTGGAACCCAACCGTGAGCAACTTTATAACAGGGTGTTGCATGGTAGTTTAATTAAAAATTAAAAAAATAATAAGGTATGTACACACACAAAAGAAATAGTAGAGGGGAAAAACCGAGTATGGTAGCCTGAGTGATAGTACAGTGGGTAGGGTGGTTGCCTTGCAGCTGATCCCGGTTTGATCCCTAGCATCCGCTGTCTCTCCCCCATGCCTCTCACCGAGCACTGCCAGGAGTAATTCCTGAGTGCAGAGCCAGGAGTAAACCCCTGAGCACCACCAGGTGTGACCTCAACCCTCCCCCACCAAAAAAAAAAAAAAATTCAATAAAAATTGTCTTGCTTCACTGAAAAAATAAAAAAAGAAAAAAAACTGAAGCGGAAGCAGGAGTGACACCTCGGCCCTGTGGCCTCTCTAGGTGGAAGCCTTGCAGGCTCAGCTGGAGGAGCAGACCAAGCTTTCGAGAGAGCAGCTGGAGGGACTGATGGAGGATAGACGGATTCACATTGAGGAGATACAAGTTCAGCAGCAGCGAAATCAGGAAAGAATCAAAGAACTTACCAAAAAGTGAGTGCTCACGAAAACTGTAACTGATAGACTTTTTTTTTGGGGGGGTCACACCCGGTGATGCACAGTAACTCCTGGCTTTGCACTCAGGAATTACTCCTGGCAGTGCTCGGAGGACCATATGGGATGCTGGGAATCGAACCCGGGTCAGCCACATGCAAGGCAAATGCCCTCCCCGCTGTGCTATCTCTCCAGTCCTCATAACTGATAGATTTTTAAAAATAAAAAAATAGGAGGCGGAATGATAGTACAGTGTTTGCCTAGCATGAGGCCAACCTGGGTTCGATCCCCAGCATCCCATATGGTCCCCCAAACACCACCAGGAGTAACCCCTGAGCATTGCTGGGTATGACCCAAAAGGCAAGAAAAAAAAAGTAACTAAGAGCAACTTGGAAGATCAGGGATGTGGTTGAGTAATAAAGTGCTTGCCTTGCATGCATGCGACCTGGGCTCAATCCCTTCCTCCACAGAAAAGGAAAGAAAAGAAAAGGGAAGGGGGGAGGGGGAGGGGGAATGGAAAAGGAAGAAGCAAGTAAGAGTAGAGAGATAGAGTACAGTGAGCAGGGCACTTGCCTTGAACATGGCCAACCCAGGTTCGATCCCTGACATTTCATATGGTCCCCAAGCACTGACAAAAGGAGAAAACACTATAAGCGATGATGAGAGAGTAGAGATATGGGGGTGTGGGGGAGAACCCCAGACCAAAACAATTTTTTTCTTTTTCTGACCTCCTAATTCCATAACCTGAAATTAACTCAGGAAAACCCTTGTGTCCACGTTGGTGCTTTCTGTCATAGTCTTCATCACACCCAAGAACTGCTGTATGAGAGCACGAAAGACTTTTTGCAACTCAGATTTGAGAACCAAAACAAAGAGAAGTCGTGGATGCTTGAAAGGGACCAGCTGATGTCAACAATTAAGCAATACAAGGCACAGTCTAAGAAGAAAGAAGAGAAAGTTCGAAAAGTCCAGCCAGTCGAGAAGTCTGAGAGCCACCCAAACCACAGTGAATATATTAAGGTAGGGTGGTTTTCTTTGTTTTAACGTTTCAGAGCAATAGTTGGTTTTTCTAGAATGGTTCACAGAACCCAGAGAATGGCCAAGAGCCTCAGACTTACGGCTGGAGAGGACCTTGGGACATCATATGACCGAAAGCATGTTATAAACAGTATTTTGGTTTTGTTTCTGTTTTTTTGGTGGTGCTCAGGGGTTTATTGCTGGTGGGCTTGGGGGCCATGTGGGATGCCAGGGATCAAATGCATGTCAACCACATACAAGGCAAACACTCTGTCCTCTGTACTATCTCTCCAGCCCCTGAAAGCATGTTATAAATAGTACTATAAACTATGGTCCCTAAATTAAAACTGAAGGGAAAAAAAAAGAGTTGTCGGTGCCAGAGCAGTAGCAGTAGTATAGGGGGTTACAGTGGGTAGCATGTTTGCCTTGCACACAGCTGACCTGGGCTCAAGCCCTGGTTCCTCATGTGGTCCCTTGAGTCCTCTGGGAGTGATCCCTGAGCACAGAGGGCTAAGCCTTGAGTACCACTGGGTTTACCCCCCTAATTTTTTTTTAATTGATAAGTAAGTAAAATATCCTGGAATGGGTACCAGGAAAATGGAGGCTATCAAGTGTTTCTAGAGGAATAAAAGAGAGGAAATGATTTGCAGAGAGGTTGGAGGGGACAACCATAGCTACCCTCAGAGGGCTGTAGATAATCCTGTTCTAGTAAAGAAGGTGATTATTGGGCTGGCGAGATAGCACAGCGGGTAGGGTGTTTGCCTTGCACGTGGCTGACCCAAGGTCGATTCCCAGCATCTCATATTGTCCCCCGAGCACCACCAAGAGTAATTCCTGAGTGCATGAGCCAGGAGTAACCCCTGTGCATTACTGGGTGTGACCCAAAAAGGAAAGAAAAAAAAAATAGGTGATTATTTAGTTCTGAACTGCTTTAAAAAATGTACATAAGGAAGCAACATTATCTAAGTTAGTTTTTTTAAAGTTTTTTAGTTTTTAAAAAATTCTGGCTCTTCAGTGGAACGTATATAGTCAGTTTTGTCACTGAGACTTATTGTTACGTTTTTGGACCACACCCAGTGGTGCTTGGGGACCAGACCCGGCTCTGCTCAGGGGCTTCTCCTGTCTCAGTGCTCAGGGCTCATGCCTGGCATTGTGTGGGGACCGTGGATTCCAGTCAGGGTCCTGGCAGCAGCCACATGGTAGGCAAACACCTTAACTTTTATACTATGTTTCCAGTTTGTTTTTTGCTTTTGGGGGGCCATGCCCAGTGGTGTTCAGGCTTGATTCTAGCTCTGCACTCAGGGGTCACTCCTGGTGGGTTCAGGAATCATATATGTGCCAGGGATCAAATCTCCATTTTTTTTTTAATCCCATTTTAAATTATCACTGTGTCACTGTATCACTGTGATCCCATTGTTCATTGATTTGTTCAAGCTGTACCACTAACGTCTCCATTTGTCCCTGTTGCATGTTAGTGTAGCCCAATGGCTTATTGGGGGCTCTTTCAGGATTAGGGGAATGAGGACTATCGTTGTTACTGTTTTTGGCATATCGATTACGCCACGGGTAGCTTGCCAGGCTCTGCCGTCATTTTATTTATTTATTTATTTATTTATTTATTTATTTATTTTTTTGCTTTTTGGGTCACACCTGGCGATGCATAGGGGTTACTCCTGGCTCTGCACTCAGAAATTACCCCTGGTGGTGCTCAGGGGACCATATGGGATGCTGGGAATCGAACCCGGGTCGGCCGCATGCAAGGCAAACGCCCTACCCGCTGTGCTATTACCCCAGCCCCTCTGCCATCATTTTAAATTAAATTTAATTCTTTTTGGTTTGGGGGCCACACACCAGTGTGCTCGGGGCTTACTCCTGGCTCTGCACTTATGGATTACTCTTGCCAGGCTCTTGGGACCATATGGGGTGCTGGGAATTGAATCTGGTTGGCCGTGTACAGGGCAGGCTCCATAGCTCCATAGCTGCTCTCACTCCAGCCCCAAATCTCTGCTTCCCCCTCCCGCCCCCCCCCCTTTTTAAAGACAGACTTTGGGAATGTATTCTGGGGCTGGAGATAGTATAGCATGTACGGTGCTTGCTTGGCACACAGCTGATCCAGGTTTGATCCCCAGTACCTCCTGTAGTCCTTTGAGCCCCCTAAGAATGACCCCTAAGCACAGAGCTGGGGGTAAGCCCCAAGCACTTCTGGGTATGGCCCAGAAACCAAAAGAAGAAGAAACAGGAATGAGTCCTAAGCATATATTGGACGGTTTTCTCACAGTATGTCTCCTGACTACCATTTTGTGTTTTGGGCCAACACCTGGTGGTGCTCAGGGGCTTTGGTGCTGGGGGTCCCTGTCATGATGGCGAGCAAACCCCGCCTGCTTCTTGCTCCGCCCTTGGAGCCATCTCCCTGCCCGTGTTTGTAAATTTTATGTATTATTGCTTTGACAGAGGCTTGAACTCTGCCCCACAGTGCTCTGGGGCTATTTCTGACTTTGTGCCTAGGCGTGACCCCTGGCGATGCACGGGGAACCATATGTGATGCCAGAGATTCTAACTGGGATTGGCAGGTTTCAAGGCAAGGACTTAAGCCCTGTACTATCTCTCCCAGTTTTCTTTTTTTAAAAGTGTCTTGGGCTGAGGAGATGGTACAGTGTCTTGTATGCGGATTACCTGGGTCTGATCCCCAGCATCCCTTATCCCTGACCACCACCAGGAGTTATTTCTGAGAACAGAGCCAGGAGTCATGTCTGAGCATTTTCAGGTGTGGCTCCCAAACAAACAACAAGAACAACAAATAAACCGCAAAGGTTTCTGTGCTTACCTTAGAAAGTAGGGCTAAGAGAATCCTCTAGAAATAGAGGTATTTCAGATTTTTTTCTGAAGTCCCTTGCTATCTTTTTCTCACTCTGTGCTACTGGAAATTCCTTCTTAAAATTTGCATTTCTTTTACCCATGCTCTGTATAACCTGCATGGTAGAACTGAGTCTTAACATTTCCCCCTTCCTGTCCTGTAGTCCCTGAAGGAAAAGATCCTACAAGAGAAAAAGCTCTCCAACATGTACCAAGAGCAGTGCATTTCCCTAGAAGAAGAACTCGCCCGAATTCGTGAGGAAGAGGGAGCAAGGAGAGAGATCTTTAAGGTAGAAATAATTCTCTCCAGGGGGCTGGACCAATAGTACGGTGGGGAGGGCGTTTGCCTTGCACACGGCCGACTTGGGTTCGATTCCCGGCATCCCATATGGTCCCCTGAGCACCACCAGGAGTAATTCCTGAGCGCAGAGCCAGGATTAACCCCTGAGCATCGCCGGGTGTGACCCAAAAAGAAAAATAAATAAATAAATAAATAAATTCTCTCCTACTTCTGAAGGAATGGAAGGGACTTTTCTCTTTCGGGGGATGCTTTCCTCATCTTTGTGAATGCCTTGCGGTTTAGGATCGAAGTGTCAAGATGGGGAAGCGCTTACAAACAATGACCAAACGCTATGAGGCCTTAGAGACACGTCGGGTCTTGGAAGTAGAAGGCTTTAAGACGGATATAAAGGCTCTCCAGAAGAAGCTGAAGGACTTGGAGCAGATGCTCTATAAGGTAATTGCTGAGGGACAGAGGGAGGGAGTGCAAGAGGAAACATGGGCAGAAAGACAGGACCTGGGCACATCACTCTCCTTTATGTCTCTCTGAGTTGGCTTAGCAGGGAAACAGTAAAAGGCCGAAATGGTTGAGTGACTGTGCTATTATATTTCTAGCTCAGCTTGAACTGAATCGAAATTTTTATTTCCCCCAATTTTAGTGGTAGGTTAAAAGAACTGTGTTGAGGGGCCTGAAGAGATAATCCAGAGCTTAAGGCAATTTGCCTTGCTTAAAGCTGACCTTGGGTGGGGGTTGGAGCCATAGCACAGCAGGTAGGGCCTTTGCCTTGAACGTGGCCAACCTGGGTTCGAATCCCAGCGTCCCATATGGTCCCCTGAGCACCACCAGGAGTAATTCCTGAGTGCAGAGCCAGGAGTAACCCCTGTGCATCGCCGGGTATGACCCAAAAAGCAAAAATAACAAAAATAAAGAAATGAAGCTGACCTTGTTTTTAGTCTGGAACCAATTGTGGTTTCTCAAGCGCTGCCAGAGGTCACTCAGGCAGAGAGCCAGGAGCAGTTCCTGAGTACCACACGGGTGCCCAACCCACACTACCCTCAAAAAAAAAAAAAGAGAGAGAGAAAGAGGGAGAAGTACTGTGCCAGATAGTTCAGAGGTTAATTTACTTTGTTTTTTATTTATTTTTTGGTGGGGTGGTGGGGGAGTCACACTCGGCAGTGTTCAGGACTGACTCCCGGCTCACTCCTGATGAGCTCAGGAGGACCATAATGGATGCCGGGGATGGAACCTGGGTCGGCCATGTGCAGGCAAACACCCTTCCTGCTGTGCTGTCATCCCAGCTGCAGTGCAGAGGCTTAGGCACTTGCCTTGCTTGTGAACAGCCTCAGTTCAGTCCTGAACACAGAGTAGCCCCTGGCCCGAGCCCCCTTCCCCAGCATTGCGACAGAGCCAGGGCAAGAGCCTAGCAGCTGAGCATGCGCTCTGCATGGAGACGAGCTGAGGGTCCCAGTTCTGTCCAGCACCATCTCCCAGCACCACCTGCACAGAGCTGGGAGTAGCTCCCAGCACAGACGAGAAGTAAAAGAACTCTGTTTCACAAAAGAGAAAATAAGCAATTGAATGATAGATAAAGTAAAATTTTTGGATTTAATTCTACTCTGCGTTTGTCTTCCTTTAGTCATTAAAGTAAGCACTGTAGCACTGTCGTCCTGTTGTTCATTGATTTGCTCGAGTGGGCACCAGTAACATCTCCATTGTGAGACTTGTTACTGTTTTTGGCATATTGAATACGCCACGGGTAGCTTGCCAGGCTCTGCCACGTGGGCGGGATACTCTCAGTAGCTTGCCAGGCTCTCTGAGTGGGACGGAGGAATTGAACCCGGGTCAGCCGCATGCATGGCAAACGCCCTACCCGCTGTGCCATCGCTCCGGTCCACTAAAGAAGTAAATTTATTTATCTTATATATCTTAAGTCTCATGTAATGAAGTCAGCGTGGCCTGGCATTTTGGTGGAAGGGGGGGTTGCCACCTTTGTTTCTTTGTTTTGGCTTTGGGGCCACACCTGATTGTGCTCAAGAATACTTGGGGCCATCTATAATTCCAGGGATTGAGCCCAGGTCAGCTGAGTTCATGGGAAGTACCTTATCCACTGTACTATGTCTCAGACCCCTACCTGGCCTTTCTGACTGAGGGCTGCCCCCTTGGCATATTTCAGAATTATTTCTCTCTTTCCTCCAATCTCTAGGTCTCGCTTAATGAACAGGCGAACAAGGATCTTGCCATTCTGTGTGAAATGCGGAACAGCAACAAACGGGCCCATAAGATCCAAGGCGAACTGAAGAACCTCAAGTTCAAGTTATTCGGTCTGGAGAATGAACTGAGGCTCTGTTGATATTTACTTTTACAAATGACTCTCATCTGGAATAGGTCGGCGTCTGACACCTGCGAGAAAGTTGTTTTCCGCGTCTCTGGTCTGTTGTCGGAACTGGGTGAAGAGTGGCACAGTGCAGAAAGCCTTTCTTGGTCGCTAAGCTCTTGTCAGTTTTGCTGTTCTGTCAGCCTCTTTGTTGTGGTCATGGATTATCTGACCGCAGATCTGGATTATCACCTGAACTACTTAGAGATTTTCTTACATTATCTCCCCCATGTTAATGATCATTTCAGTTTTAAGACAGAAACAACAACAAAAACTTAGAAAGAAAGTGTTTTTGCTATGAGCTTAGCTGAGTGTCACTAGGGAGGACATTTTTCCCTAAAGGGCAGGAGACATCCACTGAGGTTGCTTTTCTCACCTGCAGAGGGAAAAGGCAGCATTTTGTATCACAGGGGACTCTGGCCAGGCAGTGAATTTGGCTTTGTTCAGTCATCTGCCCTAGGGCCTAAATTACTTTTACCGCACCCATCTCAAGAAGTGTCACCAGGGGGCACTAGAGACCGTGGTTTTAAGCAAAATGTTCATCTAGGGAAATGAAAGGTGCCTCAATTTTTCAATAAAATATGCTGTTAAAAATTCTTCGAGTGTTGCAGTCATTTTCTGTTAATACCACATTTGTACTTTATAAGGACTCAGCTTATAAAGTTGTTCTCTGCATTTCATAAATTTAGGATTTCAGAGGCCACAGAGTGCAGTGGATAAGGCACTTGCCTTGCAGATGGCCAACCTGGGTTTGATCCCTAGAAACCAGATGGTCTCCCGAGCAAGTGTGATCCCTGAGTGCAGAGCCAGGAGTCAGCCCTGAGGACAGCCAGATGTGGTCCAAAAACAAGTTTTTCTAGGTAAGGCCTTGGAAGTCATTTGTTGATAAGGCAGCAGAAGTGATGACACTAAAACTTTGTCCTCCTTTCCACCCTCTGTATACACTGGCTGAGGCAGGGCTGGGGGTGGGACAAAGGAATCACTCCTGGTTCTGCACTCAGAAACTACTCCTGGTGCTGCTCAGGGGACCATGGGATGTCAAGGATCAAGCCTGAATTGGCCATGTGCAAGGCAAACACCCTACCCGCTGTCTTATCACTCTGGCTGCTGTATCCTTTTTTTTTTTTTTTCAGAGGCAAGTTCCTATGCATTTGGTGTAACATAATTGTGTAAGTAACTGGACAAGCTCTGGGAAGTCAGTCTTAGTGGAGCACCATTCTGATTTCTCCAGGACAAAAGAAAGAACTCACATCATCATATTTGTGATAAGAAATCTGGTGATACACTCAGGCCGAGCATCACCCACAAGTGCACCTTGTGGCCACAAATGCAGCCACACAATACTTCAAACCACATATTCTACCCATACTCCAGGACTACTGCGCCACATTTGACAGAGTGCAAAGTAGGAGACGACCAATCTTAGAGGGAAATATACGTTTTTACACACACACACACACACACACAAAACACACAAGGCTCAACCTTTAACAACATGTTAGTGATCTCTTATAGAAGGGCTTAATGGCCTCTGGGCGAAATACAACAATCCTCACACTCTTTCCTCTAAGGATACTTTTTATAGCATTCTCAGCAGATTTTCATAACAATACAAAATATATTATTTCGGTTCTGCTTTGTGGCAGGGATTTGGGTTCAGGATGGAAACATCTGAAATATGGTGGGAAGGTGTAATGGTGGTGGGATTGGTGTTTGAATATTAAATTAATCAAATATTGTGAACTACTTC
The DNA here is from genome assembly GCF_027595985.1 of Sorex araneus. Taxonomy (NCBI): domain Eukaryota; kingdom Metazoa; phylum Chordata; class Mammalia; order Eulipotyphla; family Soricidae; genus Sorex; species Sorex araneus. The sequence continues at coordinate 80,090,897 of NC_073307.1, forward strand.
ATGAAATAAAAATTAAAAAAAAAATCTGGTGATTAGGCCAAAGCAATAGTACAGGGGGTAGGGCATTTGCCTTGCACGTGGCCAACCTGGATTTGATCCCCTGAACACCACCAAGAGTGATCCCTGACCATTGTTGGGCATGGCACAAAAATAAAATTGCTGACAGAGCTCATTTACTCCTTTTGTTATTTTGTATGCTCATGTGTACTTGAACTTGTACATACAAAAAAGAAAAAAGGGATTCTTTTTCATTCCTGCCTTTTTGTTGAGATGACTGGTTCATGGGCACGCTTGGCTGTGGTACTGGCCAGGTGGCCGCAGTCCTTTGGTAGTATAGCTTGCACACGTGCTTGCTGAGAGTCCAACTCCTTTTTCTTGTTGAGTGCTTGCACACATCTGGATGGTGTTCATCCATGCTTGCGAGGGGATGTACTCCCTGGCGGTGGTGCTTGCATGGTTTTTACTTATTTATTTTTAATTTCCATTTTTACCACACTTTGCTTTTTATTTATTTTTTAGTTGAATCATCATGAGATACAGTTACAAAATTTTCATAATTGAGTTTCAGTCAAACAATGATCGAACATCCATCCCTCCACCAGTGCATATTTTCCAACACCCATGTTGGCAGTATCCTTCCCACCCACCACCCACCCCATCCCACCTCCTGCCTCTTTGGCAGGCACCTTCCTTCTTTCTCTCTCTACTTTGGGGCATTATGGTTTGCAATACAGATACCGAGAGGCCATCATGTTTGGTTCTTTGTCTACTTTCAGCATACGTCTTGCATCCCAAGCGATCCCTCCAACCGTCATTGACTTAGCAGTCCCTTCTCCATCCCCACTGCCTTCTCCCCCAGCACATGAAGCAGACTTCCAATCCATGGAGTGATCCTCCTGGCCCATGTCTCTGCTGTCCTTGGGTGTTAGTCTGATATTATGTTATTTTGTATTCTACAAATAAGTGTAGTCATTCTATGTCTGTCCCTCTCTGACTCATTTCACTTAGCATGATACTCTCCATATCCATCCGCTTATAAGCAAATATAAACAAATAATAACCAGTCTACTGCTCAAGAATCACTCCTGGTCAATGCTTGCCACCATATGTAAAGTGGGTATTGAACTGAGTTTGGCTGCATGGAAGACAAGTGCCTTAGTCCTGGTACACTCTTTCCAACCCAAATTTGAAGATAGTTCTGGAGGTCAAAATAGAAATTAGGGGCCTGAGTGATAGTACAGCAACAAGGATGCTTGCTTTGTATATGACTGATCCGGGTTGGATCTTCAGCATCAGCCAGGAATGTTTCCTGAGTGCTGACTATACTTCATGACTTCATCTTTTCTAACAGCTGCATAGTATTCCATTGTGTACAGTACCATAGTTTATTTAACAAGTTGTCTATTCTCGGGCAATCTGTTTCCAGATTCTGGCTATTGTGGACAGTGCTACAATAAACATGCAGGTGCAGATGTCATTTCTACTGTGCTTTTTTACTTCCCCAACATATTTCCAGAAGTGGTATTGCTGGGTCATATGAAAGCTCAATTTCTACTCTTTTTTTTTATTTTTGAGCAATGTCCATATTGTTTTCCAAAAAGGCTGGACCAGTCAGCATTCCCACCATCAATGAATGAGAGTCTCTATCTTCCCACATCAGGACCAGCACTGCTTGTTCTTGTTCTTTCTGATGTGCCGCACAATTTTTAATGGCAACACTCACCTGGGTCATGGGCCTTTTCATTGCAGTGCTCACATGTACCCTGTTGCAGTGTGGCCAGGAATCACTTGTGGTGCTGGGGTCTCAGCAGAATGACCAGGATTATGCTCAGCGCATGCTGGAAACACTAATGACACTTTGCAAGGCTTCTGAGTATTTCTGAATCTCCTGGCTGTTATTTTTCATGATGGTGATGTTACTGTTATATTACAGTGCCAGGGATCAAACTCAGAGCTCCATACAAGCAGATATTTCTTGCATGTATGAGTATGTTATGTATTATTTGACTATGTTATCATTTTGTTTTGAGGGGCCACACGGTGATGCTCAGGGCTTACTCCTGGCTCTGCACTCAGGGATCACTCCTGGAGGAGTTCAGGAGACCAAATGGGACGCTGGAAATCAAATCCAGGTCAATCATATTCAAGGCAAGCACCTACCTGCTGTACTATCTCCAATTTTAGTATATGCTCTGCTGAAGTGAGCACTGACTACTGTACTATCTCTCTGGCCCCCAATATCTAATTTTTCCCATTCATTTTTTTGGCCACCCCCAGTGATGCTCAGGGGTTACTCCTGACTCGGCACTGAGGAATTACTTGTGGTGCTCAGGGGACCATATGGGAGGGATCATATGGAGACCACATTCCAGGGATCAAACCTGGGGCTGCTGTATGCAAGGCAAATGCCCTACCCACTGTGCCATCATTTTGCCCCCTCGAGAGTTATTTTTATCCTACTCTCATGATTTTCACTGTCTCTACCCATACCACACATGTTTAACTACTAAGATTGACAGTGATATTTGCAGCACAGCAGATTGTATTATCATTGCTAACTGCATACAAGAAAAGAGATGGCTACAGGTTTTTTTAATCATTTGTATCACTTGTCTTCCCATTGATATTTGATTTGCTCAAGCGGGCGCCAGTAACGTCTCCATTTGTCCCTGTTGCGTGCTAGTGTAGCCCAGTGATATCTGCTCGCTCCAGGAACAGGAAGAGCCCCAAACCATTCATTCAGGGTTTTGACGAAGAAGTCTGACCATCTCGTTGGTAGGCAGCCATGCAGTCTTTTGACCTCCCATGGAATCCAGTCGGTAATAGCTCTAGTCCAGCGGTCATCTCTGAATGGCATTACATGTCTGGCCCATCTGATTTTTGATGTCTTGGCAAACGAGACAGAGTCCCTGATTCTTGACCACCGACGAAGGTCAGAACTCCGATTTCTTCTCTCACGTGAGTGAGACGTGATACTCCTAGCATAGCTCTTTCGATTCCTCTTTGGGAGACCTGAATAGCTGTTCTCATCCTGTTTACATAGGGCCCAGGTCTCTGAGGCATTATGTTAGTGCAGGAAGAACGGTGGAATCGAAAAGATGTGCCCGGACTTGGAGGTCCTTCGTCCTCTTAACCACTTCTTCGACGCTCTTGAAGGCGTTCCACACTGCTCTCTTCCTCCTGTGTGCCAAGTCATTCTTCATGTTCTGGCGCCAAGTCATTCCTCATGTTGATTTCTCGACCCAGGTACACATAGCTGCTGCATTTGGAGATGTTCGTTCTATTGAGAGCAAATGGAGCTTCAGGGACTAGTTCGTTTTTCATGAGCATCGTCTTCTTGAGGTTCAGCTGCAATCCGACCTTTCCACACTCGCGGTCGAAGTCGGCCAGCATTTGTGCTGCTTGGCTAATATTTGGTGTTATGAGAACGATGTCATCAGTGAAGCAGAGGTGGTGTAGTTGCCGACCGTCTATCTTCACTCCCATTCCTTCCCATTCCAGTCATCACATGACGTTCTTGAGGGTGGCACTGAAGAGTTTCGGTGAATGGTATCACCCTGCCACACCCCTCTCTTTACATCAATGATCACTTCCTTGTAGAATGGTGAGATCCTGGTGGTGAATCCGTAATACAGCTTGAGGAGAATCTTGATATACTGAGTTTGAACACCTTGTTTGGCCAGGGCTTTGATGACCGTTTCAGTCTCAACAGAATCGAAGGCTTTCTTTAAGTCGATGAACGTTAGACAGAGCAGCATCTTGAACTCTCGCGAAACTTCAATGAGCTTGGTCACTGTGTGGATATGGTTAATCGTGCTGAATCCTTTTTGGAACGCGGCTTGCTTGCATGGTTGTCCTTCATCTAGTGTTCTGCCTATTCTATTCAGGATGACACGAGTGAATAACTTGTAGACGACAGACAGCAGGCAGATTGGGTGATAATTGCCGATGTCATGGATGTCTCCCTTCTTGTACAACAGAACAAGAAGTTCTGTTGTACAACAGAACAAGAAGTTCTACAGTTTTTATCCAGAAAAAAAATTGAGGACCAGTGCTAAAAGGTGTCATTGGCAATAGGAGAAAGGATGGATCTGAGAAAGCTGTAGGAGTAGATGAGCATCATTTTGGGATGAATGAACTACGAGAGCTAGGAAAGAGTAAAGGTTGATTCTCTAAATGCAGAAGTTTTGACTGGGGAGCCATGTATATAGTGACCACCTTTTCTGATATTTCACAGTTATGAGAAATAGCAGGCTGACAATAAATTTGAGGGGGGGGACATCGTTGGGCCACACCTAGTGGTGTTCAGGGCTTAGTCTTGGCTCCTTGCTCAGGAATCACTCCTGGTCAATGCTTGCCACCATATGTAAAGTGGGTATTGAACTGAGTTTGACTGCATGGAAGACTAGTGCCTTAGCCCTGGTACACTCTTCCCAACCCAAATTTGAGAATAGTTATGGAGGTAAAAAGAGAAATTAGGGGCTGGAGTGAGGGCACAGAAACTAAGATGCTTGTCTTTTTTTTTTTCTTTTTGGGTCACACCTGGTGATGCTCAGGGGTTACTCCTGGCTCATGCGCTCAGGAATTACTCCTAGCATTGCTCAGAGGACCATATGGGATGCTGGGAATCAAACCCAGGTCAGCCGCGTGCAAGGCAAACGCCCTCCCCGATGTGCTATGGCTCCAGCCCCAAGGAATGGTTGTCTTGCATGCGGCTGATCCAGGTTGGATCTCAGCATTAGCCTGGAGTGTTTCCTGAGTGCTGACCCAGAAGTGAGTCCTAACACTGCTGAGTGTGTCACCCTGCCCTCTGGGAGGAAAAATTAGATTAAAATTAGAAGTTTGGAATTATTAACATACAAAAGATCATTGCATCATGGGACTATATTCCAAATGTGGATAAAATCAGCGACAGCACATAGAATTAGAAAAGAGCTTCAGAGGGGGCTGGAGCAATAGCACAGCGGGGAGGGCATTTGCCTTGCACGAGGCCGACCTGGGTTCGATTCCCAGCATCCCATATGGTCCCCTGAGCACTGCAAGGGGTGATTCCTGAGTGCAGAGCCAGGAGTGACCCCTGTGCATTGCCGGGTGTGACCCAAAAAGCAAAAAAAGAAAAGAAAAGAAAAGAAAAGAAAAGAAAAGAGCCGCAGAGGGGAAATGAAACCCTAATGGTTAGAGGAAATAGCCAGTAATAAAGGGACGGCCTGAATAGTAAGAGATTGATGTTCTGAAAACCTAATGAAATGAGTAATTCAAATTTAGGTTGAGGGCCAGGAAAGTGGCTCACTTGCATGTGTGAGATGGTTTAATTCTTGGTACTAGGGGAAAAAAGAGATATTGACATCATTGTCAAACACTACCCCCCAGAAAAGAATATGGTAAGAGGCTGGAGTGATAGTACAGTGGGTAAAGTGTTTGCCTTGCATACAGCCAACCCGGGTTCGATTCCCAGCATCCCATATGGTCCCCTGAGCACCGCCAGGAGTAATTCCTGAGTGCATGAGGCAGGAGTAACCCCTGTGCATTGCCGGGTGTGACCCAAAAAGAAAAAAAAAAGGAATATGGTAAGTTAGAATTGAGGTTAGGCTCTTGACAATTGAGCAGCAGGTGAATTTAGAGCAATTTCAGTGACATGGAAGATGAGAGTTGGCCCATATTCTGTTGAGTCAAAAAGAAAGATAGAAGCTGGCCTCACGTACTCAGGGAAAAGGCAGTTCAGTTAGAGGAGGGATCACCAAGTAAATCTAGGAGGATCCGCTCGGGATGGGAGACGAACCCTGAAAGCAGACTATAGACCAAACATGATGGCCACTTAATACCTCTTTTGCAAACCACAACACCCAAAAGGAGAGAGAGAGAGCAAAAGGGAATGTCCTGCCATAGAGGTGGGATGGGGGGAGGGGGAATGGGGTGGGAATGGTGGGAGGGATGCTGGGACCATTGGTGGTGGGGAATGGGTACTGGTGGAGGGATGGCTACTCGACCATCGTATGACTGAAATGCAAGCATGGAAGTTTATAAGTCTGTAATTGTACCTCACGGTGATTCACTAATAAAAATAAATAAATAAAATAAAATACACTTTCCAATAAAAAAAAAGAAAGATGAGAAGCTTTAGAGCTGTTAATATCAAGGAAAGGAGTTCTGATGTTTTTAAATTGGGGGGAGGACAATTACATTTATAGACAGCAGAAAAGGCAGAGGAAGGTATTAGAGATGGAGAGATGAGAGGAAATCCTTGTGAAATATGAAGCTAGAGCAGAATCACAGTCAGAACTGATGGGTGCACGAGTAGGGCCCAGAGGGCTAGCACAAAGGGTGGGGTATTTGCCTTGAATGCACTGACCCAGGTTCGATCCCTGGTACCTCATATGGTCCCTCGAGACCATCAGGAGAGATTCCTGACCTTAGAGCCAGGAGTAAGTTTGAGCACCACCACATGTGGCCCCAAAATTTAAACAAAACAAAACAAAACAAAAAAGCAAGTACACAAGTAAGGGCAAAAGGTAGTACAAGGCTCTTGGCTTGCACGTGTCTGACCCGGATTCTGTCTCTGCATGCCAGATGGTCCCCTGAGCCCTTTCAGGAATGATTTTTGAGCTCTGAGCTGGGATTAAGTCCTGAGCACAGCTTGGGTATGGCCCAAAAAACAAAACAGAATAAGAATACAAAAGTGGCTAATTCAAAAAGTTAATTGCTTCATTTAAAAGTTTTTTGTTAATTTGGGGGGGGTGTGAAGGGTGGGTCTGGACCACACCCCGCAGTATTTGGGAGCTATTCCTGGTGCTGTTTTGCTCAGGGATCACTTCTGGCAGTGCTCAGGAGACCATATGCAGTGTGGGGATTGAACTTGATTGGTGACATCTAAGGTCTTACCCCATATATTATTCTCTCCAGTTCTGATCTCATTTTATTTGACAAAGGAATTAAAACCAAGGCCATCCACTGAACATGAGATAGAGCACTCATACGATGGGAAGCTTATTGCAAAGGCTACGTGCTTATTTATTTTTATTTTTTAATTTTTTATTAGTGAATCAAGGCTGTGTGTTTAGAAGGATGAGAGTGGCTTGAAGAAGTACAAGCTGTAGGCAGGATAGAAATAGGGGTTGAAGGGGCCGAAGCGATAGCACAGAAGGTAGGGCATTTGCCTTGCATGTGGCTGGCCTGGATTTGCTCCCTGGCGTTCAGTGTGGTTCCCTAAGCCTGGCCAGGAATGATTCCTGAGCTTGGAGTAAGCCCTGAGCACTGCTGAGTACGGCCCAAGAACCAAAGAGAAATAGAGATTTTCTTTCTATTTTCTTTCTATTCTAATCATTGAGAATTCATTGATCTGAGTTGACTCCCTGCAGAAAATGTGAGGCTCACCTCAGGTCTGTCTGCTTCATCTGCCTCATTGCATCCTAAGTAGCTCAGGCCCCCTGGATCAGAATAAATGCACCCGCAGGAAACAAAAGCGTGTGAAAGGTGGAGAGGGGCCAGAGTGATAGTACCGAGGGTAGGGCACTTGTCTGGCACGTTGCCAACCAAGGTTTGATCCCCGGCATCCCCTGTGGTCCCTGGAGCATCACCAGGAGTAATTCCTGAGTGTAGACCCAGGAATAAGCCCTGAACGTCACTTAGTGTCACCCAAAAAACAAAACAAAACAAAAAGTGGAGATAGAGGAACCGAGTAAAGGGAGGGAGGCACAACAACAACAACAAAATGTTTTTGGGAGTGTTTTATTTTCCCCCCAAGTATCTGCATTAAAATGTTGCTTTAGGATTGGAACTATAATATATCTGTCTGGGTGATCACTTAATCAACCCTACAGGGCTGGAGAGATAATACAAGGGCCAAGGTGCTTGCCTTGCACAAGGCCAACCCTGCTTCAATCCCCAGTGCCCCCGGAAGTGATACCTGAGCACAGAGCAAGGCAAAAACCTTGAGCCCAGCTAGGTGTTCCCCCAAAGTGACAAAAAACAAACCAAACCCAAAAGGAAAAAACTACAAAGAGCAACTATGAATACAGCTGAAATTTCTGGAGTAATTAACCACTTCCTGTGTTATCATGACATCATGGTGTATCCACATTATTGTGCTTGGAAAATTATACACTTTTTTGGTTGCTTGGGGGCCATCCCTGGTAATGCTCAAAGCCTACTTCTGACTCTCTTTGAGGGGCCACAGGTGGTGCCAGTGACCCAAGCCCCCCACATGCCAAGCATGCACGTAGTCTTTTGAACTGTCTCTCCAACCCGCAAGCTCTTTCCAGCTAGCAGGTGATGCATCTAAAGTGGTATGTAAATGTGTATGGAGCAAAACCAATACTGAGAAGCCAATTCTTTGAGCAGAGCCTAGCCTTCTGGAAGCTTGACCTTCAAGCGGAACTACTTGTGTTTTTGTTGATAGGTTTTCTTGGCATTATTTCTGGTTTGCTTTCATGTCATCTTTGTTATTGTTGTTATTTGTTGTTTCTTGGGGCCAGTCTTGTTTCTGGCTGTGTTCAGGGAACACTCCTGGCTGTGCTTAGAGTCAACCCTGGAACACTCAGCTGGGTGCAAGGCAGGTGCCTTACCTGCTGTGATATCCCTCTGACACCAGTCACTCATCCATTTAAAAAAAATGTGTTATTTGACACATAAACAGACACAAATATCAATTAAAAAGTTGAGAAATAGATCTAGTTCTTTTAATTAATATTGGATGTTAGGTTCTAAGTTGGTATGCTAAATATTTTCATTTTCAGTTTGGGTAGATAGGTATTATAAAATTATCTTATAAGTCAGCTCACCATTCTCAGATACTTATAGATTTATATATTTATAAGAAGTCAAAATCGAGGCCCGATAGCACAGCGGGTAGGGCGTTTGCCTTGCACGCGACCGACCCAGGTTCGATTCCCAGCATCCCATATGGTCCCCTGAGTACTTCCAGGAGTAATTCCTGAGTGCATGAGCCAGGAGTAACCACTGTGCATTGATGGGTGTGACCCAAAAAGCAAAAAAAAAAAAAAAAAAAGGGCTGAGGTGCGTGCTTTGCATGTGGGAGTCACAGGTTTAATCCCAGCATTTTATGGCCCCCCAAAGCCCCACCAGGAGCCTCCATCACTCCCCTACACAGCACTGCCAAGGTGTGAGTGGACCAGGAGCTAGCACAGGAGGGAAGGAGCTTGCCTCACGCGCAGTAGCTCTGGCTCAAATCCCTCATTCTCTTCCACTCTCAGGAGTGAGCCCTGAGCACAGAGCCAGAAGTGGCCCCCTAGTACAGCCAGGAGTCAGACTTGAGCACAGAGCCAGGTATGATCCCTGAGCACAGAGCCAGGAGTAACCTCTGAGCACAACAAAAGAGATAGAGAGAGAGAGAGAGTGCGATAGAGAGAGAAGGAGGAATAAAGGAGGGAGGGAAGGAGGAGAAAGGAAGGTGGGAAGGCAGGAAAGAGAGAGGGAGGGAGAGGAGGGAGAATAAAGGAAAAGGGAGGAAGGAAGGAAGGAAGGAAGGAAGGAAGGAAGGAAGGAAGGAAGGAAGGAAGGAAGGAAGGAAGGAAGGAAGAAGGGAGGGAGGGAAGGGAAAGGGAGGGAAAAAGGGGGAAAGAGGAAGGAGTGGAGGGAGGAAGGAAGGGAGGAAGGATAGAAGGATGGAGGAAGGAAGGGAGGGAAGGAGAGAGGAGGAAGGAGAGGGAAGAGGGAGGAAGAATGGAGGAAAAAAGGGAAAGAAGGGAGAGGGAGGGGAAAAGGGGGAAAGAGGAAGAAATAGAGGGAGGAAGGAAGGGAGGGAGGGAGGAGGAGGAGGGGGAGAGAGGAAGGAGGGCGAGGCAGCTGCTGGGTTCAGTGCTAAGCCTGAGGACTCTGCCTGGCTAAGTCCCTGCGGCTCCGAGGTGCTCTGGGGTCTGCGGTTCTACAGGAGCTGGTGCTGGAGGGGGAGGGTGTATGTGTGCTGCCAGGGATCGAACTGGGAACCATGACCCCTCTGCTTTCTCACTGAACCTCAGTGCTAATTTTAAATTAATATAACTTTGGTATTGCTATGTTGACAGTTTTAGAGCCTCTTAATTGGCAACCTTGCCTTGACATTTGGAAAGGGATAATTAATTATTAAATAGAGGCTTCTAGAATCTCAATGAATCTGACGTGTTGTTATGCAGATTTTTATGAGATTTCATTTACCCCATGTTGAAAACGGAATCAAAAGATTGAGCTGGTCTGTCTGACACTCTTTGTTTCGATGAGGGTGATTCTCTGCGGCCTGCCTGGGGTCACTTCCCAGGCCAGGCCCCTGATCAGCTGCGGCAGAGCTATGCTCAAGGCACAGACAATATCTTCTCTTCCTTGTTTCAGGGCGATACAATGGACCCCTTTCTCCTTAGAAAGCTCTTTAGGCCAAAAGATAGTACAGCAGGTAGGGTGTTTGCCTTGCACAGGGCTGACCCAGGTTTGATCCTCGGCATCCATTACGGTCTCTAGAGCACTACCAAGAGTAATTCCTGAGTGAAGAGATAGGAGTGCATCCTGGCTCGTGCACGCAGTAATTACTCCTGGTGGTGCCCCAGGAACTATATGGGATACGGGGATCAAACCTGGACCAGTCGCGTGCAAGGCAAATGTCCTACCTGCTGTAATAGTGCTCCAGCCCCTGTATTTTATTTTTTGAAAGGTTTTTCTAACTCGCTTTTGACAACCAATATGAAAATACAGAACTAGGAAGTTTAAGAACCACAAAAACAACACTAAGGATGAAAATAGCATGCAGTTACTTTGGAATTTATATGTCAAACCCAACACTATGTAATTCAAAGCAAAATGAGGCTTGGCATAGCAATGTGGAGTATCTGTTCCATAACTCAACCCTGATAGTTATATGTTCGCATGATTACATGTGGAAAAGAGTCTTCAACAAAATCTATATTCACTTTGGAGGCAAACTTAGGATTTAGGAAGAATGAATCATCTTAAATCTGATAGTTTTTTTTTTTAAGAGTTGCAGTACTGGGGAAATTGTGCAGTGAATAGGGTACTTGCCTTGAACGCAGTTGACCCAGGTTCAACCCCTGGCATCCCATAATAGTCCCCCAAGCCTGCCGGGAGTGATTCCAGTGCACAGAGCCAAGAGTAAGCCGTGAGCACTGCCAGATGGAGCCCCAAAACAAACAAGCAAAAGACAACTCTTAAAAATCGCAGTGACTGTCATTAGAAAAAGTATTCAGTGCAGTAATTTATTATCTTAAATTTAATTGATTTATGTTTTGTTTTTGTGCCACACCCCGCTGTGGTGAGGGCTTACTCCTCAGGGTTCTATATTCAGGGATCATTCCTGCTAGGCCTAGGGGACCACAGACGGAGCTGGAGAACTGAGCTGGGTTGGCCGCATCGCAAAGCAGGAGCCTCGCCTGCTCTACAATCTTTCCACTGCGCTAACTCCTTCACCAGAAACTTTGAATAAGGACCCCTGCGACCAGAAAACTGACTCAATGGGCTAAGCACCAGGTTTTTTTTTTTCTTTTTTCTTTTTTGCTTCACACCCCACGATGCTCAGAGGTTATTCCTGGCTCTGCACTCAGGAATTACTCCTGACGGTGCTCGGGGACCATCTGAGATGCCAGGGCTCGAACCCGAGTCTGCTGCGTGCAAGGCAAATCATCCCCCTTCCCTTACCGCCCCCCCCCCCCCCCCGTGCTATTGCTCTGGCCCCTAAGCACAGCAGGCAGGAAGTCTGGGTTGGATCCAGGACAATGAATGGTTCCCGGAGCACCTAGCTGGGAGTCCTCCCCGGCCCCCTGAGCAAAGGGCAACAATGTCAAGGAAGCGGGGAGAGTTTCGCTGACCTTCCCCCGCCCCGACCCGCCAGCTCCCGGGGCCCGCGGGGCCTGCAGAGGCGTCGGGAGCAGAAGAGCGACGCTGCTCTTGAATTTTCCCCCCTCGAGGGCCAAGTCAAATTCCGGAGAGCCGCGTACAGTGGGGATTTTTGTTCCCTCCCTCCCGGCCCGGCCCGGGTGGCGGCGGGGCTCAAAGGCGCGTCTGTTCTGGGGAAAGGGCCGGCCTCTGCCTCCCCGGCCCAGCGGCCGCGATCGGATCCCGAGCAGCCGGTCCGAGATAAGGCGGCGGGGAAACCCGAGCCTGCAGGCCCCGCGCGGCGGGCGGCAGCCGAGCCGCCGCCGAGAGGCCGCCGAGATTGCGGCTCGGAGGCTCGGCGGGGCCTCCCCGCCAGGGTTCACAGCCCGGACCGTGACCCGCACAAAGAGGGTTTTCAGCGAGCCTGTCTGGGCCCGGCATCTGAGCTGCTCGGCGGCACCCTGCACATGTAAGGGCCTCGGGGGCATTGTTCGGCCCCGAAGCCAGGCGGCGGCTCCCGCGACGCGCCGGCGGGCACTGAGTGCTCCGTGCGCCCGCAGCCACCTGCCGCCCGCGCTTCAGCGGGGGGCCTCGCCGCCGGAGGAAGCCTTGTTGCATTTTCAGATGCTTATACATTGTTAATTGAATGACCCTAAGATGCCCAGTTACAAAGTTATTCATGATTGGGTTTCAGGCATAATGTTCCAACACCTGTCCCTCTCTGCCCATGGACGCTTCCCACCGCCAGTGCCCCGGCCCCCTGCTGCCGCCCCAGTCTGTCTCTACGGCACCTCTCTCTCCCCCCCCTCTCTCCCTCCCTCCCCGTCTCCCTCCCTCCCTCTCTCCCCCCTCTCTCCCCCCTCTCTCCCCCTCCCTCCCCACCTCCCTCCCTCTCTCCCTCTCTCCCTTCCTCCCTCCCTCCCCACCTCCCTCCCTCTCTCCCTCTCTCCCTTCCTCCCTCCCTCCCCACCTCCCTCCCTCCCTCCCTCTCTCTCCCTCTCACTCTCTCCCTCCCTCCCTCCCTTCCCCCTCTCCCTCCTTCCCTCTCTCCTCTCTCCCTCCCTCCCTCCCTCCTTCCCTTCCCCCCTCTCTCTCCCCCTCCCTCCCTCTCTCTCCCTCTCTCTCTCCCTCCCTCCCTTCCCCCCCCCTCTCTCCCCCCCTCCCTCCCTCTCTCTCCCTCTCTCTCTCTCTCTGGCATTGTTTGCAATACCTATACTGAAAGGCTATCATGTATATCCCTTTATTTCCTTTCAACAATCAGTTCTTTTTTTTTTTTTTTACTTTTCTTGGGATGTTACATCTGGCAATGCTCAGTAATTCCTGGCTCTGCACTCAGGAATTACTCCCGGCGGTGCTCAGGGGACCATATGGGATGTGGGGGATTGAACCTGGGTGGACCACGTGCAAGACAAATACCCTACCGGCTGAACTATCGCTATGGCCCCACAGCATCCTGTTCTTGTCCAGAGTGATCATTTCTAAATATCTCTGTCGTGATGCTCTCCTCAGAGAAGGCCCGGCTCACAGGGAGGGGCGGGAAGAGCAGGCTCCATTAGCGCTGTGCTTCTGAGTGGCTTCAGGCTGGCTGCTCCAGCAGGGCCTGAGGTGACAGAGCAGCCGTGCTCACGGCAAGCTTTGTCCGGAGAGAAGTGGTGTGGAGTGAGGAAAGGAAGATGCCACAGGAGTTTCCGCCTCGGAGATGACAGTGTAGAGGCTCTGCTCAGAGACTTTCATCCACAGCTGCATTCTTTTTTTAAAAAAATTTTTAAAATTTTCTTGAATCACCGTGAGATAGTTACAAGCTTTCATGTTTGGGTTACAATCTCACAATGATCAAACACCCATCCCTCCACCAGTGCACATTCCCCGCCACCAATATCACGGGTATACGCCCCCTTTCCCACCCTCCCCCTGCCTCTAAGGCAGACAATATTCCCCATACTCTCTCTCTACTTTGGGGCATTATGGCTTGCAACACAGACACTGAGAGGTCATCATGTTTGGTCCATTATCTACTTTTGGCATGCATTTCCCATCCCAACTGGTTCCTCCAGCCATCATTTTCTTAGTGATCCCTTCTCTATTCCATCTGCCTTCTCCCCTCCGCTCATGAATCAGGCGTCCAGCTATGGGGCAATCCCCCTGGCCCTTGTATTTACCATCCTTGTTGTCAGCCTCATGTGATGCTACCCTACACTCCACAAATGAGTGCAGTCCCTCTATGTCTGTCCCTCTCTTTCTGACTCATTTCACTTAGCATGATACTCTCCATGTCTATCCATTTATATGCAAATTTCATGACTTCATCTCTCCTAACAGCTGCATAGTATTCCATTGTGTAGATGTACCAAAGTTTCTTTAACCAGTCATCTGTTTTAGGGCACTCGGGTTGTTTCCAGATTTTGGCTATTGTGAACAGTGCTGCAATGAATATATAGGTACAGATGTCATTTCTACTGTGCTCTTTTTCATCCTCGGGATATATTCCCAGAAGTGGTATTGTGGGGTTATATGAAAACTCAATTTCTAGTTTTGAAGGACTGTCCATATTGTTTTCCAGAAAGGCACAGCAACATTCTTTCCCACCTACCTATGGGCAGCACCTGTCCTGCTCACTGATCCAAGGACTGGTAGTTAGGACGAAGGTGGCTGACCAGTGATTTTTTTTTCTTTTTCTTGACTTGTTTTAGGGCTAATCCCAGTGGTACTGAAGGCTTACTCCCAGCTCTGGACTCAGGGGTTGCTCCTGGCAGTGCTCGGAGGACAACATTGAGGTGCCAGGGATGGAACCTGCGTTGGCCACCAGCAAGGCTAAGTGCCTTACCTGCTGTGCCATTGCTTCAGCTCTCTTCTTTTTCTCATCTTTCTTTATTTTTATTTTCTCATCTTTATTTATATTTCTTTTATTTTTTATTATTTTATTTTATAAACTGTTATTATAGGATTTCTTACATGAAATATTCCAGCACCACACCCTTCACCCAGGTGCCCCCTCCCCTCCATCATTGTCCCAGTGGCCCTCGTCCTTCCACCCCTATTTCCTGTGGTACGCTTCCTACTGAAGACAACAGTTTTTGTTACCCTTTGTTTGTTATTGCCCTGTTGTTGTTGTTTTGTCTCACATATGTGAGAGATCATTCTGTGTCTGTCTCTCTCCTTCTGACTAAATCCACTCGACATGATATTCTCTAACTGTATCCATGTGGGAGCAGTAATGATTTTATTTTTTCATAAAGCCAAGTAGTATTCCATTGCATATATGTACCATGGTTTCTTTTCTTTTCCTTTCCTTTTTTTTTGGGGGGGGTGGACATACCCAGCAGTGCTCAGGTTGCTAGGAGTGAAACCCAGGTAGGCTGTGTGCAAGGCAGATACCCTACAAGCTGTACTATTACTCTGGACCCATGTGCCACAGTTTCTTTATCCAGTCATCTTCCCTGGATACTTGGGTTGTTTCCATGTTTTGTCTATTGTGAATTTGCTGCAGTGAACATTGGAGTGCAAATGTCTTTTATAATTGAGTTTTGGGACCCTTGGGGTAGATGCCCAGAAATGGAATTGTAGGGTCATATGAAAGCTCAAGTCCTAGATTTTTTGTGAAGTGCCCATATTGTTCTCCAAAATGGTTGGACCAATCGGCATTCTCACCAGTGAATGAGGGTCCCTTTCCCCCCCACATCCTTGTTAACACTGGTTGCTTTTGTTCTTTGTGATGTGTTCCAGTTTCACTGATGTGAGATAATACCTCATCGGTTTTTGTTGCTGTTGTTTAGTTTGCTTGGGGTGGTGGTGAGGTTTGGAAACCACATGGGGTGCAGAGGATTAAACCCTGATCAGCCACATGCAAGGTAAGTGTCCTACCTGCTGTAACACGTTGGCCATGTGCAAGGCAGGTGCCCTGCACTGTGTACTATCATTCCAGCCCTATTGTTTTTTCTTTTTCTTTTTTTAATTTTTTGGAGAATGGTAAGGTTTGGGCTGCACCTGGCCCTATCTCTCCAGCCTAAGAGAGACTCATTCTAGAGATGGGTGAGAGAACGTCTTTCTTGAGGGGGTTAATGATTAGAGAGGTAGTGGGGATTCTGAAAAAAAAAAAAAAAAGCCTGTTTTAGGCACTTGAGGGATAGCACAATGGGTAGGGCATTTGCCTTGCGTGCGGCCGACCCGGTTTGATTCCCAGCATTCCATATGGTCCCCTGAGCACCACCAGGAGTTAATTCCTGAGTGCATGAGCCAGGAGTAACCCCTATGCATTGCCAAGTGTGACACAAAAAGCCTGTTTCAATACTAATGAATGAGCAGCCAAGAATTATGCACCCTCCTTTCTTCCAAACAGAAGCAAACCACTGATCTCACTCAACTGAAGAGTCCATGAAGTCAGTTTTTATTGTTGGTTGGGTCCACACTATAGTGCTCAGGACTTACTCCTGGCTCTGTGCTCAGGAATTGTTCCTGGGGGACTTGGCTATCATGGAGTTTGCAATGTCAAGAGCCTTAACCCCTGTACTCTCTTTTTAGTTTTGGAGATACTTTTGTGACCTGGTTATTAGTATTTTTGGGTTTTTTGGTGTGTGTGTTAGGGGGTGGGGGTCATATCCAGCAGGGCTCAGGACTTACTCCTGGCTCTGTGTTCAGGGATCACTCCTGGCAGGACTTTTTGGGAACTACATGAGATGCAGTGGATTCAACCCAAGTTGGCCACATGTAAGGCAAGTGCCTTACCAGCTGCGTTATTGCTCTGGCCTTATAGGATGTTAATTTTTGCACTGGGATGGTTGTCTTGTTGACTTTCTGGTAAATCCTTTTCCTCTAGGGTCATGGTGAGGCAGGAGGAAAGATTGCAATCATTTGAGACATATACACAGCAGATTCGTTGATCAACAGGATGACAGTATATACATACCTCTCAGAGAGCCCAGCAAGCTACCGAGAGTATCCCGCCCACACAGGCGGAGCCTGGCAAGCTACCCATGGCGTATTCGATATGCCAAAAACAGTAATGATAGGTCTCATTCCCCTGACCCTTAAAGAGCCTCCAATCATTGAAAAAGACGAATAAGGAGAGGCTGCTAAAATCTCAGGGCTGAGAGGAATAGAGATGTTACTTGTGCCTGCTCAAGTAAATCGACAAACAATGGAATGACAGTGACAGAGATACAGTGATTCACAGCAGATTGGAGATGGAGGCAAGATTCAGGCAACAATAGGTGCCAAATCTAAGCTTCAGAGTGTATAGATCTGCTCTGAATCAGGCTTTGTGTTAGAAAACTGTAACACTAGCTAATTTGCTTGGGAGGCAGGAGTTCTCAGCATGTGAATTGTCTAGGATCTTTTATAGCCAATGAACTTTGACTCTTCAATAGAGAATCTCTAGTCTCTCTTCATCTGGTTCCTTTGATTTTCCATGATACAATCTTGCTTATATATCCTTTATTTTGTTGGCCTGCTTTTGGGCTATATCTAGCAATGCTGCTCAGAACTTACTCCAGTTTCTGTGCTCAGAAATTACTCCTGGCAGTGCTCGGGGATCATATGGGATTCTGGGGATTGAACCTGGGTTGGCCACATGACAGGCAAACGTCCTACCCACTGTACTATAGCTCCAGCCCTAACACATATATCTTTTTTATACAGATGGTAAATATTCATCAGCTTCCTAGTCTAGTGTGCAAAATTATTTAGGACTGTAGATGGAAAAACTAAGGCTTGGGGCTTGGCCAGAGATCCTAAAATACTTTCCATCATCCTGACAGAAGGACATTGGAAATGAAGAGTCATCAGCAAAGAAGAAGGAATCAGTGAGGGTTTCCAAACTTCTCCTGGGCTTGACTTGCAGAAGCAAACTCTGTCGGAGGATCTGTAGATCAACTTCTGGAAGAAAAGGCATAAGAAGTAAAAAGGATCTTCAGGCAAAAGCAGAAGGGAGGTTGAGGATTATCATGCTGCTGGGTGAGTTTACAGATGTGCTGAAAATGATCTTACTATTTCCAGGGTGAATACGTTTCTCCCGAGGACCTTCCAGAGAAGCAGCATGTGCAAAGGGGGAAAAAAGAAGAAAATAGAACACTTCAGAGTGAGAACACTGAGTTTGAGGGGCTGCAAAGGGAGCTCAGCAGGAGGGTAGCTGCCTTACGTGTGTGAGGCACCGGATATGATCCCTGGTACCACATATTCACAAACACTAACATAGGGCTTGGGTGCTGTCTAAGGCACAATCACCCACAGGTTTTGAGCAAGTTTTTAAACATATCATAGCCCATTTCCTTACCTGTAAAATGGGATCAGTGTAACAGACAGCTCCAGGTCAGAATGACTAACATGAATGCAAAGAGAAAAACAACAAACACTTAAGTGTTTGGTGTGATGATGGTATGGGAGAAGAGCTTCCACACTGTTTTCTTTTCTTTCTTGAGAAGTTTTTTCTAATTCGCTAATTTTTTTTTGGGGGGGGGTACACACGGAAGTTCTCAGGGCTTACTCCTGGCTCTGTGCTCAGGGACCACTCCCTGTAGGGCACAGGAGACCACATGTGGTGCTGGAGATCAAACCCAGATCAGCTGTGTGTGAGGAACACCCTACCTGCTCTACCTCTCTGGCCAAGAAGTCTCTTAGATTTTTTTTGGTTTCTTGAGCCACACCCAGAGGTGCTCAAAGGTCACTACTGACTTTGCGCTCGGGAATTACTCCCGGCCAGTGCCCAGAGGAGAGATGCTGAGGATTGAACCTGGGTGAAGGAGTGTGTGCAAAGCAAATGCCCCACCCGATGTGCTGTTCCTCCAGCCCCCAGGAAGTTTCTTAAAGGAACCCAGTCTTAAAATATGTCAGTCTGAGACACTGGCTGAAAATGGCCCAGACAACTACACTGAGTAATCAATCAATTTTCTACTTTCATAATTTCTCTGTGAAATACATTTGTGTAACAGAGGAAACCCCCAGAGTCAGTGTATGTGCTTAGGAAATACAGACCAGACAGAGATAGAACGTATCTGTGGGGACGATGGAGAGAAGCTCAGAGATTAAAGAGCAGGTTCTAGTTATGGTCATCGGAATGTGGTGCAGAACTGAAACTTGTGACATTTGTCCCTAAATAGAGGGGGGCAACTTCTCTCCTAGTCTCATGTGGTTGTGAGAAATAAAACAAGTGCTATAAGATGTAAAACATCTCTGTGGTGCAAAGGTATCAGAATATAATGTAGACATTAAATTTTAAGAAACAGGAAGGGCTTACTCCAGAGTTTGTGCTCAGAGATAACTACTGGCAGTGCTCGGGTCATATGTGGTACAGGAGATCAAACCAGGATTGGCCACATGCAAGGCCAGCCAGTGCCTTCACCCCTGCACTCTCTTCAGCCCAGTGGGAAGGAGACAATGTTGCACCAAGGATGGAACCAGGACCCCCAAGAAGCAAAGCACATACTCTACCACTGAGTCACATGCTAAGTCCCTGGCAGAAATCTGAGCGTCTCCAGGGTATCCCTGGAGGGGTGGGGCTGTCTGTCCTGCACAGCTCAGCTGATCACCCTGGGGCTCCCAGCACCCCTGAAATCCCCCACTCAAAATTTCAGATTTTTTTTTTATCTCTTTGGTTTTTGATTTGGAGGCTATCCCAGTGGTGCTCAGGGCTTACTTCCCACTCTGCACCCAGGGATCACTCTTAGCGGAGATCGGGGATCCTGTGTGGTGCTGGGGATCAAGAGGGGTCAGCCCTGTGCAGGGCAAGAGCCCTAGCCCTGCACAATCTCTCTGGCCCCAGATTTTTCTTTCTTTCCTTTTACTTTTTTGACTGTACCGGCTGTACTCTGGGCTTATACCTGGCTGGTTCTGTGTTCAGGGATTATTCCTGGCAGGGCTTGGGGGATCATATGGGGTGTCAGTGATCACTTGGGTCAGCTGTATGCAAGGCAAGCACCTTACCCTGTACTATCACTCTGGCTCCATCAGGTTTCTCTCTCTCTCTCTCTCTCTCTCTCTCTCTCTCTCTCTCTCTCTCTCATCTCTTTCTCTCTCTCCTTTCTTTTTCTTTAAATTTATCTTATTGAATTACCATGTGGAAAGCTACAAAGTTCTCTGGCTTATGTCTCAGTTATACAATGCTCAAACACCCATCCCTTCACCAGTGCCCACATTCCACCACCAAAAAAAAAAAAACCAAAAAACCCAGTATACCTCACACACCCCCATCCCAACCCCCCTGCATAACTGATAAATTTCACTTCCTTTTCTCTTTACCTTGATTACATTCCATATTTCAACACAAAACTCACTATTGTTGTTGGAGTTTCAACACAGAACTCACTATTCTTGTTGGAGTTTATCCCCCAAAAATACAGCCCTATTGACAAGGAAATATTTGATAATTAGTTTTTCACTGATGAGAATGAAGAGATATAAAGTTTAGGATTTCTGTACTTTAGTAATTAAGTCCAGGGAGATTTAAGTTGGAAATTGAATCATTTCCCTTCCTGGGGCAGCATGGAGCAAAAGCTTAGTTCACAGTCTGGAGACATGGCTGCAAGCACTTGCTGGGACCCCGAGTCATATAGCTGGTTCTGGATCCTGGTCGTTCAGCAGCAAAGCGGCTGTGCAAAGGCATGGCCACCCGGGTCAAATCTCGGAGGAGCTCGAGCTGGCACCAGCCCCGAACCGAGACTGCCCAAGCGTCCTGCTGTTTCAAGTTCAGAACACATTTTTTTTCCCCGCGCCATCAAGTTTATACCTGTTTAAAAGTTCCATAATATGGCGGACGCCACACTGCTTCCTCCCAGAGGGAAGAAAAACCAAGGAAGAAGGATATTTTCCCCCATAGCCAGCTTGGGGCAAAAGCTTAGTTCACAGTCTGGAGACATGGCTCTCTCTTCTTTCTTTTTCTCCTTCCTTCCCTCCATCCTTTCTTTTCACTTAATGACCTATATCAATTTATAACTCCTGCTTCCCACAGAATAGCTACTTTTGGGCTTTGTTTAATCAAAAAGATTGTACAAGTTCTCCCAGACAGTCCAGTTCTTTTTGTTTATCATTTATCTTTTTTGTATGTTTTTACAGTAGTGTAAATGTTTATGCTTTTCGTGTATAGAGCTCTGCACAGGAGGGCCAATCTTTTTTCATTGTTGCTGCTGTTGGTTTTGTTCACACCCCCCAAATCCCGGGATTCCATATGCATAGCATGCATGTCAGCCCTTCAAGTCATGTTTTCAGTTTCAGGAGGAACTGAAATCTTTTTGTTTGTTTGTTTGGGGCCATGCCAAGGGATGCACTTAGGAATTACTTCTGGTAGCATGGAGGACCAATGTTGAGGAGAGGGCTGTGGGAGGTGTCTCCTATTTCCAAGACAAATTCCTGAGAGAAACTTAGCTGGACAGTCATTCCAAAGAGGAAGAGATTTACAGGGACTCTGTCACTTCTTACCAATATTTCAGCCAAGCTGGTTGCTCATGCTGGTTGCTCCTGTTTTGGTGGTTTTTTTTGGGGGGTGAGGAGGAGGTGTAGGAAGAGCCCACACTGATGTTTTGGAACTTTCCAGAAACATTTCCATGGAATTCTAGTAGAATATTGTCCTTCAAAGTCACCTCTTGCTAAAAAACTATGCTGAAAGTTTGGGAGGTGTTGGGGTTCATTCTCTCCAGGTGCTTCCTACTTTCTCCACTATTACTAATTGCTCTGTGGAGGTTGTATTACACGATGAGGAGGTAAAGCTCTTACTTTTGAAGTTGGGAAAATAAGACCTTGTGGGTGAGAAAGAGCTCAATCAGTTGGAGCACTTGCTTTGCGTGAATGAGCTCTGTATCGTCCCTGAACATGGTTGCAAATGACCCAAGCACTGAGCCAGGAGCAGTGCCCTAGCACCATCTTCTGTGGCCTCCAAAGCAAGAAAAAGTATCTTTGGTTCAGGAACAGGGGAGTGGGACTCAAAGAACTGGAGCGGGTTCCATTACTGGTACCATATGGTCATATAGCACTGCTGGGAGTCACCTCTGAGCACTGTGGTCTTCAAAAAGCAAACAAAAGAAAGACTTACTCTGAGTCAGTAAATGATGGCTGGAGGCTCAGTATTACCCACTGAGCCCCCAAAGGACATCAGACTGGCATGTGGCTCGGAACTGGGCTCTTTTAAGAACACTTTCCAGAAGGCTGGGAGTGATAGAACAGAGGGTATGGTGCTTGCTTTACATGACTTGGGTTCGATCTCTTGTACACCATAAGGTCCTCTGAGCACTGCCAGGAGTGATCTATCTCTGAGTGCAGTCAGGAGTAAGCCCTGAGCGAGCACCGCTGGGTGTGGCCCCCAGCCCCCTGCCCCAAAAGAACTTCTCAGATCTGAACTGGTCCTTGGAGAAAGGATCAAACCTGTCCCACTGAAAGAAAAAAATGTGGAAAGAAAATTCTTAAGTTGGAAAGTAGTGAGTACATTAATCGAATCTAGGCAGCTTTCATTTCAATTTTTATGAAGAGAAAACTGCTTTTGAAGTCCTTGAGTTTCAGATTTGTAGTTTGCGTTTAATCAGTAAGCACTGGAAAGCTAGCAAATATTTCTGAGGACATGTAAATCAGCATATCTGATTATGTAAAATATGTTCTGAGGACTAAGGACAGAGAGATAGTACAGTGGGCAGAGTGCTTGCCTTGCACAGGGTTTGATTGCTGGCCCCTCTTATTCTCCAAGCCTGCTAAGAGTGCTCCCCCCCCCCCCAGCTCAGCAACAGGCATAAGCCCTGAGCACTGCCAGATGTGGTCCCAAAAACCAAAAAAAAAAAAAAAAAGTCAAGACTATCAGGCAGTGGAGGAGGGGAAGGTTGGGTAATGGTCTAGGAGCCTGAAGTCCAGCGTGATTCTTTTTTTTTTTTTTTTGGCTTTTTGGGTCATACCCGGTGATCCGGTGATGCCAGGGATTACTCCTGATTCATGCACTCAGGAATTACTCCTGGCAGTGCTCGGAGGACCATATGGGAAGCTGGGAATCAAACCCGGATTGGCCTCATGCAAGGCAAAGGCCCTACCCGCTGTGCTATCACTCCAGCCCCAGTCCAGGGTGATTCTGAAAGTTTACACAATAGACAGTGGAAAAGATTGTACATCTATAAGGAACTGAAGAGGTAGCAGCCAAGAGAGAAACTCTTACTTCTGTGAGCATCTGCCTGACAACACTATTTGCATGTTATTCATTTGATTTTAAAATGTTGGAGAACGCTTTGGGACCTTCACTTTGTCCATACTGTCCTGACCAATCCTGAGAGAGAGTGAAAATAGAAACCTGTGCCGTAACCTGGCTGACCTCAGGCAGTATTTCTCCGGACCTTAATTATCTCAGTTAAATCTGATAACAAGGTTTTACCTGCTGGAAGGTCAAGAACTAGAATACAGAATATCTCTATGAATATTTAAATTTTAGGAATGGGTTCCTTTGTCTTTTTTTGGTATTTGCATTTGTTTTTTAGTGCTAAGCATCAAACCTAGAACCTCGGTGCAAGTCCTAAGCGCTATTACGGAGCCTGATTCTTTTCCTCCTTTTTGAATTGTTTTTGGTTTATTTTTTGATACGCTCAGGACTTACTCCTGGCTGGCTCTGTGCTCAGGGATCCCTCCTGGCCATGACTGGGGCACCAATTACGGTGTCAGGGATCAAACCAGAGGTCCATTTTTTAAAAAAATTGAATCACTATGATGAAATACAAAGTTTTCATGATTGAGTTTCAGTGATACAATGATCAAACACCCATACCTCCATCAGTGCACATTTTCCACCACCAGTGTCTCCAGTATTTCCAGTTCCTCCCCCCCTTGAAGGTACCTTATTCTCTCTTTCTACTTTGGGGCATCGTGGTTTGCAATACAGATACTGAGAGGCCATCATGTTTGGTCCTTATCTACTTTCAGCACACATCTACAAATCTCCTATCCCAAACAATCCTTCCAACCATCATTGACTTAGTGATCCCTCCTCTATGCCATTATTGACTTAGTGATTCTTTCTCTATCCCAGCTGCCTTCTCCCCCGGTTCATGGGAGAGGCTTCCAACTGAGGAGCAATCTTCCTGGGAGGGGAGGGTCCGGTTTTGTGCCTTACCCGCTATACTATCTCCGACTCCCTTCCCCTTTCAATTTTTAACTCTCTTTCAGAGACTTTCAATACCCCACCTCCTCGTCCACCCAACAACTATACTGCCTTCATCTGCGGGGGGGAAGGGCGGGGGGAACGCTTCGGGGGTTCTGCTCGGCAGCGGCGTGGACTGGGCAGTGCCTTTCGGAGCTGTGGTTGAGGCCAGACAGGTCTTCAAACGCCACCTGGAAGAAGGTGAGCGAAGAACGAACCATGGTTCCCAAACGAGTCTCGAGACCTGGAAGAGGGGTGGGGTCATTGTGGGCCTGCCCAGCGTCCCCCTCGGAGCTCGGCCCTCTCCTCCTGGCCCCTCGCGCGTCCGTGATCGCCGGGGCGAGTGCCCGGGCCCCAGACTCGGTGCAGGAAGGGGCTTTTCCCGCTTCTCGGGGTTCCTGGGGGGCGGAGCCCACCTGTGCCGCGGGCGGGGCGTGGCGGGGGCGGGGCGTGGCAGGGGCGGGACAGGTGGGTGAGCGGCCGCCTGAGCCCCCGAGGCCCCAAGAGGCGGCGGGCGCGCACCTAGCCCGGCGTCCCTGCAGGCTCCGTGTGTGCGTGTGTGTGTGTGTGTGTGTGTGCGTGCGTGTGTGTGTGCGTGTGTGTGTGCGTGTGTGTGTGCGTGTGTGTGTGCGAGAGAGCGAGGAGAGAGCGGGCGAGAGCGCACAGCGGGGCGCAGCCTCTGCAAACGCGCGACGCGGAGCCCGAGTGGCGCCCGGGGAGCCGCGCCGGGCGCTAGGGGGGCCCCGGCGAGCATGAGCCCGCGTCCCGCCGCAGAGCGGCCGGGGGAGCCGGCCCGGGCGCCGCGCTGAAGGCTGGGCTGGGGCCGGAGTCGGGGCGCCCGGGGCAGGCGGGGGAGCGGCGGGCGCCGCGCCATGGGGAGCCCCCGGGCCGCGCTGCTCCTGCTGCTCGTGCGCCCCGCCAAGCTGCTGCGTCGGCGCTTCCGCCTGCTGCTCCTGCTCGCCCTGGTGTCCGTGGGGCTCTGGACGCTGTATCTGGAACTGGTGGCGTCGGCCCGGGTCGGCGGGAACCCCCTGAACCGGAGTAAGTAGCTCAGACGGGGAGTGGGGGCCGCGGGGACGCGAGGGGGCGAGGAGGTGGGAGGAGGCGAGCCCGGTGGCTCCCGCGGCTGGGGGACCCGCCTCTGCTCCCCGCCGGCTTTCTAACTCCTTTTCCTCTCCAGGTGCCCGCGCCGCTGCCTGCTCAGGGCAGAGGGGAGGTGGCGGGGTGTGTGTCGGGGTGGGGAGTTGGGGGCGAGGGAGAAGCACCAGGTGGCAGGGGATGGGAGGGGGGGGCAGCGCCGGGTTTCCGAGCCCGGGCCTGCCCGCGTGTCCCAGGGGGCCAGTTCCTCCCTGGGGACTGCCCCCTTCTGCCCTGGGAGGGTCGCTGGGACACGGGCTCCGCGCCCGCCCCACGGGGCACCTCCAGCCGTGCCGGCTGCCGAGTTCCCCCGCGGTCCACGCGCGCCGCGAGTTGGCGCCTGCGATGCTCGTTGTCGCCGGCAGTCGGGCCCCGCGTCTCCGTCTCCCGGGGGTTCTTGATCGCGACCGTCCCTTCGGAAGCCACCTCTCGCCCACCCGCCTTCCTTTCCGCCAGTCCCCTCCCCAGTGTCCCCCGCCTCTCCGAGGGAGCGAGCCCCCCGCGTCTGGTGCCGAGCACCCCTCGCGCGTGTTTACGGCCAAGCCCGCCCCGGGGAGCCCAGCGGTGACAAACCCACGAACTTCCGCGGACCCGGCTCAAGAGACAGACCGTGGCCAGCCCCGCGGCAAAGCCGCTGACTTTCTGTCTCGCTTTCCTCCGGGGAAAATGGGGAGACGTGGTGCCTTGCCTTCTCCCCTCGGCCTGGCCCGCCGAGGCGAGTTTCAGTGTGCTATTGATGGCGCTCACAAAGCCAAACTCGGAAAATGTCAGGGAGCAGGAAAGGTCAGTGGGGAACTGGGCGAAGGAGCCGAGAACTTGCCGTCTACCAGGTGCCCTCCCTGGTCCGCACGGGCGGAGGCGCCGCGCGCTGGCGCCTGTTCCCAGCCCCTCTTTCTGCAAACTCAGAAGGAACCGCGGATGACATTGCGGAGAAGATGCTCTGACACGTCGTGTGTCAACTCTGCTCGCGGTTGGGCGTGGCGCTTTGCCTCCTCCTGTGGTCAAAGGTGGAATTCCTGGCGTTGCAATCGAGCTGGTTCAGGGGAGAGGGATATTTATGTCAGAAACTTGCACACTGTGGCAGTTGAGCTATTTTTTTTGGGGGGGGGGGAGGGAGGAGTCACTCCTAGTGATGCTCAGGGTTTACTCCTGACTGTGTTGGGGGATCGCCCCTGATAGGCTCAGTAGATCCTATGGGGTGATGGGTCTGGAACCCAAGTTGTCTCTTGCAAGATAAGCGCCCTAACAGGTGGTACTGTCTCTCTTTTTTTTTCTTTTTGGGTCACACCTGGCGATGCACAGGGGTTACTCCTGGTTCTGCACTCAAGAATTACCCCTGGCCGTGCTCAGGGGACCATATGGGA
This sequence comes from Sorex araneus, assembly GCF_027595985.1. Classification (NCBI taxonomy): domain Eukaryota; kingdom Metazoa; phylum Chordata; class Mammalia; order Eulipotyphla; family Soricidae; genus Sorex; species Sorex araneus. The sequence continues at coordinate 80,117,297 of NC_073307.1, forward strand.
TGCTGGGATTTGAACCCGGGTCAGCCGCGTGCAAGGCAAACGCCCTACCCGCTGTGCTATCGCTCCAGCCCCGTGGTACTATCTCTTTGGTCCCAGTTAAGTCCTGCTTGAGAGATGGGGCTTTTAAACTTGGTTCTAGTTAGGGAATTAAATAGAAAATGTTTGTTTAAGGTCTGGAGCACATGTTGTGCATGCAAAAGGCCTGGATTTGGTCCCCAGCACTACTGGGTCCTTCGGCAACAACAGAACTGACCCCTACAGAGTGTGGCCCCAAGCCCTGAAACAAAAAAAGTTTTTTTTTTTTCATCTTCAAGGTTCCCTTCACTAAGGATACTTAGGTTGTGTGATGTCTTTTTTTCTTTTAGTTTTATCTGGATTTTAGAAATCAACGTTTTCTTTTATAGCCAGTGATTTTCATCTTTTTTCTTTTTTGTTTACTCGTGGCTCTGCACATAGGGATCACTCCTGGTGGACACAGGGGACCACCAAACGGGGTGTCAGGGATTGAACCCAAGTCAGCCATGAGCAAGGCAAGTGCGTTACCTGCTGCACCATCTTGTCTGGCCCCTGTATCTAGTGCTTTTCTGAACTGTCACCTTATTTCTAGTGTTTCCATTTTCCCTTGTGCATTTCAGCTACCTTTGGAGAGAGAGAAAATTCGATTCAAGAGTTTGAGTCTCTTGTGTGTGAGGCCCAGGCTTTGATCCAGCTCTAAGCAGGAGCATTCCTTTCTTCTTACTTCTCTTCTGTCTTCTTTCTTTGTATTCCTGGCATGGATTCCTGGACCTCTACAGCTGAGCTCCATCCTGGCCCTAAGAGGAATTCTTCCCATGACCACATCTGTCTTCCTATACATAGTTCTTGCCTCCCCCAAGCTCTTCCCTCCGGAAGACACAATGAATCTACTCTTGGTAGTGGGGCAGGTTGGCTGAGTTGGGGCCACACTTGGGTGATCAGGGGCTATTTCTATTTTTGTGCTCAGGAGTCACCCCTTGGTGGTGCTTCTTGGGGACCACATGTGGTGCTAGGGATCAGCCCTAACGGTGCTCAGGGGACTGTGTGGTCCTGATGGCACCCAGGGCTTTCGTCTGCTAAGCCCGAGCTCCAGACCTTTGTGCCATTCTCTTGTCCTGGGTCACATCTGTTTTGCTGACTCCTTTGTGGATGGGCACTCAGACATTTCCAGCTCTTGGCCATTGCTGAAGTCCCACTCCAGACCCTATACCAGGCAATTCCTGGTCCCGAGTGGGCGAGCCCCTGGGGAGCAAGTACACTTGAGAGGTCCCGGAAGGGACAGCACCATTTTTGTCACGTGTTTGTCAGCAGCTCCTTCATGCCAGTGAGAAGCAACAGGGAGAGTAGTTGTGCTGTGACCCTCCCCCATCACGTCCCTGCCCAGTCTGGCCCCCATGTTTGCTTCGCGCAGACCTCAGACCCTCTGGCTGGAATGCTCCCAACCTCTGGCTCAGCTGTTGTATTGTAAGTGTCAGCTCTTAGCTTCCGTTTGGTTTTGGTTTTCCTCCTGGATGGATCTTAATTCTCTGCTTGATTTTCTTATTCTTTGTTGCCTGTTCCAAGCATTGCCAGCTTCCCATTTCAGGATTGGCTTTCCATTTCCTTAAGCATTTTTTTGTTTGTATTTGGGTCACACCCGACTGACTCCTGGCTCTGTGCTTAGGGATCACTCCTGGGGGGCCCAAGGGACCCTATGGGGTTTGGGGGAATTGAACCAAGGTCAGCTGTGTGCAAGGCAAGCACCTGACCTGCTACACCTTCACTCTGGCCTCTCTCACTAACCAATTTTAACCAATTTTAGCGTGAGTCTAAGTTCAGGCACAAAGGGGCCCCTGTTTCTAGAACCCTGAAACTTGCTCTCATGCAGGGCAGCATTTTCTTCCTAGGCTAGTCTGTCATATCCGTCTTCTCCCTTGACTTGCTTTTGGAATGAAGTGGCTGTGGCTTCTGGCCCCCTGTCTCCTATCCTAAAATGCCCAGATAGACACGATCAAAGTTTTCTTTGTGAGGACTGGAGAAATAATCGAGTGGGTAAGGTGCTGGCCTTGCACGAGACCTACCCAGGTTTGATCCTTGGCCCCCATAATGTGCCCCTGAGTAGTGCCAGGGGTGTCCTGGTGTGCAGAGTCAGGCCTGAGGACACTCAGATGTGGTCCTTTAAGCAAGTCAGATCAATACGAAAGAAAAACCAACCCCCACCCAGGGCCTTCTGCTACTGAGCTTCTCTATGTTAACAAATTGTTTCTTTTTTTTAAATTTTTTAATTTTTTAATTTATTTTTATTATTTATTTATTGCTTTTTGGGTCACACCCGGTGATGCACAGGGGTTACTCCTGGCTCAACACTCAGGAATCACTCCTGGCAGTGCCCGGAGGACCATACGGGATATTGGGAATCGAACCCAAGTCGGCCGCATGCAAGGCGTGTTTGTCAGCAGCCCTACCAACTGTGCTATTGCTCCAGCTCCATTTTTTAATTTAAAAAAATTTTGTTTCCTTTGTTTAGTATGTGTACTATATATGTGTGTTTGTGTGGACATATAATATATACATATATAATTACATATATATCCATACCTGACTGACCATGCTGGGGGCCACTCCTGGCTCTGTGCTCAGGGATTGCTCCTGGCAGAGCTCCCAGGACCGAGGAGTGCCAGCATGAGGCCTATTGAGTTATTTCTTTGGCCCCCTGCCCTTGAGGTTTTATTCCTAACTTAGGGCTATTTCTCAGGAGGGGAGAGCAGGGAGAGGAGTGAGGAACCAAGCAACAGAGGAAGCGAGTTTTGAGCATTTCTTTGGCCACACCCTCATGAACCAAGGCATGAAAACTTCACCTGCACAGCTGCTCCTGGGACCTTGACACAGCAGCAAGAGCAATCCGTGGCTCAGCTTCCAGCATGGAATCCTCCTCCCTGCTCTAGCAGTCTGCCTGTGCACCCCACCGCTGGCTTTCCTGTCATCTGTCAGGCCAGACTTCATTACCGAGAACCTTTCATTTGCCTGTCCCTATGTGACTGCTATGTTGATCTGGCGCTGGGAGAAGTGCATGAAGGGATGGTAGGCACAAACTCCAGGGCGGTAATGACAGGGGAACATACTTCCTGCATCAGCTTCCTGGAATAACCCAGTAGTTTAAGATATGAATGATGTGCAATTTGGGCTCTCTATGTAGAGAAAGATAAAACCACAGTTGGAGGAACTTCAGAGAGAAACAATCCAAATCATTAACTTATAGACTCATGTTTGCCCTGGACAAAAGAGTTAGAGCTGGCCACTGGCTTATTTAAACAAATATTTAATTTGCACATACCTCGTGGGAGATATGGTGCTAGGTTGCTGAGATATAAAGATGATGAGACATAATGGTTTCTGCCCTCAGTGTTTTACTCCGGGAGCAGGGTGCTTGCGAACTTATTTAAAAATAGTTGTAATAGGGGCCAGAGAGACGGGATAGGGTAAGCTGCTAGCTTTGCACACGGCCTTCCAAGTTTTGGTCCCTGGCACCGCTTATGGGCCTGAGTGATTCCTGAGCACAGAGCCAGGGAATATATCCTGAGCACCACTGGGTGTGGCCCAACCCCCTGAGAACCTTCACTCTCATCCAAATTATAATATAACATGGATATTGCACTGTAGCACTATTGTTGTCCCGTTGTTCATCGATTTGCTCAAGCGGGCACCAGTAATGTCTCCATTGTGAGACTTGTTACTGTTTTTGGCATATCGAATATGCCATGGGGAGCTTGCCAGGCTCTGCTGTGTGGATGGGATGCTCTCAGTAGCTTGCTGGGCTCTCTGAGAGGGATGGAGGAGTCAAACCCTGGCCGGCCACGTGCAAGGCCAACACCCTACCCGCTGTGCTACCGCTCCAGTCCAGAGAGATACTACAGAGGTATTATCTGCTTGCCTTGCCTGCAGCTGATCCTGGTCCAATCCCCAGTACCACATATGCTCCCTGAGCAGTGCCAGTGGGAATTGCCACTGGGCACTGCCATGTATGGCCCAGAAACCAAAAGATAAGGAATTGATGTTGACCTGATAGATGAGTCAAAGGGCCAGAATGCAAATTTTGCACGCAGGAGCCCCTGTGTGATCCCCCAGCACTACATGGTCTCCAAGCACTGCCAGAAGCATCTCCATGTATATTAAATTTTACAAATGTAGAATCAAGATATTGGTGGCACCATTCTAGAGATGGAACATGGCTCTTTCCACCAATACTTCATGCAAGTGGAATGATTTCAATGGCGGCAGGAAAAGAAGCCTGAAGAAAGAATGACCAAGAGGGGCAGGAGTGATAGTACAGTGGGTAGGGCATTGCCTTCCACAGGGCTGACCCAGGTTTGATCTCCAGTGCTCTGAGTACCGCCAGTAGTGATCCCTGAGCACAGCCAGGAGTAAGCCCTTAGCACTGCCAGGTTTGCCCCTAAAACCACCCATCCCCAAAGAGAGTATGTGGGTCACTCACCACCGGATGTAGCCCGGGTGGCCCCCAGCTTAGCTGGCCCAAGCAGTGCAGCTTCTGGTTGCCAGATATTGCCCAATATTCCCAGGAGTGATGCCCAGCCCCTTTGAATACACTATGGGGGCTTTCACCCTGTCCACTCTCTGCCAAAAAACAAAGACAGTGTTTGGGAATGTTGAACCTAGGAGTTCGCCAAGTAGAGGGTATAAAGGAAGTTGCAGAATGGTTGATGTTAATGAGTAAGACTGACAACCTCAGAGTGGTATTTTTTCCAGGAGATGACTGAAAGCAGCTGACAGGTTTAGGGTGGGGTAACATTGTAGGAGGCAATAGGGGAGGTTAATACTAAGACTCTGGCACGGCACTTTGGTGTATGCTGGTGGTGCTGAGACAGGCTATGGATGGTCTCTAGCATGCGGCTGGCCACTAGCCCTTTCGCTGCTGGGTCATTAGGCTGCCCCGCGAATAGGTCAGATTAACAGGGTTCTCAGAGCCCAGGGCAGTCAGTTTATAGCAACAGAATCATCAGTACCTTGGTATTTTCATACTGGTACAGCTGTACCACTGAAAGGCAGCCCTGGGAACAGACTATTATTGGAAGCTGAAAACTCCATTCTGGCAGGTGTGAACAAGTTCTACCCATTTGTTCCCATTGGACTACCTCAGTCCTGCCTGAAGGCAGAGGTCTAGACTCAAGTGTTTCCAGCTTCTTTAATTGACCCACTGCTGGGACCAACTTGGTCTTGGAGCCAAGAGATTCTGTTTGGGCACAGAACAGACCCTGAAGATCGCAGACACTCTGTGTCTGATGTGTTCCGTTTACAGTGCCAGGCTTACCTGCTGAAGGCCCAAGTGTTCTCAAACTGTGGACTTCATCAGCTATGGCCCCCTGTATCTGTATCTGTGACTCATCTCTCTGCCTGGCCCTGGGATTTTCAGTTGGGTTGAGGGGGCTGAGGGGGACACACCCGCCAATATCAGGCAGACTCTTCAGCTTCCTGGTCTCCTCTGGAAGGAGACACACAGAGGAAACTGGGGGCAGAGCAGTAATCCGAGCCGCAGGCTGGGAAAAGAGGGGGAAACAGATGGAGGCTGAGATGTGGGCCCAGTGGGCATGGTGTGGATTGAGTTGCAATGCAGAGCTGAGGAGTGGAGCCAGGGTGCACGGCTGACGTTTGTGTTCCCCGTGGTCTGGGACTCTGGCCCAGACTGCCCTTCTCCTTGCAACCTGTAGCTCCCTTTGCTGTGCTCCACTTAGCTCTCTCTGCTGCCCTGTGTGCATTCGGGCCAGGCTTCAGTTCTAGGCACGGACAAGGCAGTCCAGTGAATACCTTCTGGTTATGGAGTGACAGAGCCAAAAATAGAACCTAGAAATTCTTGTTCCTGTGCCACTGTATATATAAATGATAATAACCTTTAGACAGATGCAAAGGATAAGAATGAAGTTCTCAATGAATTAAGCCACCAATGCTGTTTTTAACAATAAAGATCGGGGACTGGGCATCCCGGAACAATAGAATGCAGCTGACCCCAGTTCAATCCCTTATGGCATCCTGTATGGTCCCCAGAGCCACCAGGAGTGATCCCTATGCACCACTGGGTGTGGCCCAGAACCTTCAGCCCTTGCCCCAAAAAAGATTAGGGTGGGGGATTGAGGTCACAATTAGTGGTGCTTTAGGGGTATTTTTGTGCTCAGGAGTGGCTCTCAGGAGATTGTGTAGTGACAGGGTTCAAACTGAGACCTCAGACATATAAATAGATGCTCAGCCCTTTGGACCTTATCTGTGGCCCCTAAGGGGATGTCTTCTTTGGACTTGAGGCCTTTCTGTGCCAGGAACATCATGCACAGGACATCTTACCCCGGTTCCGTGTTTCCTTTCCCTGTCTCCTTACTCTCTGTTTTGAGGTGACCAGCAGAATGACAGTCACACATTCGGGTCTCACTCTCGGGACCCTTGGCCTGAGTTGAGGCTGCGTTTGCTTCGTACTCCTGTCCTTGCAGCTGCTCAGATGCCCCGTGTCAGGGCTGCTTCTCCCGGTCTTCTCCAGCAACCACTTCTGTGCTGGTTTTAGGAGGGGCTGGTAGTTGCACTGCAGTAATTTTCCAGGCCACGGAACCCGGGCTTGCTCTCCAGGGCAGTTTTATGGAGCATTGCAGAGCAGCCGCCATACCAGCGTTTGCTTTGGAATGTGGCCTGGAGGCTGCTCTTGGAGTTAGCCACTCACTGTCCTGTTCTCCCAATCTCAGAATCTGGTTTTCCACAGGCTCTTTTCTTTCCACTGAAGGATGGTGAGAGGTCTAAACTAGGCCATCACAATTTTTTTTTTCTTTTTGAGTCACACCCAGAGATGCTCAAGGGTTACTCCTGGCTCTCCACTGAGGAATTACTCCTGGCAGTGCTTGGGGGACCATGTGGGATGCTGGGGATTGAACCCGCTCGGCTGTGTGCAAGGCAAATGCCCTACCTGCTGTACTACCTATCGCTCCGGCCCTGCCATCACGAATTTGGGGGCTTTAAGACCACCTTCCCTTGACAAGTCACGGTCTACAATGAATAGAATTATGTGATGATCTACAGAAAGAAATGCTAGTGAAGAAATGAGGATAGTTTGCATGGCATATATAAAGACAGGTGGGCTGAATATGTTGTATATTCTGAGCAGGGCGCAATGGGTAGATCTTAACCATTTTGCAGGTTCTTAGATTCTAACAAATGCTACTTTAAATATCAGCAGTATCTAGAAAATAAGCAACATGGAGTATTCTTTTTATTTTTAAAAACTTAAAAAAACTTAAAAACTTTAAAAAACTGAGCCACGCCCAGTGGTGCTCAGGACTTACTCCTGGCTCTGTGCTCAGGAATTACTCCTGGTGAGGCTTGTTTGACTGTGTGAGGTGCTGGGGATCAAACCTGTTTCAGCTGCATGCAACACAAGCACCCTGCTGTCTGTACTATTGCTTTGCCCCTCTTCCTTCCTTCCTTCCTTCCTTCCTTCCTTCCTTCCTTCCTTCCTTCCTTCCTTCCTTCCTTCCTTCCTTCCTTCCTTCCTTCCTTCCTTCCTTCCTTCCTTCCTTCCTTCCTTCTTTCCTTCTTTCTTTCTGCTTTTTTGGGTCACACCTGGCTCTGCACAGGGGTTACTCCTGGCTCTGCACTCAGGAATCACTCCTGGCTGTGCTCAGGGGACCATATGGGATGCTGGGAATCGAACCCAGGTCGGCCTCGTGCAAGGCAAACACCCTACCCACTGTGCTATCGCTCCAGCCCCAGTTTACAATATTTTTAATGGCACATGTTCCACTAGAATGTTTGCTTCCTTCACCATTGTCCCAGTGTCTCCCCCATCCCAGACCCCTTGCACCCCATTCTTCATGTGATCCTACATATGTTCCCAGTTTCTGTTACCTTTGGGCACTTGTTATTCCCTACCATGTTTCTTCATATTCCACATCTGAGAGAGATCATTCTGTGTCTGTCCCTCCCCTTCTGACTAACTTCACTTAGCATGATACTGTACAGGTCCACCCATGTAGCAGCCAATTGCATGATTCCATCTTCCTTACAGCTGAATAGTGTTCAGTTGTGTATATGTATCACAGTTCTTAAAATTTTTAAATTGCTATTTTGTGGTTTGTTTTAGTCCACACGTGGCTCTGCTCTGGGCTTGCTCCTGGCTCTGCACTCCGGGATCCTCCTCACGGGGCTCAGGGGACTCCGTGTGGTGTTGGGTATGGAACCCAGGTCAACTGCGTGCAGAGCAGGTGCCTTTCCCACTGTACTATCTCTCTTTTCCTATAGTTCATTTTTTATGTTAAATGTTTTAAAACATTCCTGGAAGCCAATTTTGTACTAGCATGCAAATTGCTCTTGTAATTACTGTTTTTGAGAAAAGGAGCTCCGATGGGAGTATATGCAGAAAAGTGCACGTGTAGGTGTACGCTTGGATCAGTCCCAAAGTTGAAGGTGACGATGTCATAGAAAACTGCCAGCCTCCTTGGGCCTCTGGAATCCCTTTCAGTTGCATGAGTGGTGATTCCTTTAGCTGACTTTCGTGCTTCCTGTATGGAATTACACAGTATATGATTTATTTTAAAAACATTTCTTTGTGATCATAACGGTAATGCATGGTCATTACACCAGATGACAGCTGTGTCTCTGGACCACATTGATCTCTGTGAAACAGCTTTTTGTGCTTTGGGCACTTCAGTATCACTTTCCTTAAGTATAGAAATGGCCAATAAGGAGTGGCGAGGGAGCTCCAAGGACCTCCGAGTTCTGAGATTCAGCCCAGTGAAATTCTCTTTTGGAGCTGGGGCAAGGATGAAATTGAGAATCTCCTGCTTTTCCTGTGGATGAGGAGCCTACAAAAGTGGTGCCTGAAGGCTGGACACAAGACACAGTGGTCAGGTGCTTGTAGATCCATGTTCAGCCTAGGATACCACATATGGTTTGCTGAGCACAGAGCCCTGTTGGGTGTAATCCAGAAGCCAAAAATGAAAACAACACATACCCCCCAAAAAATAAATGTTGCCTCTGGTCTTAATAAGATGAAAGGCTTATATATCCAAAACACAGACTCAACAAAACCCAGAGCATGAGATCTAAGCTGCAGCCACTGAAATTTTGTAATGTGCCTGTGAAGTTGACAAGTGGGGATGGGGTGGGAATTGGGGTGGGAAGAGAATACTGGTGGAGGGAAGCTGGCACTGGTGGTGAATCAGTGTTAAAATATATGGCCAGAGTGTTAGTACAGCGGGTAAGGCATTTGCCTTCCATGCGGCTAACCTGGGTTCAATCCCCAGCATCCCATAGGGTCCCCTGAGCACTGCCAGGAGTCATTCCTGAGTTCAGAGCCGGGAGTAGCCCCCGAGCATTGCTGGCTGTGACCCAAAAAAAGCAAAAAAAAAAGAAAGAAAATAAATTATATGCCTAAAGCTCAACTATTAATAACTTTGTAAATCACAGTTCTATAATAAAAACATTAGAAATGGTTATGAGTTTCTTGAGAAATTGCCTCTTTCGGGGGATGGGGGTGGGGCTTGGGCCATTCTTGGCTGTGCCCAAGAGTCGAATCACTCCTGGCAGTGCTCAGGGGACCATAGGTGGTACCAGGGATTGAACCTTGTCAGCTGTGTGCTGTACTATTTTTTTATTTCTGTTTTAGTTTTTTATTTTGGGGCTACACCCAGCAATGCTCAGGAGTTATTCCTGGCTCTGTGCTCACAAGTCACTCCTGGTGGTGCTCAGGGGACCATTTGGGACGCTGGGGACGAGCCCTGGTCAGCTGGGTGCATGGCAAGCGTCCTCCCTGCTGCCGTAGCTCTGGCCCCTCAGCCTTTGTCTCTCCAGCCCCGCAGCCCTGGGCTGTTATTGCCTCCCACTCTCCCCCTTCCCTTTGTTGTGGATATTGTTGTCATGACGACCCGGGCTCATACACATGCCTGACAGGTGCTCCCTGGGACTGCACACCAGATTGAGGTGCTCACCGAGGCTGGCACTCCTTCAGTTGGGGTGTTTGCACACAGGCTTGCCCGGGGAGCACTTTAGCTGAGACACACATGTTATGTGTGCAGTGCCTGAGGGGTGGGGGTGGGTCACCGAGGGCCTCTCCAGCATGTTCATCTGGGGTCGCCCTTGCTGGCCGTGCGGTGTGGTGCTCTTCAGTTGCAGTGCTCGCCTGGGCCGCACTCCTCTGTGGTGCTTACACAGGCCCAGCGACGGCGCAGTCAGAGCCACCTGTGTGTGGGGATCGCAGGCAGAGACAAGTGAGCCCCCGGCAGAGCTGTGGCACTTGATCTGGGTGCATATAAGACACTGTGAACTTGTGAACTGACGCTTCCAAAGCCGTCTCCCTTAACCACGCTCCTCTCCTCCAGCCCCGAGCACTCAGCTTTCATTCTTGCTGACCCTGGCAGCTGTGTGCCACTCAGATGCTGACTTTAAGTTGGTTTTCAGAAGTCTGTAGAGTTGCACTTTCGGGTCGGTGTTTTGTTTTTATTTATTCAGTATTTTGGTTCTTAGGCCACACCTGACAGTGCTCAAGGCTTTCTCCTGGCTCTGTGCTCAGGGATCTCTCCTGGTGGGCTGGGAGACTGTGTGGGATGCCCGGAATTGAACCAGGTTGGCTGTGTGCAAGGCAAGTGCCCTACCTGCTGTACTATCTCCTGGCCCCCTGCTTCATTTTTTTTTCTTTTTCTTTTCTTTTTTTTTTTTTTTTTTAATTGAGGCGCTGGGGTTTGCAGAGAGATTCATAGTAGAGTTTCAGGCCTACAGTGTTCCCAGTATGTATTTTTTTTTTTTCCTTTTTGGGTCACACCTGGCGATGCACAGGGGTTACTCCTGGCTCTGCACTCAGGAATTACTCCTGGCGGTGCTCAGGGGACCATATGGGATGCTGGGATTCGAACCCGGGTCGGCCGCGTGCAAGGCAAACGCCCTACCCGCTGTGCTATCACTCCAGCCCCTCATTTTTTTTTCTGAACCAAACTAAGGTATGCAGTAATTAATAAAGGTGTTTTAGTATATATAAAGTATGAAGAGCAAATGCATAATTCACTTATAATCTTCCGACTCTGACATTGAGATCACTGAAAAAAAAGAATCTTAAGTGTTAGTTATAACCAGGTGCCAGATTCTGGAAGTCCTTGAATAAGAATTTTTTTGTTTTGGTTTTGATTTTGTTTTTGACTCACTTCTAATAGTGCCCAGGGCTTACCTCTGGCTCTACACTTTGGATCACTCCTGGTGGGGCTTAGGGAGCTACCTGGGGTGCCGGGGATCGAACCTGGGTTAGGCACTTGCAAAGCAAGCACCTGACCCACTGTCCTATTGCTCCACCTGCCTTGAACAAGAATTCTAGATTAAAAAGATAAAAAAGGGTCTGAGGTGTCTCAGAAGACTGAAATGCTCGTTTTGCATGTCGGAGGCTTGAGTTTCACCCCTGGTTCCTAACACCAACAGGAGTGAGCCCCAAAACACAGCAGGTGTGAATAGCCCTTGAAACTGATGGGTGGGCTACACTCCCACCCACCCACCAAATAAAGCAAAAATGAACAAACAGAAAAACCCCAGTAATTCCCCAAATAGTCAAAACCTCTGGGGTTGGTTATTTCCATTTAAATCTTAGCTTGGCAGGAGCTGGAGAGATAGTATAGTGTGTAAGGAGTTTACCTTGCACATAACTGACCTGGGTTTCATCCCCCGCGTCCCATCTGGTCCCCTGAGCCTGCCAGAATGACCACTGAGCACAGAGCCAGGAGTAAGGCCTGAGCCCACCCACACCCCAACACATACAGACCAAAAAAAAAATCTTAGCTTTGCAATTGATTGACTGAAGGGCCTTGGGGAAGGCTCTTGTCTTGGAGGAAATCTTTGTCAGAATCCTAGGAATGGGATGCCTGTTTGAGGAAGATGTGTGGAACACCTCTTTGTCACTAAGGACCAAGGGGACAGTCACGGTCAATTAGATATCCTGCCATTGAGCCCTTCAAGATTTTGTTTGTTGGGGCTGGAGCAATAGCACAGCGGGTAGGGCATTTGCCTTGCACGCAGCCAACCCGGGTTTGATTCCCAGCATCCAATATGGTCCCCTGAGCACTGCCAGGAGTAATTCCTGAGTGCAAAGCCACGAGTAAGCCCTGAGCATTCCCTGGTGTGACCCATAAAGCAAAAAAAAAAATTTTTTGTTTGTTGGTTTGGTTTGGGGGCCATACACACCCAGTGACACTCAGGGCTTTCTCCTGGCTCTGTCATCCCAATCATTCCTGGAGATGCCGGTGGTGCATTTGGGATCCCCGGGATGGAATCCCATCGGCTGCGTGCAAGGCAAAAGCCCTATCTGCTGTACTATCTCTCCAGCCCCGGAGTCTTTCGAGACTTGAGTTCTTCAGGACTTTCTTGCCCTTGAAGCTGGGGAGAGGGCTCAAAGGAAGACAGGAGCTCCCGCTGCTTACTTGAGGGCGGCGGGGGCTGGTCTGAGCACTGCAGGGGGTAGCTCCCAAAGATTGCACTGCCCGAACCAGCAATTCCAGAGCTGCTGGAGCCTCCGAGGCCATCTGACCATCCAGTCTTCCATTGCACAGTGGCCTCAGAGATGAAAGGCCTTCCTGCTGAGATCCGCTTACAAATCCTGGGCTCCGCTCCCTTCCGCCCTGCCTGCCAACCCCTGTTCAAAGGGACGCATGCAGGGATGTGCACATCCATGCCTGCACCTGCCAGCTGCTCCCCTGAGCCTGGCAGGGGTCTGAGGACGTTAGGATTTCCTCTTGAACTGGGGCCATGTGTAGTCCAAGTTCTTTTTTTTCTTTCTTTTTTTGTTGTTGGTTTGTGTTTGAGTCATACCCAGTGGCACTTGGTGCTTACCCTTGGCTCTGCATTTAGGAATGACTCCTGGAAGGGCTCAGGGGACCACATGGGTTGAGAGGGTTCGAACTGAATTCAGCTGTGTGCAAGATAAGTGTTGGTTCTGTCCGAACAGAAAAGTAAGTCAATTTTATTATTATTATTATTATTTTAGTTCTTGGGTCATATACAGCATAGTTCAGGACTTACTGCTACCTCTGTGCTCCCGGATCACACCTTGTGATGCTCAGGGATCCATATGGGATGCCAGGGATCAAAGTCAGCTGAGGCATGTGCAAGGCAAGCGCCCTCCCTGCTGTACTATCACTCCAGCCCCTATTCCCAGTTCTTAGTCATCTCTTTCATAGGGAAGAGGCAGGACTAGAGCAAAGGAGAGTATATGAGGAGCATATATGAGGAACACATAGAGTGAACGACTTCCAGCAGCAGAAGGGCTGGGCAATTGCATAGGCATGCAGAAGGGGTAGGGAACTTGGGAGTGATGTGCCAGAGAGACAGCTCACTAGGCTGAGCATATGCTCTGCAGGCGGAAGGCCCGGCTCGGTTCCTGGCACCTCCTAGTCTCCTGAGCCCCGCCAGGAGAGAGCCCCTGAGCAATGGTGTCTGGAGTAGCTTCTGAACACGGTTGCAGACGTCTATTTTTTTTTTCTTTTTGGATCACACCTGGCGATGCTCAGGGGTTACTTCTGACTCTGCACTCTCAATTACTCCTGGCGGTGCTTGGGGGATCACGTGGGATGCCAGGGTTGGAACCCGGGTTGGCCATGTGCAAGGCAAACGCCCTATCCACTGTACTATCGCTCCAGCTCCCATCTATCCTATTTTTGAAATTTGATGACTATATTTTCACTTCTGTCTTATTGAAATAGAATTCAGCTCTATTTCATACTTGGGCCCTTTAAAAAGTACCGTATGAGGCTGGGGATATAGCCCAGCAGTGGAACAGCTGCCATCCATGGGTGAAGCCCTGGGCTGGATTCTTGCCATTGCTACCATTTCCAATTACTGTATTAATTTTTAAACAAATAAACAAACAACGCAATTAAAAAAAATCTAGTCTGTTATCTAAGGTTGTGTTTTTTTGGGGGGGGTCACACCCGGTCATGCACAGGAGTTACTCCTGGCTCTGCACTCAGGAATTACCCCTGGCAGTGCTCAGGGGACCATATGGGATGCTGGGAATCGAACCCGGGTTGGCTGCCTGCAAGGCAAATGCCCTACCCTCTATGTTATCACTCCAGCCCCCTAAGGTTGTTTGTTACTCTCAACTATACAGGCTGCCAAATGTTAACATTAGCTTGCTGTTCTGTAGGATATCATTGGTTTGTCCTTTCTCCCTTGCCACAAAGAGTTTATGCATATCTGGTAATAATCTCTAAACATTTTTAGATAACATTGGTATGTCCTGTTCCCCTTGCCACTAGGAGCTTAGGTATATCGGTCACATCCATCAAGGTGCTCCCAAGTCACTCCCATTAACCACTTCTATGCTCCCTTCCCCAACCAGTTAATCAGCTTTACCCCTAATCAGACTTTGTTAATTTGTAAGGTCAGACCTTTCTAGGACAGTGAACTTGAATTGTAAGTTAATATTGCCTTGCTCCTCTCCTCATGTCTTTTGAATAGTTTACTTTAAAACAATGTCCTTTTTGTATGGACAAAGAAAGACAGTTGTTAATATGCTTTGGTAACATAGGATTTAATTGGCTTCGAATATTATTCACTCCCGGGCATCTGCTTTCTCGACTTAAGCCTCAGCTGCCCTTACTTCCTAGCACCCCCAAAAGCAGGGTCCCGACAAGGGACAGGGATGCACCCAGGGTAGCAATCGGTGAATTATGTGCTACCCTGGCATCGAGATGGGCCTGGCCAAAGTGCCTAATGCTTAACTATATGTTAAGAGCTTGGTCATGGACATGTCATGTCATGATCCAAAAGCAACGACTCGACTAGGACCCTGCTAGGAACAGGAAAGACTAATCTGGCCTGAGCACTGTAGTCTGAGATCGAGATGACCCCAGGAGAGCAATTCTATAAGCTTAATGCATCTCTTGCTATGTCCATACAAAATGATTAATATTATGAATACTTACATGTTAGTTGGACAAGGAGAGGAGAAACATACCCATGGGATTCCACTCTTGGGTGGGTGTCCTGCTGAAAGAGTATCTGTCCTAGAAGAAGCATCCCCTGAGGGAAAGAACTTTACCCCTATTGATTGTGACCACACCTATGTGTAAGCCCCAACCCCTCATTCTTGGGGATTTAACTAGGCTGTAAGAGTGGGCTGGGGGCCAGTCCCAGTGCCAGATCTGGAAAGCTAGATCAACATCCAGATCCAGAGAAGGAGAATGAAGTAGCATGGGGGAGGAAGAAGCAGGAGGAGAATCAGAGGAGAATGGAGGTGGGAATGGAATAAACTGCAACTGAGACCAACCAGCCTGGCTCCGTTCCTTCCTTCACCTGCCTCATCATCACCATCAACCTCCCCGGGGTGGGGGAAGAAGGGGGTGGGGGAAGAGGCGTGAGACTACCAAACTCGGGCAGCGGGAGAGATAGAGCACCGTTGCCCAGTGCCCAGTGCGGTGTACCCCCCTCTCCTCTTTTTTGTGTGTTTACACACTGTTCCAGCTGTTCACATGTTAAATATTTTTTCATGGGTGGGCCACACCTGGCAGTGCTCAGGGCTTACTCCTGGCTCTGAGCTCAGGGATCACTCCTGGTGGGCTTGGGAGGGGCACCAGGAATCGAATCAGGGTTGGACACTTGCAAGGCAAATACCCTGCCCACTGTACTATTGCTCCAGCCCCCATATCTTACATTTTTAACCGCTGGGGATTTCCTTTACTTTATGGAGAGCTTAACTATGTAAATAAAAAGAAGTCTGTAAAATTTTATATGGCATTTCTTAGTATTTCGGTGTATTTCCCCAAAGGAAATACTCTGACTTGAATTTTTAAGACCTCTTCCAGCTCCAGTGGACTGGCTATTGGGGGGGGAGGGTATGCGTATAAGTCAAAGTGAATATTTCCCTTTGGTGAATGGAACCTAAGAAAAGATTTAGGGTACACAAGTTCTGTGATGCAGTAGTCCACATGGTATGCAGGGGATGAGGATGAAAAGGTGGTTGTGACTTGATTTGAGGATCTTGAATGTCACGTGCCTGAATTAGGATGTGGTAGAGAGCAACATAACTTAACTTTTATATCAATTCCTTTTGGGGTGCCACTCCCAGCACATCTCATGGGGATGATTCTAGCAGTGCTTGGAGACCGTGTAGTGCTGGGGGACCAAACAGGGTCTCTTGAATGCAAAGTTTGCTCTTTGACTCATCTGTCAGGTTAACATTAATTCCTTTTCTTTCCAGAAATGAATCAGTTCGTTTCTGGGCCATACATGGCAGTGCCCAGTGGCAACTCCTGTTGGCACTGCTCAGGGAGCATTGGTACTGGGGATTGGACCAGGATCAGCTGCAGGCAAGGCAAGCAGATAATAACCCTGTACTATCTCTCTGGACTGGCGCGATAACACAGTGGGTAGGGTGTTTGCGTTGCACGTGGCTGACCTGTGTTCGATTCCTCCATCCCTCTTGGAGAGCCCAGCAAGCTACCGAGAGTATCCTGCCTACAGGCAGAGCCTGGCAAGTTTCCCGTGGTGTATTCGATATGCCAAAAATAGTAACAACAAGTCTCACAATGGAGACGTTACTGGTGCCCACGTGAGCAAATTAATGAACAACGGGACGATGACAGTGCTACTATCTCTCTGGTCCAACATAAACCGGGAGCAGATATTTGACCAGGCACAAGGTAGTTCTTTTTTATGCCTTTGATCTGACACAGGCAGTGATAATTTCTTCAGGCATTTGTCAAATACTTTCTGTGTCCCAGGAACTGGGATTGGAATAAGACTAAATTGCTGGAAGTGTGTAGATGGCTTCAAGACAGAGTAGCAGCCCTGGTGGTTATTGTCATGACTCGATCTTGAGTGTAAGTGGCAAGTGCCTAGCGGAGAAAGGCAGAAGAAAGCAGAGACCTGTCAAAGATGGAAGTAACAGAATAAGGGGCTGGAGCAGTAGCACAGCAGGTAGGGCGCTTGCCTTGCATGTGACTGACCCGGGTTCAATCCTCGGCACCTTGGAAGTCTCCTTGAGCCCACTCAGATGTGATTCCTGAGTGCAGAACCAGGAGGAAACCATGCATACCTCCAGGTGCACCTCACAAACCTCCAAAGAAGACACACACACACACACACACACAAATGCACACACATACACAAGAGAGAGCATAACTAAGACATAACTAAGTACTGAGTGTGAGCAGCGCAAGTACCCCAGAAATCCAGAAAAGGGTAGAAGAGGGAAAATGTAGAACAGGAACTGTGCCCGTGGTCAGGATGAGCATCTCTTTTCTCCACTCCACATTGTGCTGCAGTGTCCCCCTGACCTCTCCAGCAACAATAGTCAGACTCAGTTTCCCATTGAAAACCAGAAAGAGTTGCTAGCTGCAGGCTGTTTATGCTGGGGAAGAGTAACGAGAGGGGGTTTTGCGGGCAGGAAGGTATCCAGTGCTTGGGACTGACTGCTGACTGTGCTCAGGGTATCCTAAGATGTGCCACGTCCTGCTGGGGAAGAAGAGGCGCTGTTGACGGCCGAATTGGAATGACCCTCTGTTCCCCCTTCCTGCATGCATTTTCCCCGCCTCCATTAGTGCACTTATCAAAGTTGCCTGCACCAGGGTTATTTATGGCTGTGTCTCTCTCCCCTGCCCTCCCTTCCCAGATTGTAGTTTCCTATTTTTTTCCTCCCTCCCGCACTGTCTGGCTGGACTCCTTCAGCCAATTGCAGATTTCTAGAGTGCTGGCCCTGAATAGTTCCGCTGACACCCCCCGCCACTCCCCCTTGATGCCTCAGTGCAGGGATTTTTAACCTTGTATGGCTCACATGTCCTGATGAATCCGTGAAGAAACTGTGGGCCCTTTCTCCAGGAATTTGCCTGCTTCTATTCTGCATGCTATCTGGGGTGGGGGGAGGGCGGTCACAGCCCCCTTCACCCCTAACCATGGCTCCTTAGTGAAGAACTCTGCCCGGTCCTTCACACGTTCGTGGTATGTGGGAAGTTCTCGGATTGGGGCTATCCTCTGAACTCAATCTGTCTGTCCTCAAGGTAGGGCCAGATGCGAGATCTGAGAAGGAGCAGGGCTTGCTGCTGGGAGCTGCAGAAGAGTGGATCTGGAGAGCAGAAGCGTTCCCTCTTCCTCTTGTCCCTGGCCGAGCAGACCCGAGGGTTCTCCCCGGAGGGCGGTGCTCATCTTCTTTTGGACTCTGGGATGCTGCTGTTCATGTTAGTCCTGTGAGCCTTTCGGAACTCTGTCCATCCTTCCCATCTCATCTCTGCCCTGAGGCCAACCTCCGTCATTTCACTGCCAGTTGATGCTCCTTCCAAGGCTTTTGTTGGATTGAAATAATATGAAACTCACGCTTGATGTTATATTTTATGGTGGGCCCAGAGTTGCAGAGGATCAAACCCAGGGCCTCACACTTAAAAGGCATTTCCTCTACCACTGAGTCAAATCCCCGCCTGAACGGTTTTCTTTTTCTGTTGGCCTTTGGGCCACATCTGGTGGGGCCCAGGGGCTCCTTCTGGCACCGTGCTGGCGTCACAGTGTGTGGGGCCCGGGCTGTCCCGGGAGTCCAGCCCCTGCCTCCTGCTCCCGCAGCCCGCTCAGCCCCCGAGCCTTTCCCCAGCCGCACTCTGGACCTTCCGAGTTGCTGCTTCTTCTGGGTTGGTCTTGAATTCTCCAACCAGGTTGGACCAAAGACCAAAGTGACTTCATTGTATCTGCTCATTGACGTTTCTTTCACTTTGCTACACTAGGAGTGCTTGGAAGAGGTGGGTCATGGGGAAGGTGCAGCTTTCATTGTGTCCACATTCTCTCCGTATGCTCAACAGCCTTGGTTTCTGCTTTAACTTCTCCACCTTTTCTTCCTTCCCACTCATAGCCATAGTTTCTGCCTCAACTTCTCTGCCTTTTCTTCCTTCCTGAGTCAGAGCAACCAAGTCTTGACATCTGGCTGAGTTGAAGTTCTAGTTTCAAAGCTTAGAAAGTGCCCCTTCAGCATGAAGATCACTGAGTCTCAGTATGCCTGTGTCTGTAGAAGGGGAATGTTGATATTGTAGTTTGGTTGCCAAGTGGGATAATCCATATAAAGATTTAGCACAATGCTGAAACAATGTTTGTTTGTTTTTTTGCTACACCCAGCTGTGCTCAGGGTTTACTCCTGGCTCTGTGCTCAGGGATTACTCTTGGTGGGACCTGGGAGATCATATCAGTTGCTGGGAATCAAACCCAGGTCAGCTGCATGCAAGGCAAGCGCCCTATCTGCTGTACTGTCTTTCTGGCCCCTGGACAGTGTTTAATAAATGCTAGCTGGTGTTATGATCATGTCATCAGCTATTAACACCTCTTTGTTTCTTCTTTGATAGGATTTTAGGGACTATTTTTTAAAAATCTAGGGCAAAAATAGATCCCTTGTATTTCTTAATTCAGAGATGGAAAGTAGATGCATTGCTTATTTTAGGCCAAGGGCAGACATCTCCCGTAGAACATGAAATTCAGTGGGGTGTGTGTGTGGGTGTGGGTGTGCGCGCATATGCATGGTGCTGGGGACTGAGCCTTGGGCCTGAGACATGCAAGGTAAGCACTTGGCCTCTAAGCACATATGTAGGCCTGACATTCTTCACTGAGACCAGGTGCACTGTCAGAATCTTTTCCGATAGCAGCATACCAGGTAGCTACTGCAAATTGATTTGTTTCTTCTGGAAGCATCATGTTGCCCAAACTTCCGAGTTCCCCTGTGAAGAATGTAAAACCCTGGGAGCTGCGAGCAGCCTGCCGAGAGAACAGCGTGAAGCCGAGAGCTCCTGATGCTTGGGTTTGCCCACCCTTCTGCGCCGGCTCATTCTCCATTTTTTTTCCTTTCTGGGTCACACCCAGAGATGCTCAGCGGTTACTCCTGGCTCTGCACTCAGAAATTACTTGTGGTGGTGCTTGCTTGACCCATGGCCCTATCCACTGTACTATCATGCCGGCCCTCATTTTCCTTTTGTTTGCTGAAACTGCTTCTTATTAATATCTGAGTTCCAGGTGTTTTCTTTATCCATTTGTCTAAGCAACTGGATCATGTGCTAAGCACACTTATCATGTGCTTATCACCCACCTCAAGTTGTTTTTATTTATCTGGGGGGGATTTGTGTCCACATCTGGCAGTGCTTGTATCTCAGTACTTGAGGGTGACTCCTGGTGGTGCTTGGGGTGATTGCTTGGTACTGCGGATTGAACCAGTGTCAACTGCATGCAAGGCAAGCACCTTACCCACTATCCTATCCTCCCAGCCCCAAGTCTATTTGTCTTTTTTTGCCAGTGAACTGGCTAAAGTCATTTCCATCTAGGTAGTGGTGGATCATATTCCCAACTCAGCAGCTGTTGGGGGTGCTCTGTGGCTTTTCTGGAATTTCTCCAGGGATGGCCTGCATCGATATTGGCTGAGGAGAGTTGCCTGCAAAGAGACTCTTGAATTTAGTATTGCAAGGAGCAGACCAACACCTACCATTCCTCGTCCGATATCTCCCACTCCCCCTCACTCTCTCTCAGAACAGCCCATTCTACTAGAGAAGCCTCGCAGGGCTCTTCAGCGGTGGTTGCTGGCTTCAGTGACACATCAGTTCTCTCCCAATGCTAGAGGTTGGTTTGGCTTCTCTGAGTCCTCTCTGCAAGGCTCACAGATGGTTTGTCTCCACCTGGTTCCCTCTAGGTCTTGAGCATCTCTCTTTTTTGCTCCAGGGATCAAACTCAGGGCCCCACACAGATGGGGTCTGCTCTACTTGCTGGGTCATCTCTCTAAACAATGTGTCGAGAGCTTTAATAAAGAGAAAGCAAAAAGCCAAAGAAGTTGTGATTTAAAAATAAATTATAAATTTTTGTCTTGAGGTCACATCGAGTGGTTCTCAGGGCTTATTCCTGGCTCTGCACTCAGGGATCACTCCTGGCAGTGCTCAGGAGACCATTAAGGGGTGCTGGGGAGTGAACAGGGTGGGTCGTGTGCAATGCAAATATCTTATTCATTGTACTATTACTCCACCCCCCAGGATTTATTTTTTTCACCTCCTTGAGTTGAGGAAGGATGGGGTACAGAATAGATGAAATTGACTTTGAAATAATTAAATTTTGGGGGGGTCACATCCCGTGTTGTTTAGGACTTACTCTTGGCTCTGAATTGAGGGGTCACTCCTGGTAGATCTGGGTGCTGGGGGTCAAACCCAGTTGCCTACGTGCGAGACAAGCATCCTACCCATTGTACTATAGCTCCGGCCCCTAAGTTGACTGTTTTAAATCAGAAGGATCCTGGAACACATACATTTTGAAGCCCTTTGGTAGAAAAGTACGTATTTAAAAATACTTTTCCTCTTTGTAGAAAGATTAAATATTGATGAGGTTTGATGTTTTCATAATCTTAGCCCTCGTTAGCCTGTGGAAGTCCATTACTGGCAATTCTGTTTAGGGATAAAAGAGAAAATAGTTGACAAAGTGAAGAAAAATTGCAGATTTGTAGCACTCAGTGGGTTCAGAATGTGTTTGGGAGAGACAGAGAAGAGGTGAAAATAGATATGTTGTTTGCTCTGCTTCAGCTCAAATTTGCTCTGCTTCATGACAACTGGAAAAATACTTGCATAAGTACATGCTACGATAGTGAAGCTTTTACTGAATTATCCAGGAAATACCTCCTGTCTCGTGAGGAGACATTTATCAAAGCAAGAGTGGTTAAACTGAAAGTCAGTGTTTATCACATTGGGAAAAAGAAAACGAACATAAATCTTACCTAAGGTAATTTGTTGATAGAAAAATTAAGAGAAAAAAAGAAATATTAAGGAGTTGAGTGGTTAGAAATGGTATTTTTCAGGGAAGCATGATCAAATATTTTTAGGGTCGTTTATAAATCTAAGAGAGTGCTCTATCCTTTCAGCAAGTTAAACATATCTTGTACAGAACTTGGTTTGCCCAAAAGAGTTACATTTGGCCCACTTAGGAATGAGAAAGCTCTGAGAGGCAGAAGAACAAACCTAAAGTGATTTCTTTTAAATCCTCGGCAACGACCATTTTTCTGTATTTTTCAGGTCCTTTGTGTCTCTAGGTTTGCTTGGTTTGGGGGCCACATCTGGTTGTACTCAGGGGTTACTCCTGGTCCTGCACTCAAGGGTCAGTGCTGGCAAGCTCTGGGGACCATATGTGGGGATCAAACCCAGTCGGCATGTGCAAGAGATTGTACTCACTCACTGTGCAATCTCTATGGTCCCCTTTGTGTTTCTGAGAAGGACTGAAAACTTCTATGTGGTGACGGCTTACTCAGCGGGCAGCATTTCACAGACCTATCACGTGAGGAAAGATATAGAAGCCAGAGAAGAGTAGTACCTTATTCTCACTTGCAGCCTCCATCTTCCCAACCCCAAAGCCATACCAGCCACTGCAGGAACATTTTTTGGGGGATATGGGCCAGTTTTCCCAGCCCAGGAACTCACCTCTATTTCCATGGCAAATGGAGCAACAGGCGTGTGGCCATGTCACGTACATGATTGTGGGACTAACAGGCAGGACCGAGGCTCAGCCTGCCACCTCTTTTTGATGGAGGAGAAACCGAGGCAGAAGCTAGTTGGCTCAGACACACCTATTCAGCCTGTTCATATTCAGCCTCTGAGCTCTGGGTTAGGGATTGGAGGTACCTTTCCAAGCTCAGCAGGCCCCCAATTTAGGGGCCAGAGAGATAGTACAGTGGGTAGAGCACTTGCCTTGCATGTACCCAACCTGAGTTTAATCCCTGGCATTGCACATGATTCCCTCTACTGACCAGGAGTGATTCCTGAGCACAGAACCATGAGTAAGCCTTGAGCATCTGACTGCCTCCTCCCCCACCCCAAAAAAGTAAGGCTCTAGATCTAAAAAAGTGAGGCCTATCCTTGGGTCAGGAGAGCCAAGCCAGGAATCTAGTCATCCACTGAGGAAGGGGAATCTTTGGCTGCTTACAACTAGCAATTGTGAGAAGGCAGGCGTGGGGTGAGGTGGGGGGCTGGGTTAGGGAAATATACAGGGAGGGTTACACATCTAAGAAGTCTTTTATATTTTTTCTGTGGGAGGGGTCACACCTGGCAGTGCCTACAGCTTACTTCTGGCTCTGTGCTTGGGCGGGGGCGGGGGAGTTGGGGTTCATTTGTGATGCCAGGAATGAAACCCAGGTCGACCACGTGCAGGCTAGTGCCTTACCCACTGTACTATCTCTCCTGCCTGATGTCTACGGAGTCTTGATAGAATAAAGGAGAGTAACAGTGTCATGTGCTGATGAAAGGACCAAAATAATGAGAATCAAGAAGATACCAAGGTGTCGGTGGGGAACAGGGGACACACCTAGCAATGCTCAGGGGTTATTTGACTCTGTGCTCAGGGATCACTCCTGGCCGTACTTGGGGACCATATGGAATGCTGGGGATTAAACCCAGATTGACTGTGTGCAAGGCATGCACCATACCGCTATGCTATCTCTCTGGTCCCTAAGGTACTTTTTGATTTGTTTTTTTGTTTGGGAATCACACCTTGTGTTACAGAGGGGACCATGCGGTGCTGGGGGTTAAACCTGGGCCTCTCACAAGCAAGCTTGCGCTCCAGCCCCCTTCTCCCGGACTCTGATTTGGTATAGTTGACCACAGAGCAGTCACTGGTAAGTTGTCACCTCAGTTGAGCTTTGTCAGAGCAGGAGGAGGAGGAAGGTTGACAAGAAAGAGTATTTTGGCCTAGAAGAGAACTTGATAGTCTTGTCTTTGAAGTGCATGGTTGTGGGGAGGAGCCCTGGGCTGGGACCGCGGGTCCTGGGGTTCACTCTTGGTTCATTTTGTTGTCCTGTTCTGGGCCACACCTGGCGGTGCTCAATGCTCTTCTTGGTTTTGTGCTGAGGAGTGTCCCCTGGTGGTGCTTGGACGACCCCTATATGAGGCCGGGGATTTGAACCAGGGTTGGCAGGATGCAAGGCAAGCACCTTAACCCCTGTACTGTCTCTCTCACCCTTAGTGCAGATATTAACTGACTGTGACATTCAGCAAGTCAACCCTGACTATTGGTCTCTGTTTCCTTTTGGGGTGTTATGGTTGGGCCTCACCTGGCAGTGCTCAGGGTTTATTCCTGGTACTGCACTCAGGGATCACTTTTGGTGGTGCTTGTGGGACCAGCAGGTGCTAAGGATTCAACCTGAGTTGCCTGCATTCAAGGCATCTTACCACCTTTGCTTTCTCTCTAGCTCCTGAGTCTGCATTTTCTATTCTTCCTTTATTCCTTTCTCCTCCTCCTCCTCTCTCCCTCTCTCTCCCTCCCTCCATCCCTTCCCCCTTCCTTTGGTAACGCCGAGGCTTACTCCTCTGGAGTGCCAGGTCCCAGCCCCAGTTCAAGTTCTGTACACCCTGCCTGCTGTACTGTCTCTCCAGCTCTAGGTCTGGTTTTTTGTCTGTAGGTGGAGAAAGCTTGACTTCTTGGTTCCTGTGGTCCCTGCTGGCTTGACACTGTGAGAGTGAGTGATATTTGCTCCCCACACAGAGGATCCTGAGTGGGCAGAGGCTAGAGAAACACTGGAAGGACGAAACCCAGGACAGATGCTGGATTCCAGGCCTTCAGGCACAGAGGAGCTGGGCCCATTTGCCTGATCACTCTGGCAGCACTAGGAGATGGGCCCGGGGCCGATGCAGCCCTGTGACATCCTGGGTCCTCCCACCCCGTCCCCCACATCCAGCCCCCTCAGCTCCCCTGGGACTAGAAGGCTAGGCTCTGGGGCAGTGAAGTCGCAGGGGAGCCGGAGGTGTGTGTGCGTTAAGGTGGGATGAGCCCTGGGTAGCGGGTCCTTACAGAAAAGATCTCTGATAAATTTTTTTTTTCTTTTTGGGTCACACCCGGCGATGCATAGGGGTTACTCCTGGCTCTGCACTCAGGAATTGCTCCTGGAGGTGCTCAGGGGACCATATGGGATGCTGGGAATCGAACCCGGGTTGGCTGCGTGCAAGGCAAACGCCCTCCCCACTGTGCTATCGCTCCAGCCCCTGATAAATCTTTTTTTTCCCCTTTGGTTTTCCTTTTGGTTTGGGGGCCACGCTCAGCGATGCTCAGGGGTTACTCCTAACTGTGCTCATGTTACTCCTAACTCTGTGCTCACTCTTTGTGGTACGCAGGGGACGCGAAGGGATGCGGATGAGCCGTCCTGGGCCCGCTGTGCTGTGCTGTCTCCCCGGCCCTTCTGATAACTCCGACTGGAGAGTCAGTGGTTGGGGCCGGGGTCCTTCTGGCCTGGTGACTGTGGTCCTCCTTCCCAAAGCCCTGCCACTCCTCCAGTGCCGTCAGGGCTGCCCACCTCAGGACTCTGCCCCTTGCTTCCAGTCAGCCCACGAACCCTGCTGTGTGCCCAAGCAGGGGGTGGGGGCAGGGCTGTGTGCCCAGCCACTTTGGCCATTTATTCTGACCTCTCTGGCCGCAGCCTTGCTGAGGGGTCCGCAGCCTTGCTGAGGGGTCCGTGAGTCAGGGCCGGGGCTCTCCTGAGCTTCTCAGCAAGCGCAGAGTGTGGAGGCTCTGGCTCCTCTGCACGGCTCCGCGACTCGGGTCCCCCACGCCCGGGGGTTCTGGCTAGCAGTGAGGGTCCCTCCCGGTGCCCGTGTGCCGCGCTAGGAGCGGGACTGAGCGTGCCCGGCTGGCTGCCGGGAAGCCTGGCCCCTGAGCCCCGCGGGTTCCCGAGGCAGACAGGCTCCCAGTCATTACCTCACCGCAGGGCCGCGCCTGCCAGGAGCGGGGAGCTGCTGGGTGGGGAGCTGCAGCTAATTTTAGACCCGCAGGCTGGCGGCCGACAGCTGCGGCCCTTCCCTGCCCCAGCGCCGCTTCCCAGCCTGCTCCCGGGGACCGCGCCTGCTGGGGGTTTGGACAGGGGTTCCTCCTCTCCGAGACCGCGCTCTTGGAGCGGTCCTCTGGGCGGCCCTCTCTCCTTCTTGCACTGAGATACATCTTTTCTTCTTGACTTTGATTTTATTTTAATTAAAGAACTAAGATTGACAGCATTATTGATAGTTGAGTTTTAGGCATATAATATATTTCAGCATCGATTCCACCACCGCCCAGGGACTTTCTTTTTTTTTTTTTTTTTCTATTTTTGGGTCACACCCAGTGATGCTCAGGGGTTACTCCTGGCTCTACACTCAGGAATTACTCCTGGCGGAGCTTGGGGGACCATTTGGGATGACGGGGATTGAACCCAGGTTGGAAGACAAACACCTTCCCTGCTGTGCTATTGCTCCAGCCCCGTGGGGTTATTTCTGTGGCATTTCTTTCCAGGCGGTTTGAATGCAGGCCTGAAGGAACACAGGGCTGTGAGGCCTGGGTGCAGGGCCAGTGGGCCTCTGGAGGGAGGAGAAGCAGGTCTTTGCCAGCTGCCCTAGATTAACAGCGGAACCCTGAGCTGCAGTTTTCCTCTGCACACTGATCAGCCATGGTTCTGGAAATGTCATGAACAGTAACCACCTTTGAGAGATAAGACCACCTTCACGTCACTTTTATTACAGTATGTTTTTTTTATATATTGTTCAACTCTTGGACTGGAGTGATACCACAGCAGGTAGGGCGTTTGCCTTGCACTCAGCTGACCCGGGTTCGATTCCTCCGTATCTCTCAGAGAGTCCAGCAAGCTACCCAGAGTATCTCACCCGCACAGCAGAGCCTGGCAAGCTCCCCATGGCATATTCGATATGTCAAAAACAGTAGTAAGAAGTCTCACAATGGAGACATTACTGGTGCCCACTCGAGCAAAATTGATGAACAACGGGATGGCAGTGCAATGCTACAGTGCAGTGCAGTTCAACTCTTACCTGTTTATTTACTTACTTTTTGACTGGGGGCCAGTCACACCCAGTTGTGCTCAGGGCTTACTCCTGGTTCTGTGTTCAGGGATCACTCCAGGCAATGCCAGGGATTAAGCTGGTGTTGGCTGCATGCAAGGCAAAGTCTGAGCTCCTGTAGTCTCTCTCTGGCCCTGTCAATCTCTTAATTAGCTTGATTTATGAATGAAACCTTTGGGTGTGTACATGTACACTCAGACTGTACAGGTAGAGTGGTCCGTAGGCTTATGCATTTGTTTGGGAGTCTTGGAATGGGTCTCCAGAAAAAAAGGAAGAACAATTATGTAGACTAAATCCAGGTTCTCACTCAGCATCATGCTAACAATGTCATTTAGGGTTCCTACGTTTTTTCCTCCTGGCACACCTAGAAAATGACAGGAAAAGATAATTTTTGGTTCTCGATGTGGGGGTCACAGCCAGAGGTTCTTTTTATACCACTGGTATTTTTCTTGTGTACAGTATAATTCTCTCGTTGTTATTGATGTTTTTAAATTTGGGCGGGTAAAGGCTACCCAGTGATGATCAGGGCTTGCTCCTAGCTCCATGCTCAGAGATCATCCCTGGAGATGCTTGAAATTTATGTAACCATAATTTATGTAGCCCCTGGATACACTTTCAGGTGTTGAACTCAGATTGACTACTTGCTGTACTTTCTCTCTGGCCTTATGAATTCTTTTAAAAATATTGGGAGGACTGGGGGTGTGGCTCAGAATAAGAGCACATGCCTTGCATGTGTGAGACACACACATACACACACACAAAGGAAATCAAAGAAAAGAAGAAGTGGAGATTCAAAGGAATAGAACAGGCACTTAGAGCGCCTGACTTGCAAGTATATGGACATGAGTTTAACCCCCTGGTGTGACCACATGAACTGAGCATGACATGGGCAGTTTTTGTTTTGTTTTGTTTTGGTTTTTGGCCACACCCGAGAGTGCTCAAGGATTACTCCTGTCTCTGTGCTCAGGAATCACTCCTGGTCAGGCTCAGGGGAACATGTGCCAGATTTCCAACCCTGGACAACCACGTGCAGACAAATGCCCTGCTCACTGTACCAGTGCTCTGGTCCTCCCACAGACCGTTCTGTTGTCTCTGGTACCTGGCTCCACAAGTGACTTCTGGTCATGCCACAGCTGGGTGTGTGTAGCATCACAACTGAAAAAACTCAAAGGGCTGTCTGTCTTTGCATGTGGGGTTCCCAGCTTCAATCCTTGATACCACTTGGTCCCCTGAGCACAGATCTGGGAGTAACCCCTGAGCACCACTGGATGTGGCCCCAAAACAAACCAAAAGAGTAGGACCATCACCATCAGGAGTGTGTGCAACCCCTGGTTATAACAATAACAAACAACTACGTGGGCTTGAGAGACAGTGAGGGGGTGAGGCGTTTGCCTTGCATTTGACTGAGTCTGATTAGATGCCTGCCGCCAGATGGCATAGAGCATTACCAGGAGTGACCCTGAGCCCAGGCAGAGAATCCTGTGAGCATTGCCTAGTGTAGCTCAGAAAGCAAGACCGCCAACAATCACAACAAGGGGCCCAGGGCTGAGGTGGGGGTAGGGGTGGGGGGTGGGGACAGAGGGGGAGATAAGTAATATATAGGAAACTTAGACATACGGGAAAATAGCCTGGAGACGCTGAGGTAAGCAGGAGAAAAGACAAATCAGTTCTTCCTTTCTTTGTTTTGCTTTGGGGGTCATACCCTGAGATGCTCAGGGCTTTCTCCTGGCTCTGTACTCCGGGGTCACTCCTGACTGGCTCTGGAGAAAGTATGGGGTTCTAGGGATCAAACTCAGGTTAGCCGTGTGCAGGGCCAGTGCCCTGCCCAGAATACTATCTCTCCAGCTCCAAATCAGTTTTACATGACAGGGTGGCCAGTGTGGTGCTCTGACCCAGTGATGTTCTTTTTGGGCCTAAGAGTTTTCAGAAGCCAGTCAACTATACACTGTGTCACTGGGGTGGGCTGGGCTATGTGGTTCTGGGTGTTGAACTTGAGACCTCTCAAATGCCAGGCATATACTCCATCCCTTGAAACTCGCTCCCAGGTTCTCAAACTTCTAATACCCTTTTTTTCCCTTCTGGTGTTGGAGCTATACTCAGTGCTCAGGGATCACTCCCCATGATGCTCCAGGTACCACGCAGTGCTGAATTCAATTTGGTTCTCTTGCAGGCAAAGCATGTGCTCCAGCCATTGCCCATCTCCCCAGCCTGACTCCTGAATCCTAATCTGTAAAATGGAATGAATTTTTATTGCTCCTTCTTGTACAAATACAGCAGATATAAATAAAACACCATATCCTGGTGGTGAGTGCTGATATTAGTTGAGAAGTAGTTTTGGACTGTTTCAGACCTTATGCCTCTAGTCTCTCCTTCCCCTCATTAAGATCCCTGGATTCCTTTCTCCCAGGGCAGTCTGCTTCTTTGCTCTCAGCATTCCTCTGTTAACTAGGCTCTTTTCTTACCTTCCTCAATGATCTGGTTTCACCTTTGTCAGTGATAGTTGCTCAGAGCTGAGATGCAACGAGGCAGAAAGCTCAATGGGACTTGCTTCACCCCATTGTACCTGACAGCCTATATCAACACATGCCATTCCCAGGAGATATTTCTGGTGGTCACCCTTAACCAGGAAGGTGGAGGGGTGGAACCGACCCCTCTCCCCACCCTGATGAGGCCCCAAGTTGCTGCCCACAAACAGCTCCTGGCTGTGATCAACGGCCATGATCCCAGAGGCACACAGACCAATCTCAGAACCCAGTGGCTTTGGGCAGAAATGCATCTGGACTGTGCATTACACTATGGCGCCGTGCCACCCTGAGTGGGTAAGGGTGTTTGTCCCTTCCACCTTTTCTTCCCCGTGGCACAGTGGCCGGTACCTTTTCAGAGCCTATCAGACAGCAGGTATCAGACACACAGGGCCTCACTGGATGGGGGTGTGGAACCCGCCCCTCTCCCCACCCTGATGAGGCCGTTGCTGCCCGTGAATGGCTCCTGGCTCCTGAATGGCCATGATCCCAGAGGCACACAAACCAATCTCGGAACCTAGAAGCTTTTGGCAGAAATCCCTCCAGACTTATTACTAAAATATCAGAAATCCAAAATTGTGCAGTTGCTTTGGGGCCATGAGACATTATATGCTCTTCAGAATCAGCAATAGAAAACAAATTATCTAATGATGCCTTTTCAGCAGGTCTGATTGTTGGGTGAAATTCCAAATAATAATGCTGGGTCTTTTGTCAAAATATTGAATGTGATAAAAGTGGAGAGAGAGAGAAGAGGCCAGGCAGTCTGGTGAGCAACGCGGCCGGAGAAATGCTCCGGACCCGAATCCGGGCCAACAACACCAGGGATCCAGATGGAGGAGGTATAGCTGGCACACCTTCTCCGGATGGAGCCCTGGCGACACTGAGCAGCAACTAACACGGCTCCGGGTTGCAGGACTGGAACACATCCGAGCCGTGCGGCCGCATTAGCGGCCGCGAGACCTTTTCTAAAAACTGAAAACATACAATCTTTTAATGACAAACCAATTATCAAGTGCTTCCTTAGTAGGGCTGTCTTCCTTGGGGGGAAACTCCAACAACAATAGTGAGTTTTGTTTTGCAATATGGAATGTAATCAAGGTAGAGAGAAAATGAAGTGAAATTCATCAGTTTAACAGTTGGGGGGGCTGTGGCGGGGGGTATACTGGGGATTTTGGTGGTGGAATATGGGCACTGGTGAAGGGATGGTGTTTGAATATTGTATAACTGAGACATAAACCTGAAAACTTTGTAACTTTCCACATGGTGATATAATAAAAATTAAAAAAAAAAGAAAAAAAGAAAAACTGAAAAAAAAAGTGGAGAGAGAGTAAAGTGGAAACTATCTTGAGTTATCTTCCACATAGGCAGGGGGTGAGTTGGGATGGGGGTATACTGGGGTTCTCGGTGGTAGAGGGTGTGCACTGGTGAAAGGATGGGTGTTTGATCATTGTATGACTGAGATTCAAACTGAAAAGCTTTGTAACTATTCACACGGTGATGCAATAAAAAAAAATGAAAAAGAAGGTGGAGGCACTGAGCTTCTGGGTTTATCTCAGTGGCTACCAATCTTTCTGCACACTTGAACCCCCAAGGGAGCCTTCTGAACTCTCCAGGCCCACACTTTAACTCATGCCAATCAATTAGATTTGAGGGAAAGGGAGTCCAGGTATCATCTTTCCAGGCATTCCTAACTGGTAGCTAAGAGAGAGAAACTTGGGTCTACACTTTCTTCCCAGAGGAGATGAACCAAGAAATAAATGGAAAGACTAGAGTGATATAGGACAGCAGGTAAGGGCTTGCCTTGTACAAGGCCAACCCAGTTCAATCCCCTGCATCATGTATGGTTCCCCTAAGCCTTCCAGGAGTGATCCCCGAGTACAGAGCCAGGAGTAAGTCCTGGGCACAGCTGGTAAACCAAAATATTTTTTTAAAAATAAAGAGAACTGAAGAGAAAAAGTAAAAAGAGAATAGAGCCAATTTTGCACTTTGTATGCTTGATAGATTTTTGGAAACTGACTCTCAGGGAAACAGTATGTAATGAAATAAACATGTGTAACAGGTTTTCAAATAACATCATTTTATTTAACCTCCACTCAAGATTCTTTCCCCCTCATTTACATTGTAATGAAATGACATTGAACAAATGAAGGTTATTTGAGGACCTGCCATTCACAGTTGAGCAATGACGGCCTCGACCAGGATTAGGTCAGAAAGGATTGGAAACAGGAGAGCGAAGGAGACAATGAGGTGGAACAGAGAGGTGATAAAATGTGAAAAAGATGCTTTCCCAAAGATGCCTGCTCTATGAACTCAGGCCCAGCCAGTAAGCATTTTATCAGGTGGCGTATGTGAGCTGCAAGAAATAGAAGCGTGAATTCTTTCCAGTTGGTATCCCCAAAGCTCTGATGTGACAGATGTATGCATCAAACCCTGAATGTTTTCCCCCAACTACCAGAAACCCTCTCACCTCTGGATAAAGCTCATGACATGTTTTTAGGATCCAATGTGGGAGGGCTGGACTTGCATCTCTTCCTTGGCTTAGTCTCCACCCTGTCCTCTGAATCAGCATTCTGTCTGCTTTAAAGAAAACCCCAAATTTGAATTTGAGTGAATAACTAGATGAGGGTGTGCACTGCGAGCATAGCTGTGCATGCAAGTTCCTGGTAAGAGGGAGAGAAATTGAGCCAGAGAAGGATGGCTTTGTAATGGACCTGGGATTTGAACTGGACTTGAGTGCAGAGGATGTAGATGGAGAGAAGGGAGATGAAGGCAGGGAAGAAGCAGCCATCAGTTAGAATCTCTCTTGACTCTGAGCCGGATTCCGTGACCCTAGGCGTTGCTGTGGTGAGGTGGTGTTTACAGATCTTCTCTCCAGGAACAAGAGGGAAAAATGAAGGAATAAGTGAATAACCTTAGAATTGCGAGTTCCACAGTCTCAGGATAGTGGTTCTTCACTCTGACTGAGCCCTGGTTCATCCAGGAAACTCAGAAAGTAACCGAGCTGGAGGCTTTACAAGTGACTACACATAGCAACACTCATGGATGACTGTTCACTTGAAACCGATGCCTTTTACAGTAAATACACGTTACTTAAATATATTTAACTTTATTATTTTATTTTATTTTTGCTTTTTGGGTCACACCCGGCGATGCTCAGGGGTTACTCCTGGCTCATGCACTCAGGAATTACTCCTGGCGGTGCTTGGGGGAACCATATGGAATGCTGGGAATCGAACCCTGGTCAGCCGCATACAAGGTAAATGCCCTACCCACTGTGCTGTCGCTCCAGCCTCTAACTTTATTTTTTAATTAAAAGCAAAATTTTTTTGTTTCTCTGGGCCACATCCAGTAATACTCAGGTGTTACTCCTGACTCTGCTCTTAGGTATCACTCTTGGCAATGCTCACCATACTGGGGATCAAATCCAGGTCAGCTGCGTGCAAGGTAAGTGCCCTCCTCACTGTACTCTCCAGCTCCAGATAGATTTAACTTTAAAACAAAACTCCCCGGAGCAGAGATTTCCCTGGGAACCAGTACTGGGGTAGAAAACCCTAAACTAATTGACAAATTGCTGGTGGCTCAGCATGGACAAGCCTGAGAGTTAGTAACTTCAGCTGGGAGAACTAATGTGCTGCGATGTGATTATAGTCAACAACACTATTTTATAAACTTCAGAGTTGCTAAGAGACTAGATCTTAATTATTCCCACCACGGAAGAGAAATTGTAATTTTACGACGTGATGGAGGTGTTGTTAACACTACAATGGCAATCATATTGCCATGTAGAAGGAGGATTAAGGCTGTGCTTTGTACACTTTAAACTTAATGTTATATGTCAGTAAAGGAAACAAAATGATGGGGCTGGAGGGGTAGTGCAGTGATTGAGGTACTTGCCTTGCACAAGGCTGACCCAGGTTTGATCCCTGGCATCCCATTATGGTCTTCAGAGCCTGCCCAGAGTGATTTCTGAGTGCAGAGCCAGGAGTAAACTCTGAGCACATCTTGGTGTGCCGCCGCCCAAACAAACAAACAAACAAAAACAACAAAAAACAAGAACAATAAAGGGAAAGAAGCTTAGCAGGATTTGGAGGGAGAGCAGGAGATAGCACAGAGATCAAGCTGCTTGCCTTGCACATGGCTGGCCCTGGTTCACTCCAGGTTCCTCCTCCTATGGTCCCCTGATCCCTGCCAGAGGTGACCCCTGAGCACCACTGAGTGTGACCCAGACCTCTTCCCTCCAAATCTTAATTTGGGGCCAGTCCTGGCAGGCACCAACCCCAGGTTTGATTCTTGGCACCACGTGGTCCGCTGAGCTTCACTGGTGCAGCCCTGGAGGCCCCGGGGCACTGCTGGGTAGCCCAGGCACCCCCGGCACTGCAGGGCCCAAGGACTACTGCATCCTCAGGCATTTGCACTGAACCACTCATCTGGTTGCCCAAGCCACCAGCAGGACCCCCAAACCTCCTGAGCAGCACTCTGGAGGCCTTTCTCCACCCTGCCACCATCCTTACAGAAGCCTTAGCAAACTTGGGATAGAGCTAAGCTTCCTCAGAACCATAAATAGCATTTACAAAACCCAGGTAGGTAGCATTGTACTTGTGGTAGTAAGAATGTGTTGGGTTTTTAGTTTGGGATCACACCCCACAGTGTCCAGGGCTACTCCAGGCTCTGTACTGGGGAAACCATGTGGTGCCAGGAACTGAACCCGGGCCTCACATGGAAAGCATGTGTCCACTGAGCCATCTCCCCAGCCCAGTCAGAAGCTGTTTGTGCTAAGATCAGGACCAGGACAAGATATCTTTGTACACCATCCCTTTTCAACATTGTTCTAGAAGCCATAGCTAATGCAATAAAATAAGAACAGGAAATTTTATAAACTATATATAGGTTGGGAGGCCAGGGATGGACATTCCTGGTAGAGCACATGCTTTATATGTTTGAGCCCCTGCGTTTAATTCTTTAAAAAATAAAAGTATACATATTAGGAAGGAAAAAAATACTTTGCTGTTGACATATTTATCGGTTGCAGAAAATGTGAAAGAATCAACCACAGAATGCCGGGAACTAATAAATAAAACCACTCTTTTTCCTATAATGGAGTAGCAGAATTTGAAATTCAAAGCATGTCTCTATTAATACATTCGCATCCTCAGAAGAAACACTTAGGTATCTAGCAAAATTCTGTACAGACAGCCTTCTGGGCAGTCGTCGCGGGTTCCTGCTTCAGCAGTGTTTGGACCGAACCGGCGCTCGTCCCCGTCCCCCCACCTCGCCCCCGCTGCCCCCGCGGGCCGTTCGCGGCCCGTCCTGCACCACCGCCGCCAAGACCACCGCGACCCCTCGCGGGTGCCAGAGCTACCGCCAGGACTCGGAGGCCGCCATCAACCGCCAGATCAGCCTGCAGCTCTGCGCCTCCTACGTCCACCTGTCCGCGTCTTATTGCTTCGACCGACCGGGTGGCTTTGAGGAACTTTGCCAACTGCTTCCTCCACCAGTCTCACGAGGGGCGAGAATGTGCGGAGCGGCAGAACCCGCGCGGCGGCCGCATTTTCCTTCAGGGTATCAAGAAAGCAGGTCGGGACGACTGGGAGAAGGGACCGAACGCGATGGCGTGTGCATTGCACCTGGAGAAGAGCACGGATCAGTCACTGCTGGAGCTGCACAAACTGGCCACGACAGGAATGACCCCCACCTGTGTGACTTCCTGGAGACGCACTACCTGGATGAGCAGGTGAAGGCCATCAAAGAATTGGGTGACCACATAACCAACCTGCGCGCAGGATGGGGGCCCCGAGCCTGGCATGGTGGGGTATCTCTTTGACAGCACGCACTGGGTCACAGTGACAACGAGAGCTAAGCCTTAGCTAAGCTGGCTTCCCTGAGCTCCGGGCCAACCTGGCAGTACATGCATGTTGGGGTCACCCTGACCTTTCCTGTAAGCTCCAAAACATCTATTTCAGTCTTATGAGTTGTATGAGTCCTTCAAATAAAGTAATTTGGTACCACCCAAAAAAATTATGTACAAATCACATGGGGTCTGGAAGGACAGTACAGTGGGTAGGACATTGGCCTTGCACGTGTCTGACATGGGTTAGTTCCCTGTCGCCCTCTTAAGTCCCCTGACCTTTGTCAGGAATGATTCCCTAGCTCAGAGCCAGGGATAAGTCCTGAGCATCGCTCGTGTGGCACAAAAATAAAAACAAAATCTTCATGAAGAAAACTGCTCAGCTCAAATGGGTACATTAGAGAAAAACTGAATAACTGGAAAGATGCTTCATGTTCATGAACAGGGCCTGTCACTGTTGTCAAGCAGCTGGCTCTCCCCAGCTCCGGTGAAAATCTCAGCAAGTTATTTTGTGGATATTGACAAAGTTCATGTGAAGAGACTCAAGATCCGTAATTATCAATTCAGTATTGAAGGAAAAGAGCAAATCAGACTATTGATCCTCTCCTGCTTCAAGACTTACTGTAAAGCTAGAGCAATAATGGAGACCCTGTGATATTGACAAAAGAATAGACAAATCAATGAGTGAAACAAAACAGAGAGCCCAGAAACAGATTCACATAAATACAGATCTTTGACAGAGGTGCAGAAGCAATATAAATACAGATCTTTGACAGAGGTACAGAAGCAACATAATGGAACAAAGATAGTTTTCAATAAATGGGCAAAAAATATGTATTTTTTTTTAGTCTAGACAGAGCCTTACACCCTTCATAAAAATCAACCCCAAATGTGACCCAGGCCTAAATGTACAATGCAAAACTAAAATACTGAGAAAAGGACAAGGGGAAAATCCCAGATGACCTTGTACATGGCATTGACTTTTTGTTTGTTTTGGGGCCACACCTGGCAGTGCTCAGGGCCTCTTCCTGGCCCTGTGCTCAAGAGTGACTGACCCCTGGCTGTGCTCAGGGAAGCATTAGTGTTGCCAGGGATTCCAAGAAGGATTGTAGCCACTGAAGCCACATACAAGGCAAGTGCCTTAGATCCCCTACTTCCCTTGGCAATACCTTTTTTTTTCCCTTTTGGTGAAGCAAGGTCATTTTTAATGAAACTTATTTAGAAAGGTGTGAGGGGAGAGAAAGAAGTACGTGTTCAAGAGACAACACAGGCTTCTCCAGCGTGGAAATAAGCAAAGAAACATAAAGACAAGTCAGTGAGGTCTGTGTTCAAAGGAGAGAGAAGAGCAAGCTTGTTTTTTACTTTATTTAGTTTTAGAGTTACGGTTTGAGGCTCCTGGTGTCCCTGGAGCAAGCAGAAGCCTTTGGGCTACACTAGCATGTGACAGGGACAAATGGAGACATTACTGGCGCCCGCTCGAGAAAATCAATGAGCAACGGGAAGGCAAGTGATACAAGTGATTTTTAGAGCTAACTTTTTAGTGCTAAGGGAATCCAGGTGTATATATATGCAGAGCATGTGCACTACCACTTAGGTACTTCCCCAGTCCCCTGTAATGAATTTTTAAAAAAATTTTTATTAGTGAATCACCATGAGGTACAGTTACAAACTTATGAACTTTCATGTTTGCATTTCGTTTACATCCCTCCACCAGTGCCCATTCTCCCTGTAATGAATTTTTAGCTACAACATCAAGGGCATAATTTATAAAAGAAGCAATTGATAAGCTGGACTCATTATAATAATAAACTGCTCTGCAGAAAAATCAACATCAAGAGAATGAGAAGACAAGCCCCAGACTGGGACGAAGTATTTGCAAAGTCCATATTTAATCTAGGAACATTAGCCAGACTATACCAAGGACTATTAAACTCAACAATAAAGAAACAGTTTTTAAATGGTCAAAATATTGAACAAATTCTTTATTAAAGAACCTCTATAGATAACAAGTGTGTTTAAACATCACATATATTGTGAGAACTGAATGTTAAAAACCACAGTGATACATCACTGCACACCTTTAAGAATGGCCAGAATTCAAAACACTGAGAAAACCAAATGCTGATGGAGATATGAAACAGCTGAAACTTTCACTGTTTGGGAAATGGAAGACCATCTCGGCAGCCTTTTACAAAACTAAGCACATGTCACCATAGGACCCAGATACTGTTCTCTTTGGTATTTCTCCAACCAGATGAAGTTATGTCCACATAAAAATTTGCAGACAGATATTTATAACTGCTTTATTATTAATTATCAAAACCTGGAAGGAACCAAGATGTCCTTCGTCGGGTGAGTGACTTGATAAACTGGTACAACCAAAAATATACTCAAAAGAAATGAATTATCAAGCTATGAAAGACATGGAAGGATGTATTTATTTGTTTGTTTTCAGGGTCCCGCTTGCACATCTTTTTGTAATCGTGGTGCTCAGCAGAGATTGCACCCCCTGAGTTGTAGTGCTTTCACACAGGTGGCTGTGGTGTGACCCCAAATCCCTGGCAATGTCAGGAAGTCACAGGCAGTAGAGCTTCCAGGATTACTTTGCACTCTTCGTGGCACCTAGGATTAAACTTGTGACCTTACACTTGCAAGGCAGGTGCTCTAAGATCCTGAGTTGGCCCCTGGGTCCCATTATTGATCTTTTGAATTTTATTAATCCGATGGTGAAAAGTAATATCTCATGGTTTTACTCTGTATTTTCTAGATCCTAGCTTCTTAAGCTGTGGACGTATCATGTAACATTAAAAGGTTTTTTCCTTTATGATTTACTGTCATAAGTGTTTGATTCACATATTTTCAAAAATACCTTGGGGCTGAAGTAACAGCACAGCGGGTAGGGCGTTTGCCTTGCACTCGGCCAACCCGGGTTCAAATCCCAGCATTCCATATGGTCCCCTGAGCACTGCCAGGAGTAATTCCTGAGTACAGAGCCAGGAGTAACCCCTGTGCATTGCCGGGTGTGACCCAAAAGGCAAAAACACAACAACAACAAAAGAAACCTTTATACCCAGGGTAACATAAAAATCCCAAGTGAAAAAAGGTTTTTTCCATGCGGCTGCTAGTGTGGCCACTTGACCTCATATCTCTTCATTCTCAGCAATGGAAAACAAATTATCAAATGCTTCCTTTTCAGCAGGTCCGACTTTAGGGGGAGAAACTCCAAACAATAATAGTGAGTTTTTTGTTGAAATATTGAATGTAATCAAAGTAAAGTGAAAGTAAAATGAAATTTATCAGTTACACAGGCGGGGTGGGGCACTGGGGGAGTGGGGGAATGGGGGGGAGGTATACTGTGATTCTTGGTGGTGGAATATGTGCACTGGTGAAGGGATGGCTGTTCGAGCATTGTATAACTGAGACTTAAACCTGAAAGCTTTGTAACTTTCCACATGGTGATTCAATTAAAAAAAATAAAAAAAAAGAAGTTAATGTTGGATCAAAATGTGGAAAATGCTAATAAAGAATTTACCCCCCCCCAAAAAAAAAGGTTTTTTGCTTTTTGTCTTTTGGGCCACATCTGGCTGTGCTCGGGTCTTACTCCTCCTGGCTCTGAGCTCAGGGACCACTGCTGATGGGGTTCAGGGGACCATGGAGGGGTGCCAGGGATTAAACCTGGGTCTTCCGCATACATGAAAAAAATTCAAGAAACCCTGCTCTAGATGGCCAGTAAAGTGGATGGTCTTTGTCATGGCCTTATTGGTCATTGCTGTATGTTTCATGTATTATTTAAGTTGTTTAGCTCATTTGAAAAGTGATTGTCTTCTTATGGACCTGTTAGACTTCTTTCTTATGTTCTGGATATATGTTTATGGCCTCACATATGCAGGCTTGCTCACATCTGAGCACCTCTCCAGCCCTTGGAGATGACTTATTGTCAGATGTTTTACTTGTATTTTTTCCAGTTTCAAATAATTTCTTTGTAAATTTAACTTAATTGAAAATTT
Organism: Sorex araneus; assembly: GCF_027595985.1. Lineage (NCBI taxonomy): Eukaryota > Metazoa > Chordata > Mammalia > Eulipotyphla > Soricidae > Sorex > Sorex araneus. Next base: position 80,156,478 of record NC_073307.1, read on the forward strand.
GTATTTGCTCTACAACTGCTTGTATTCAGGGCTTACTCCTGGCTTTGCACTCAGGGGTGACTCCCGGCCAGGCTCAGGGAATCTTGTGAGATGCCAGGAATTGAACCCGAGCTGGACTCATGCAAGGCAAGTGCCCTATCTGTTGTTCTCTCTCCAGTCCTCAAAAATTGTTTTGTTTTGTTTTGGGGTCACACCTGGTGATGCACAGAGGTTACTCCTGGCTCTGCACTCAGGAATCACTCCTGGAAGTGCTCAGGGGACCATATGGGATGCCAGCAATTGAACCTGGGTTGGCTGTGAGCAAGGCAAGTGTACCTGCTGTACTACCTCTCCAGTTCTCAACTATTGTTTCTTACACTTTTCTTGGGCAGTTTTTCTTTATTTTGAAGATTCATCTAATTTCTTGTCTTTATGATTGGTGTCTTTTAGAGCCTATCTAACAAATCTTTGCTTGTTTCTGGGCTATTGAGGTACTGTATTGTAGAAATATTTTCTTCTAAAAGCTGTAGCTTTTGTGTTGATGTGGTCTTTGACCCATTTTGAATAAATTTTTGTGTCTAGTGTGAAGTATGGATCAGGGTTAATTTTTCCTGGTGATGGTGGGGACACACAAGAGTGCTCAGCTTACTCATGATGGTGCTCAGGGGAACTATATGAGGTACCGGGAATCAAACTGGGATCAGCTGTGTGCAAGGCCAGCGCCTTAACCCTTGCACCAGCTCCCCAAGTCAAGAATGCACTGTTGTAGCACTGTCATCCTATTATTCACCGATTTGCTCAAGTGGGCACCAGTAACGTCTCCATTGTGAGACTTGTTGTTACTGTTTTTGGCATATCGAATACACCACAGGTAGCTTGCCAGGCTCTGCCATGCAGGTGAGATACTCTCGGTAGCTTGCCGTGCTCTCCGAGAGGGACGAAGGAATTGAACCCAGGTCAGCTGCACGCAAGGCAAACGCCCTACCCACTGTGCTATCGCTCCAGTCCAGCCCCTATTCTACTCCTAAAAACTTTTCCATTTGATTCTGTAACCAAATCAAAGAGAAGGTCCCCTGCTAAGCGGGGATACTGCTACACACCAGCCTCAGCATACGTGCCTGAGTTTATTGTAAAGAGGTCAAAGGAAAGAGGTGGAGTTGCATCTGGACTTCTGAGGGCCCCCAGCAGCCCTGCCACGGATCTGGCCAATTCTTCCACATTAGGAAGTTCACCTTGCGCGCCATTTCCCTAGAATAGACCAAGAATATATACGGTTTTTGTCTTTTTTCCCCAATTTGTTTTGTTTGAGGCCACACCCAGTGGCGCTCCATGGCTACTCCTGGCACAGTGAGTGACAGGTGAGTGACAGGTAGGAGTGCCAGGAATGAACCTGGGCCTCTCGTGCTCAGGGCTTGTTCCGGACACTTAGCCTGTGCGGTGTTGGAGATCACTGTGAAGCACACTCTCAGCCAGCTGAGTGAGCTCTCTGTGGTTTGGGGCCACCCCCCGAGGTGCTCAGAGCTTCTCCTGGTGCAGTTACTCATCTGGAACTGCGAGATGCCTGCCGCATGCAGGGCAAGCACTACCACCCTTTGAGTTAGTTCCTTGGCTGGTTTGCAGGACAGGTGCTGGTCTGCAGGTGTTGTTAAGAGGTTGAGGAACGATGCCCTAAAACACGTATTGGAGAAATAGATGATGCTTTAATGAATTCATTGAAGGTGCCTGAGAGATAGTACAGCAGAGAGGGCATTTGCTTTGCAAAATGTCTGACCAGATTTGTTCCCTGGTACCCCGTATGGTACCAGGGAACTATGCTTGGAGTATCACATTTCACTCAAGTGAGAGAAGGAATCCAGAGTTCCGACCTCCGTCGACGATCAAGGATCAGGGACACTGCCTTGTTTGCCAAGGCATCAAAAATCAGATGGGCTGGACACGTAATGCGATTTGGAGATGACCACTGGACTAGAGCTGTTACCGACTGGATTCCACGGGAAGTCAAAAGAACGCGTGGCCGCCCACCTGCTAGATGGTCAGACTTCTTCGTCAAGACCCTGAATGAATGGTTTGAGGCTCTTCGTGTTCCTGGAGCGAGCAGACACTATTGGGCTACACTAGCACGTGACAGGGACAAATGGACACATTACTGGCACCCGCTCGAGCAAATCGATGAACAACGGGATAACAAGTGATACAAGTGATACCCCATATGGTCCCCTGAGTGCAGACCTAGGAGTAAGGTCTGAGCACCGCCAGCTGTGACCCCCCAAAACATAGAATAAAGGAAAAAAACCCAAACCAAAAACAAACAACAATGAACTCAGCCCCACCTCTAAAAACAGAATTTTGCAGTTAGTTCTCAACCTGAATTTAGGGCCGAGAGTCCTGGAGTCTCTTCTCCCTCTTCTCTCTTTCCCACTGTTCCTCCAGCGAAGCTTCAGATGTTGAGGCTGATACCCAAGTTTCACCTGTGCAGCTTGGAGAGCCCTAGAGGGCTAGTCTCTTGTCTCAGAGACACACGGATGCGACTGGAAATGAGTCATGACATGAGGGCTCAGTTGGAGGAAGAATCAAGCATCGGCCTCTTGCCACTAGCTCTGTTGATGGGCAGCCGGCATGGACGGCAGTGCTGGCATACACGGGTCTTCTAAGGGCCGTGAAGGGACCATAAACCAGGGACCTAAAATTTGGGGGTGAGGGCCCTATTCTTTGACAACAGTTATTAGTCAGAGCATTTTCATATTTCAGACTCAGATTACACTACTTTGGCAGGCAAATAGGAAAGCTCTGTCATAGTCTTCTTGGTCAGGAGTTAGGAAATCTGGCCTATGGAAGGAGATCCGGAATTTTCTTTCACTTTAGGCTCTGGCATACACAATGCTGGAAAAATTGTAATAATTAGCATCCATGGGACATTGTTCCTATGTGAAACGTGAAAATAAATACACTTACACATATCCTTGCAAAATAAGATTGTACCCTTGCAAAAATATATGCATGCAAACAATAGACACTTTGCATGCATATTTGATTTTAGTACCCAAAATCTCCTTGTGGACTGCATGTATATGCATAGGTGTGTGTGTGTGTGTGTGTGTGTGTGTGTGTGTGTGTCTCTGTGTGTGTGTGTGTATGTTTAACAGGGAAGTAAATAGAGGCTCAGACAGTGCTCGGTCTCTGAAGCAGAGGTAGGGTATGGAAACAGGCCTCTCTTACTACAAAATACATGTTCCTAGTTATTTCAATATACTTCTTTTCTAAAATGGTTTTGGTTTCAGGGTTAGCCTCACTAAGATAAACTATCCAGTAACAGTCTGAGGTTCCTCACTTCTTCCTGAATCCTCATGCCCCTTCTGTGCCTTTAGTCATCCTGACTTTTTTTTTGGCTTTTTGGCTTTTTGGGTCACACCTGGCAATGCACAGGGGTTACTCCTGGCTCATGCACTCAGGAATTACTCCTGGCAGTGCTCAGGGGACCCTATGGGATACTGGGAATCGAACCCGGGTTGGCTGCGTGCAAGGCAAACGCCCTACCCACTGTGCTTTTTCTCCAGCCCCCTGAATTTCTTTAATTCAGTTGACCAGTGCACCCTTTCCCAAATCTACACACTAAAATGAGAAACTTTAGAGGCGCCCAAACTCTAGCCGTGCACGGTAAAGCCTTGCCCTTAGCTAACTGCTTAGAAACATATCCCTGTGAAATAATGGGAACAGGGATCACTGTTACTAAGAATTATGAGATGAAAATGACAAGTTCAAGAATTATGTACATTTTCAAAGTATACATTTCTCATACCTTAGTGATGGTATATATTGGTGCTTATGTATGTATCTAGAAGCGTATAGAAAGTTTGAGCTAGAAAGATAATATAATGGGTAAGCCATTTGCCTGACATGTGGCCAACCTGGGTTTGATTCCTTGGCATCTTGAGCCCTACCAGGAGTGATCCCTGAGCACTGCTAGGTGTGACCCCAAGCCCCAAACCAAACATTCAAGGATTTTGCTGTCCTTCTGCCTCACTTGTTTGTATTGCAATATCTTTCCCTAGAGGTAGAGAAAGGGTTGGAATGTGTTTGCTCCTTGAGAATTGTGAAGAGTCTTAGGTATGGCAACAGATGTGTCTTACTATGTCACCTGTCATGGATCATGGCAGGAAGAAAGATTGAGAGCTGAGAAACCAGAGAGCAGGTGGTGGGTTCTTGGCTCTTTCTTTCTTTCTTTCTTTCTTTCTTTCTTTCTTTCTTTCTTTCTTTCTTTCTTTCTTTCTTTCTTTCTTTCTTTCTTTCTTTCTTTCTTTCTTTCTTTCTTTCTTTCTTCTCCTCCTCCTCCTTCTCCTTTTCCTCCTTCTTCTCCTTCTCCTCCTTTTCCTCCTCCTCCTTCTCCTTTTCCTCCTCCTCCTCCTTTTCCTCCTCCTCCTCTTTCTTTTTCTTCCTTCTTTCTTCTTCTTCTTCTTCCTTCTTTCTTCTTCTTCCTTTTTCTTCCTTCCTTCTCCTCTTCCTCCTTCTTCTTCCTCTTCTTCCTTCTTTCTTCTTCTTCCTTCTACTTCTTCTTTCCTCCTCCTCCTCCTCCTCCTCCTCCTCCTCCTCCTCCTTCTTCTTCTTCTTCTTCTTCTTCTTCTTCTTCTTCTTCTTCTTCTTCTTCTTCTTCTTCTTCTTCTTCTTCTTCCTCTTCCTCTTCTTCCTTCTTTCTTCTTCTTCCTTCTTCTTCCTTCTTTCTTCTTCTTTCCTCCTCCTCCTTCTCCTCCTCTTCCTCCTTCTTCTGTCACACCTGGTCCTCAGGGATCACTTCTGTGGGCCTGGGGAAGCCGGAGATCTAGTCCTGGTCATCTGCGCAGAATGCCCTACTCACTGTACTCTGGTCCCACACTCCAGTATCTTTAACCTTGTTTCTAGGCTCTCTTACTGTCTCATTTCTCATTAAAGTAATTGAAATGAGACTGGGTATGTGGCACACTGGTAGAACATATGCTCAGCACTGCCGGGTGTACCTTCCCATCCATGCCCCCTGCAAAAATGAAAGTGGAAATAGAGGTCAGGGAGATGACTAAAGGGTTCTTGTACATGTTTTGCATGTGGGATACCCCCCCGCCCTGTCCTCATTCTATGCCCTCTACCTTCATTGATACCCAATATTGCATGGTCTGCTGAGAGATTTGGACCCCAACCCCAAATGCATCTCCAAAATATAGAAGAAGGCCAAGGAGTGTGTGCTTTGCATTCAGGAGGCCCATGTTCAATCCCCAGCACCACAAGCCCCTGAGCACCAAGTTGGGAGTAACTCCTGAGTACCACTGGGTGTGGCACAAAAAAATAAAAAATGGAAATGACAAAAAAGAACTTGAAATGAAGTTCGTGAAACATTTAACCATTTATTTATTTAGTTTTCTGGCCACAGCTAGTGGTGCTCAGAGCTTACTCATGCCTCTGTGCTCAGGGATTAGTTCTGGTGAGGCTCTGGGGACCTCTGAGATACTGAACCCAGGTGATTCTAAATGAGCCTTCATTTGTTTGTTTGTTTTTATTACGTCCAGTGCTGTTCAAGGCTTATTGCTGGCTCTCATGAATTACTCCTGGCATGAATTACTTAGGAGGCCATTGGGTGCCAGGATTGAACCCAGGTCCGCCATGTGCAAGGCAAGCATCATCCTCCTCCCCTCTGTACTATCTCTCCAGCTCCCAGTATGCCCCCTTTAAAGCCCACCATTCACTGACATTTAGCTTGTCCACAATGTTCTGTAATCCTCACCTCTACCTACTTACTTCCATAACATTTACCCTTTAAAAAGCCATATGTGTTTTCACCAGTTGTTGGGCCCACTGGAGGTGCTCAGGGCTGTTTCCAGCTCTGTGCTCAGGGCTTGCTCTCAGTGGTGCTCGGCAGCCAGGTCAGAGCTCAAGCTCAGGTCTCCTGCACGCAAAGCACGTGCTCAGCCCATTCAAGCATCTATCCAGCCCAGACAGACATCTTTTTTTTTCTTTTTGGGTCACACCTGGCGATGCTCAGGGGTTACTCCTGGCTCTACACTCAGGAATTACTCCTGGCGGTGCTCAGGGGACCTCATGAGATGCTGGGAATCGAACCCGGGTTGGCCGCGTGCAAGGCAAACACCCTACCCGCTGTGCTATTTGTCCAGCCTCAAGCCCAGACATCTTTATAACCTCCGAAGAACCTTCTGAATGCATCAAGCAGCCTCTCCTCACCCTCTCCCCCAGGTACCGTCCCGGCTCTGACAACTTCCCTTGTGCTTCCTGTCTCTCTGGATTTGCTTATTCTGGTTGTTTTGAAAAATGGATTCAAACAATATGAATCCCTTTGTGACCTTTTGTGTCTGACCTCTTAGCATAGTATTTGCAAGATTCATCCCTGTTGCAGCATAGTGCTGTCGTCCCCGTTGTTCATTGATTTGCTCGAGTGGGCACCAGTAACATCTCCATTGTGAGACTTGTTGTTACATGGAATATGCCACGGGTAGCTTTCCAGGCTCTGCAGTGCGGGCGGGATACTCTCAGTAGCTTGTTGGGCTCTCCGGGAGGGACGGAGGAATCGAACCTGGGTAGGCCACATGCAAGGCAAACACCCTACCTGCTGTGCTATCGCTCCAGCTCCTGTTGCAGCATATCACTGATATTCCATCCTTTTTGTTTTGCTTTTCAGCCAGATCCAGCAGTGCTCAGGGCTCACTCCTGCATCTGTGATCAGAGGTCACTCCTGGAAGTGTGATCAGGGGTCACTCCTGGGGCCATGTTCTGTTGGGGGTTAAGCCGAAGTTGACTTTGAGTAATGGCAGTGCGTCACCCCTACACTAGCTCTCTAGCCCTCCAGCCTTTTGCTTACTGGAGGATATTTCACTGTATGGACTTTGTCGCAGATTGCTTATCCCTTTATCTCTGATGGACGTATGGATTTTGTTCTACCTTTGCTAGTTGTGAATAGTGCTGCTATAAATATTGGCATACAGATGTTTGCCAGTTTTCAAATTTTTTTTTTGTGGAATTTCTGGTTCCTTGACAACTTTTTGTTTTAATTATTATGATCACATAATTTACACATTTGTGCTAATGAGTTGGCAAAAGCACCATTATCAATTGTACATACAGGGATAGTTTTACAGGTGTATATTTCTGAGTAGCTATTTAAAAGACAACCCTGAATTATATTATTGTCTGACTGTAGTAAATAATTCACAAGCAAAGTTTGCCATCCTATCTTACTAGGCTAAATTTTAAAAGCATCTGACCTTAAGATCATCTAAAAGATGTGAGTAGTGTTAAATGTTCTTTACTAGATATTACACATAATCACACAAAATAATTTTTATTAAGTGAAAAGCCGCATTTAATTTATTTATTTTGGTTTTGGGGTCACACCAGGCTCTGCATTCCATTCAGGAACCATTCCTGGTGGTACACAGGGACTATATGGGATGCCGAGGATTGAACAGGATCGGCTGCATGCAAGGCAAGCACCTTACCCACTGTACTTACTATCTTTCCGACCCAAGAAAGGCAACATTTTAGATCCAGGGAATTTTTATTAAATTGGCATAATTAAGACCAAAAAAATTCTGTGGGTCGCTGCCAGCTTATCCTCAGCCTCTGTTAATTGGGCTAATGAAAATAACTTAGAACACTTGCAAGTCTTCCTGTGTCCTAAGAGGCAGTGGTTTCCGTAACCTTTAGATACATTTATATAACCAGTTATATAAACCTAAAAGACAGCTAGTCTCCCATGAGTTGAGATGGCATTCCTCATCTGGAAAGGTGAACGTGACTAAGCAAAACCAATGGGATCTTCAGAAGGGACAATGGTGATTGCACTCTCTGGCCAGGGAGCAGTATCGGAATTCAGAATGCTGATTGTATTCGTTTAACCACAAGCCAATCTTATTCAAATCTGGGCTGACCAAGAAAGCTATGCTACCAGCCACTCAGGATCTGAATTCTGATAAGCCAAGCGGGTTTAGACATGGTACACATAAGAAAGCCATGAGACGTTTGTCTGTAAGAAACAAGGTGGTGCCAACTACTGCTTGTCAGCAGCTGTGTCGAGATGAGCCATCAACTCTGCCTTTTGGGGCTTCATGCCGGGAACACCATTTTTATTCCAGGGACGTGCTTCTTGGGATTCTGCAAATACTCTTGGAGGGAAGGGGTGTCTTCAGTTCCCAGTGACGCTTTTGTTCTTGTTAGCATCACGAAGATAATCCAGAGTCCTGACCTACCTTTCATTCGAACAGACCATGGAGATTTGGCCCAGTCCTGCGCTTGCATCTCTTCTCCACTCTTCGTACTTCTGAACAAAAATCTAATAGTCCTCAGTGTCGCCCAATTTGAGAATTTCTCTTTTGCTTTTGTTTTGTTTTTTTGGGAGGGGGGGCCACAGCTGGTGGTGCTAAGGTCTTACGCTTTGCCGTGTTCTCAGGAATTACTTCTAGTTCAGGGGACCATGGACTGGAGCGATAGCACAGTGGCTAGGGCATTTGCCTTGCACGCGGCCGACCCGGGTTCGATTCCTCTGTCCTCGGAGAGCCCGGCAAGCTACGAGAGTATCCCACCAGCATGGCAGAGCCTGGCAAGCTCCCTGTGGTGTATTCGATATGCCAAGAACAATAACAAGAAGTCTCACAATGGAGATGTTACTGGTACCCACTTGAGCAAATAGATGAACAATGGGATAACAGTGCAACAGTGCTACAGGGGACCATATGTGATGCTGAGAATTGAACCCAGGTCAGCTGCATGCAAAGCAAGTACCTTACCTGTTGGCGCCTCTCCTCTCCATTTCTTTAAAAGTATCTGGGCTCTTTTTGTTTGTTTTTGAGCCACACCCTGGGAGTGCTGGGGCCACTCCTGCTGGAGTTATTCCTGCTGGGATTCAGAGTCCCCTGCAGTGCTCAGGATTAAACCCAGGTCTCCCGTGTTCCAGGAGCATATGTTCCAGCTCATTTTTTAAAAAATTTATTTTATTTTAGTTATTTACTTTAACTATGTTTTTTTTTAACTTTATGAAAGCCCCGTGATTGACAAAGTTATTCATGGTTGAGTTTTAGGCATGTGTTGAGCCACCTCCCCACTGTCTCTCTCTCCACTCTTAACCCTTCAGCTCGTCCCCAGGGTGGGGTATAGTCCTTTGCTCCTTGTTTTCCTCACAGCCTTCCCGAGCCCTGTGCCTTCCTGCACTGTCCTGCGTCGTTCTTGCTGGGCTGTGGCCAGCGGCTGCTCCTCTCGCTCCGATGCACGGCTGAGTGTTTTGATTTCCTGCCTGGAGCAAGCACTTCCTAGCTTTCCAGTTTCCCGTCAGTGATTCTGAAGTCTCCTTCTGGCTGTGGTCCACACTGGGTTCCTTAGTCTCGTTGCATTTCCACCCCTTGGCTTCCACGTTCACCCAGATTTCCGGTGCGATGGCTGATCAGTAAACAGACCTGCCCCCATTCTTTAGTTTTATGCATACTCCCTCCTGTCCCCCTCCCCCACTGCCCTGGTCACTTGCCAAGTCCCTGGTGCTTTCTCCTGAGCTTATTAATACCTTAGCGGTGCCCGACACTTGACCCGCAGAGAGATTAGCTTTCCCTCTTCCCATCAGATGCTGCTTCTGATTGGGTATCATTCAGCTAGCCTTTATGCGCTTGGCGGTTGAGAGAGGGGTTTCTGAAAGAAATCCAGATCTCCTCACCACCCACACCGACATTTCCACCCAAATTAAACACTGTCCATAGGCCAGACACTTCAGACTGAGGGTCACTGCAAGGCCATAAAACACGGGCCTTGGGGGCTGCAAATCAGTTCCCTTCACCACGCCGCAGACTGGTGCTCTCCGGCTTATGCTGAATGGACGTGTCTGGGTTTATTTCACGGAGATTCACGGAGACTTTTTTTTTTTGTCTGTCCTGAGGCCGCACCAGGTGGTGCTCGGGGCTTACTCCTGACCGCATGCTTGGAGATCACCACTGGTGAGGTTAGGGGAACTAAGAGCAGTGCTGGGATTCCAGCTCAGCGCAGCTGCATGCAAGGCAAACGGCTTACCTGTCTCTTTGGTCCCTAACGTAGAGTTTCTGATTTTGTGCTCGATCTGTTCCTGCGTATTTGTGCTCATCCTAGTTTTTCTCAGTTCTCTGCAGTCAAGGATCCTTGCCTGTCGGAGAGAGTCAGCTTAGGGTGGGAGGGAGTGGCAAGGAGCTATGGGAAAAGGGAATTTCTAGGTTGGAATGCCACGCTGAAAGAGTGACTACCTGGGCTAAGTTAGAATCAAAATGCCAAGTGGGGAGTTTGTATCGTTCAGACTGTGTGGACCAGTTTGTCTGGGCTGCGCCTGAGACCATCCTTCAAGAGGTGCCTTAGAGTAAGCCGCATGGGCGGGAGAGCAGAGTCCTGTCCTGGACGACAGCGAAGCTGCCTCTGCTGGGTGCACTTGGGCATGAAATTCAGCCAGTGTGTTCTGGGTCAGGGCTGGGAGACACCAACAAGTCAACTCCAAGGTCAAGACTCTTAGGGGCTAGGAGCCTGATGGTCTCCCTCCGTGAAACTGACCTGGCTGGGGGGCGGGGGGGGGGGGGAGAACCTGCAGAATGGTGGCGCTTCTTTCTTTGTTATGTTTAGCTCATGGGGCTCAAAAACTGATATCCTGGGTCTGAGTGATAGCACGGCAGGTGGAGCGCTGGCCTTGCACGCAGCCAACTTGGGTGGGATTCCCGTCACCTCACATGGTTCCCCGAGCCCCACCAGAAGTGACCCCTGAGAGCAGAGCCAGGAGAAAACCCCTGAGCACCACTGGTGTGGCCCAAAAATTAAAAAAAAAAAAAAGAAATAGAAATGAGAAAGAAATGTCCGGTGCTGAAGGAAATGCACCCGGCTGGACATCCGCACACTGCGTTGTGTGACTCACGAGGGCCGTGTTTCCGTGGGGAGCCCGGGTCTCGCCACACTGCCTGTCCTGGAGGAAGGGCTCAAAAACCAGGGGGCCTGGGGGACGGCTCTGTGACAGAAAGCACCTGCCTTACAAGTGTGGAGCCTCGCTCTATATGCGCCCAGCATGTTCTCAGCATGTTCTGAGGCTCTGCTGTGTGGGGCTGGCCTCCCTCCCCACCTGTGCCCCCATCCAACAGCAGAGTGCAGTCTCCGTCACACTAATTCAGGTGCGCCACTCGGGCTCTGCTACGGGAAGGTGTTCCAAGTGGGAGCTCTGGGGCCGTGGGTAAGGTGCTTGCCTTGCATGAGGCTGGCCTGGATTCAATCACTGGCATCCCATAGGGCCCCCCTCCTCCAGCCACTCCCCAGCCTGAGCATGGAGCCAGGAGTCAGTCTTGAGCATGGCCCTGCCCCAAAATTAAAAAATGATTTACAAAAGATATGTCAACACCTCCCCAAGGATGCCGTCCCTGGCACAAGTGTGTGAGCACTGCAGTGACCCTGGGTGAGTGCTATAACCCGCTGGTGCCTGCGTGCAGCTAAATGCATACCACCCCTGGCGAGGAGGTGGGCAAACGCCCCGGTTACCATGTGCAAGCTCCCCAGCAAGCACCTGGGCTGCAACAAGCTACAACTTGTGAGGGGTAGAGTCCCCGGGAGCACCAGCCAGGAGCATGTGACCGCCGAGGCCTCTGACCCCACTGCCTGAGTGTGGTCCCAGTGATTCTGCTCTTGGGAATTCCCCGGGTCACAACCAACCCTGTGCGATTTCTGGCCCCTGGCCACCAGCTGTGTGCGAGCACAGCCCTGAGCCTGTGCAGAGATGTGTCTATACGGGGGGAGGTAAGCCCCTGTACTGCTGGTCGAGAAGAACAAGAACAACGTATGTGGTCATTAGCGTGTTTCTGGGCCGAGGCTCCTCCAGTGTAGAGTCCCAGGTGTGGTTGCTGGTTCTGCCCTCACCCCTGGGTAAACCTGCGTGTCAGTCCTGCCTCCACTTCTTAATGAGCTGAGGATCCCTTGATGAAATGCTCCATCTCTTTTGATCCATCCTCCCTCTCTCTCTCCCCATTCCTTCCTTCCTTCCTTCCTTCCTTCCTTCCTTCCTTCCTTCCTTCCTTCCTTCCTTCCTTCCTTCCTTCCTTCCTTCCTTCCTTCCTCCCTTCCTTCCTTCCTTCCTCCCTTCCTCCCTTCCTCCCCCTCCCTCCCTCCCTCCCTCCCTCCCTCCCTCCCTCCCTCCTTCCTTCCTTCCTTCCTTCCTTCCTTCCTTCCTTCCTTCCTTCCTTCCTTCCTTCCTTCCTTCCTTCCTTCCTTCCTCCCTTCCTCCCCCCTCCCTCCCTCCTTCCTTCCTTCCTCCCTTCTTCCCTTCCTTCCTTCCTTCCTTCCCTCCTTCCTTCCTTCCTCCCTTCCTCCCTCCCTCCCTCCCTCCCTCCCTCCCTCCCTCCCTCCCTCCCTCCCTCCCTCCTTCTCTCCTTCCTTCCTTCCTTCCTTCCTTCCTTCCTTCCTTCCTTCCTTCCTTCCTTCCTTCCTTCCTTCCTTCCTTCCTTTCTCCCTTCCTTCCTTCCTTCCTTCCTTCCTCCCTTCCTTCCTTCCTCCCTTCCTCCCCCCTCCCTCCCTCCCTTCCTTCCTCCCTTCCTTCCTTCCTTTCTCCCTTCCTCCCTTCCTCCCTTCCTCCCTCCCTCCTTCCTCCCTTCCTTCCTTCCTTCCTTCCTCCCTTCCTCCCTTCCTCCCCCCTCCCTCCCTCCTTCTTCCTTCCTTCCTTCCTTCCTTCCTTTCTTCCTTCCTTCCTTCCTTCCTTCCTTCCTTCCTTCCTTCCTTCCTTCCTTCCTTCCTCCTTTCCTCCCTCCCTCTCTCCCTCCCTTCCTCCCTCTCTTCCTCCCTTCCTCCCTTCCTTCCTCCCTCCCTTCCTTCCTTCCTTCCTTCCTTCCTTCCTTCCTTCCTTCCTTCCTTCCTTCCTTCCTTCCTTCCTCCTTTCCTCCCTCCCTCTCTCCCTCCCTTCCTCCCTTTCTTCCTCCCTTCCTCCCTTCCTTCCTCCCTTCCTTCCTTCCTTCCTTCCTTCCTTGCTCCCTCTTCCCCCTCTTCCCCTCCCTTCTTCCCTCTCTCCCTTCCTCCCTTCCTTCCTTCCTTCCTTCCTTCCCGCCTTACTTTCCTGCCTTCCCACTCAAATGTCTATGTTCACAGCTTATTCCTGACCCTGTGCTCAGGAATCACTCCTAGCAGGACTGGGGAACCATATGTGATTCCAGGGATACAATCAGACATTGGCCATGTTCAAAGCAAGTGCTATCCCTCTGATCCCTTTTTTTTTTTTGCTTTTTTGGGTCTCACCCAGCGATGCTCAGGGGTTATTCCTGGCTTTGCACTCAGGAATTGCTCCTGGCAGTGCTTGGGGGACCATATGGGATGCCGGGGATCGAACCCGGGTCGGCCGCGTGCAAGGCAAACGCCCTACCCACTGTGCTATCGCTCCGGCCTCTGATCCCTTTTAAATTATTTATTTCTTGTTGGGTTTTGGGCCATGCCCAGCAGTGCTCAGGTGTGTTGCTGGTTTGACCCCAGAAGGCTGATCTCCTACCTTCTCTCTATATGCCTGTTTGGTAAAGGAGAGAGCAGAGAACTAGAGGATTGAACTGTGACACGTCCCACTGGGTCCCCAGAGTTGGTGGCACCTAGTTGGCTGCTAACGAATCACCTAGAGAGGTGGGAAATCTCTATCCCTGAAGAAAGTCTCATTAGGTAGGTTGGGTGGGATCCAAGAATCATTATTTTTAACTAGTCCCTTTTGCTAGTCCTGCTTGACAACCAACTCTGGTTGGGGACAGTGTCATGTCTTGCCTCTGCCATGTCACCCATCAGGGACACTGCACTCATGGCTGGGTGAGCCAACAGGAACCAGCGAGTGCTGCTTAGTGAGTTGACCGTCCCCCCCCGCCCCCACTTCATGATGGCCTCAGCCCCAGACCTTCTCCAACCCACCAAGTGGAATCTTAGTGTCCCCTAAGACAGCACAAAGAACCAGGGGAGAAGGAGCCCGGGCAGCTCGCTGGACTTCAGGAGAAACCAGCCAGCAGGCTGAGGCTCGGGTTTCCTTCTGGGTCAGGAGGGGACATCCAGTGCAGGCAGGGGAACCGGCTTATGAGTGTCCCCCATCACTTCCTCCCAGTTTCAGCGCCAGTTGACCTCCTGTTGACAGCACTTCCCAGGTCCTAAATTGGGGTCCCCAGTGCCTTCGTGCTCTCTCGTCCTGCCGAGAGGTCTGACTTGTATGTAGCAGCTGTGCAGCTCCTCTGTCTCTCAGAGCCTAACAGTAAATTGTTGGGACAGTGGGTTGGAGCTTCCTGGGAGTGAAGTACTGCAGCACCTTTGGGTTTCTGTTCACAGTGCTTTGTGTGGGGGGGGAGGGGGGTGCACACCAAGCGGTGCTCAGGGTTTAATCTTGGCTCTGTGCCCAGGGGTCACTCCTGGTGGTGCTCAGGGTGTATATGGGGTGTCAGGGATGGAACCCAGGTTTATCCACAGTGCTGTCGCTCCAACCTCACTGGCTACCGCTGTCGTATCAGTGCTGTCTGATGAGGCCATGGACTGTGACGGATCAGCACTTGGAAGACAGCTTAGGGACAGGAGACCAAGACAGTTGTCCTGGGTTCCGAAAGGAGAAACAAGAGGGAAGGCGAAGAGGCAGGGAGAGGAAAAGGCTGGAGAGATCCGAGGTTGGAAAGAGCCAAGGGGGCCCGGGGAAGGAGGTGAGGGAAGAGGCGGGCAGCGTCCTGAGCGTGGCCGGTGCCTAGCAGCCATGGAGCCCCTTTCTGTCTAAACAAGCCTCGAGTAGGAACTTCGAGACAGATGCGGTGACTCAGCCGAGGTCACGGGCAGGATGTTTGGGGCTTTGCAGCCGCTGACTTTCCCTGTGTTGAGATGCTGGGGATTGCAGGGAGTGTGTGCAGTGACTCAGGGACCACAAGGCCTTGTCCAGCCTTGCCTACCTGTTTCCTCCCCTCCCCCCTGCCCCCTGTGGAGTGACCCACCTTTCTGGGCCCAGACGACCCACCACACCCCCTCCACCCACCTGCCCCAGCGTTGCCCGAGTTGCCCGGGGAGCCAGACTTCTCTGCAGTCTGTTGTTGAACCCTCATCGCGCTCTTGCACAAAGCGTTTGCCCCCGTGTGGGTCTCGGGTTTCTGACCTGTAACACAAACCGGAGGCTGCTCGCTCACTCGCCTGTGGAACAGCGAATTCACCTCTTCAAGGAACTTGGAGCTTGTGGGATGGAAGATGCCAAAGTCAGCTACTCCTCTTCCCGCTCCCTCCACCCCCACCGCACAGATCCTGCCCTTCTCTGCCGGGCTGTTTCCCCTGCAGATGAGATAAGCCCTGGGTCATCATGGCAAGTCGCCCTGAGGCCCGTGACGTTTGGGAGACCCCAGTTCTCCAAGCTGCTGACCTTTGTAGAGCTGCAGCCCACCCCTCTGTGCGGCCCTTGGCACGGAATCTGGCTTCCTCTATCCTCCTCTTTACTTTTGAAAAAGATTCTGTAGCTGTTGTTGTTTGGGGACCACACTCGGCGATGCTCAGGGCTTCCTCCTAGCTCTGGAGAGCCAACCCGGGTCAGCAGTGTGCAAGGTTTTCAGCAGGCCCCGATCCCCCTCCTGCTCTTTCCAAAAGTGGAGCATGTTTGGACCAGAGGGATGGCTCAACAGGCTGAGTGTCCGCTTCATGTGCAGGAGGTCTGTGGTCAACCCCCAGAACCACATGGTCTCCTGAGCACTTCTGGGAGTGACTCTTGAGCACTGAGCCTTGAGTACCGGTGGGTGTGGCACCCAAGCAAAACAAACAACACCTAAAAGGGAAGGCAAGCTCATTGCCTCAAGGGGAAGAAAAAGCCCAAGACTAGACCTGAACTTAAGCTAAATATAAACATACATACGCCAACAAATTTCTCACCACCCTCATATAATCAGGAAATGTGTCTCCAATCCAGCCCCCACCTTCCGCTCTTCCCAAACCATCTACTGAATACGCATGTCCGAGTGTTTGTCTTTGTTACATCTTTTCTGTGACCAGGGACTGTTTGTCTCTAGATCTTCTTTGTGGGGCACAATGCTAGTATATGTATAGTAAGCATTTCCTAGGTGTCTTCTGAGTGAGTGAATGAATGAATAATAATAACGTTGGGCTGGGGCTGGAGAGACGGTGCAAGGATTAAAGCACTTGCTTAGATGCGCCTGGCCCTGGTTTGCTTCCCAGCACTGTGTGTGGTTCTCCGAATGCTGCCAGGAATGACCTCTAAGCACAGAATCAGGAGCAAGCCGCGAGCACAGCCAGGTGTGACTCTGAACACCCCTCCTCCCACAATAATAATAATATATCTGGGCTAGTATTCAGACCCATCTGCTGCTTACTAGTTGGATGAACCTCCCTTTCTTTAACCTGAATGTTGAATTAATAATTCATGCCCTCCATGGTGTTCTTTTGACATTAAATATGTATCAGTAATAGCACCGGCACAGCGCCTGGCTTGTTGGAAGTGAAGGCTTGGCAAAATCAATTCTATTTTAAATATTTTAAATTTATTTTATTTATTTGGGATCAGGGTTGGGCTACACCCAGCAGTGCTCCGGACTTACTCCTGGCTCTGTGTTCAAGGGTTTCTCAGTTCTTATTCCTGTCCCTGCACTAAGGAATCACTCCAGGCGGTGCTCAGGGATCATATAAGATGCCGGGGATTGAACCCTGGTCGATTACGTGCAAGGTAACCACTCTACCCACTGTACTATCTCTCCAGCCCCTCGAGGGGTAACGTTTGATGAAGTTTGGGGGCCATTTGTGGTGCTGGGGATCAAAACTGAGACCTGTGCAAGGCAAGTGCCTTACCCAATGTTCTATCTATATCTCTCTGGTCCAAGTGAATTCAATTCCAAAGATACTCTGGGCTCTTCTCTCTCCTTCTGCTGTTGGATGCACCCTCTGTGCACATTCGGCTCTGCCAGCCATTGACATGGGGTTAAGAAGTTGCCTGCCTGGAGCCATAGTATAACGGGGAGTTCACTTGCCTTGCATGCAGCTCACCTGGGTTTATCCCTGATACCCCATATGGTCCCTCAAGCCTGTTAGGAGTGATCCCTGAGCACTGCTGGGGGTAGCCCCAAACCAAAAATAAATTAGTGAAGAAGTTTCCAGCCTGCCCTTATGGTTGGAATGAGGAGATGTAGCCAGCCCCCAGTCTCTGCCACTACAATCCAGAGGCTGAACCAAAGACCCAGTGTTCGGGAGGGAGAAGGAAGAAGGTAAAAGGAGCTTTGGGAAATGTGGGGATGGGATCTGAGTTATTAGCATGAGACAGTGAGTGAATTTTAGATCAACTTTTACAGGTTTACATAGGATACTCCATGGGGGAGACACCAGCAATAAAAACCTCTTCCCAGCTCGCAGCTCATCTTTTATGGTAGAAACTCAGATTGTTTTTTTAGTACCTATGCACATCCCTACAAAAGCAGACTTTATTCTTCAGTACACACACACACACACACACACACATATCATGGAAACAACTGGAATAGAGGTCTTCTCCCCAGCTGGAATAAACACTGTACTCGTTCAAACTGTGTAGGATTAGTCAGTCTACTTTTTTTTCACTCACTGTTGAAAAAGATACTACCTGGAAAATAAAAAATTAAATAAATCAGAAAGTTACTTCCCACCGCCCATTGCATGACAATGTGGGCCACACCTGTGGATTGTGATCCTAGGTTCAGAAATACTTTGTGGCTCAGTGTTTCCACTCGAAGTTCTCTCCCAGCTCCAGTCTCCCTGAGCTGGCTGTGTCCGTGTTTAGTTCAGAGAAGCAAAGCCCAGTGAAGGTCACACTTCTTCCAAACTGTTAATTCCTGCTAAGTGGCAAAGCCAAGAGTCAAACATAGGCCTGTGCCTCTCCAGAGCCACCCACTGTGTCTGTCCCTTTCTCTGGCACCTCGCCTGAGGGTACTGCCAGCCCTCACTGGGCCACTCGGCAAGAATCATGGCCTGTTGAGAAACCCTGCTGAGAGCACTTGGCAAAGGGGCTTGCTGAAGCCTGCCTTGTATTATCAGGTGTTTTGTAGCATAAAGGTATAAGTAGTAAGATTTTTATTTTGGGGGGGGGGTAGGGCCTTCCAGTAGTGCTCTGGGGACCAGGAAGCTACCCCCAGCCATGCTCAGCCTGTCTGTGCAGGTCCACGGGGTTCAGTGCTCGAACCCGTGAAAAAAGCAGGACTGCTTAATCCGCCAGGGATGCTCACGGGCCACTGGGATCTTGGAGGTGCCAGGCATGAGGCTGGGGCCCGGCACACATGAAGCATGCTCTCTGGGCCTTTGGGCAGGGTTCTCATGCCCCGCTCCCACCTGCCGAGTCCTTGTAGAGGAAAAAAAGCTCAGTGTGATGGTTCATGTGCCTCACGGCAGCCGAAGAGAACCAGTCTCCAGTGCCGGAGCACAGGCTCCTCCCTCCTGCACTGGGACCCCTCTCAGCAGGCAGGGGAAGAAACCTTCTCCATCACACTGGAGGAGAGGATGAGTTGTGGGAGGGAGGCGGTGAGGAAGACCAGGGGAGCAGGCAGAAGAGGATTTCTAGAGTTTGGGCCTCTAGTATCTTTGAAATCCAAGTACTGTCAGAGGACGTGTTTTGTGGGGAGAAGGAGGCTGTTTGGCGGTTTGTCCCGTCGTAGCAGAGCTGGGGCAGGGGAAGGGGAGGGAACAGGGGGTGTCGGTGCCTGTGGAGATGAGAAGCAAACTGCACAGAACTGGTACCTGGCCAACCTGGTCTTTGCCTCTCTGTGCCAAGCAGGGGGCAGTTGATAAAATTCTTGTTTATGTTGACATTTGCACAGGTCGGAATGACTCATCAGCTGTAGAACAAATACCACTTATGCTTTGGTTTGTTTTTAAAATCTCTCTTATTTCTTTTTGGAGACTAACAAGCAGAACTGGTTGGAAATAATCTCAGCCCTTTCTTTCTCCCCATGGACCTTACAGCACAAATGATATGTCTACTTCCCCCCCCCCCCATTGGTTCTTGTGACATCTTGAAAAGGGCACTTATAATTATTCTTTGATGTGAAACCAAACCAGAAAATGGCTCACCACTCGCTTATGGTGAATGGCAGAAACAGGATGAAAATCTAGGTCTGACATCTTTACTCTTTTCTTGGCCACATGCTGGTTCCTCGGAATGATTTCTAGATCCCAAGTTCTACCTGCCTTGAATATAGGGTATTAATTGGCATTTTCCCCTGGGAAAAGGCCTGGGTGGGCACATATAAAAGGTTGACATTTCCAAGCAGCTTTTTTTTTTGGACAAAAACCTATTCAGTTTGGGGCTAGAGTGATAGTACAGCAGGTAGGGTGCTTGGAGACCGAGGCCCCCCTGCACGTGGCCGACCTGGGTTAGATCCTGGCATCACATATGGTCCCTCAATCCCACTAGGACTGATCCTTGAGTGCAGAGCCAGGATTCAGCCCTGAGCACGGCAGGATGTGGCCCCCAAACACTAAGACAAGCAAATAAACAAAGCCTATTCAATTTTAATCATTCCACTAAAACATGCCCACTTTACTTACAAGTTTTTGTGACCTTTATTTTTTGCTTTGTAGAGCTTTAGCGTTCTCAAGTTCGAGGATAAACTCTTTAGAATTAGGAAGCCAAATCTCTTTTCTTTGTGGTATAGTAACCACACTGGTTGTTCTCAGGGGACCAGGTGTGGTGCCCTGAACTGGGGGTCAGGTGCAATGAGGCAGATACCTTATTTCCTGTACAATCTCTCCAGCTCCTGAATATTTTTTCCTGGACCCTTGTGCATTCCCCCTCCCCCCACTCTCCCGCTCCTTTGTTGTTGTTGTTGTTGTTGTTGTTGTTGGATGTCTGAATGGTGCTCTGGGCTTGCTCCTGACTCTGGGCCACTCCTTTCAGTGTTGGTGCTGCTGGGTGCAGGTATTGGGGATCAAACCAGAGGTAGCCAATGCAAGAAAAGTGCCCTGTACTAACTCAGTCTTCACAGATTTCACAGGGTTTCACAGATATGCTATACTCAGCAACAGTAAATTTGCTAGTTCTTGGGTAATTTAGCTATGATTCCACTTGGGGTTTGATCCTCTTGCTAGAATAGAGTAACATCAGGTGAAAGATTAAAAGGTGGGGCTGGAGCCAATAGCACAGCAGGGGGGGGTGTTTGCCTTGCATGAGGCCGACCTGGGTTCGAGTCCCAGCGTTTCATAGGGTCCCCCGAGCACTGCCAGGAGTGATTCCTGAGTGCACCTGTACATCGCTGGGTGTGACCCAAAAAGAAAAAAAAAAGAAAAAAATATCAAAAGTTAACTGTGATGGGGAGGGGAGCGCATGACACCTGGCCCATGCAGCGGCCTCCTTTGCTGTCCCATCAGCCTCCACTCTTGCACCCTCCCAAGAGTGCTGCCAGGAAAAGGAAGGGACTGCCACCCTGCACCCCATCCCCATTCCTCTGGGATTGGAGAATTGCTTTGGAGAAACCCCTAACCCAGTTCTGGCTCTCACCGGAATTTGCCTAGGGGAGAAATTTGCCCCTGTCCTCGACTTTCTCCATTTCTAGCCTTTCTCACGCTTTCTTGTCCCATTTCCAGATGGTTCCCACTGGAGGAGATGTTGACTCCCTGCCATGCTTCATTGTCACGGGGGACAGCATCCTGA